>NC_139025.1:117706419-118206667 GCF_964662115.1 Mustela nivalis
CGGAGACTGCCCCAGTGACCATCCACGCAGAGCCGTGGAGGCGGTGAAGCAGACGGGGCTTTTAACAGCTTTTTAATGGGATGGAGCGCACTGCTCTGGGAGAGCAGAGGCTGGTCAGGGGAGGCCCAGGAAGCTTTCAAGGTCAGCCGGCGTCAGCCTGACCTTGAAGGCTGTCCCCTCCTGGGGATCAGCCCAGCTGGCGCCAGAAGTGCAAGCCCAGGGGTTCCTGGGACTGGGACCTGGGAGTTTTTCAGTTGTCAAGGAGGCCCTGGGGGCCCGAGCTGGAGACAAGTATTTAGAAAAACAGCCACCAGGAGGTGTTAAATGGATTAAAGAGGCCAGTGGCTTCGACAAGGAGCAAAGCCCAGCCAGGGAGAGGACCATTGGAGACCTTCACCTCCCTGATGCTGTGTTGGTTTCCTCTTCCTCACAGTCTCCTCAGCTGGACTGCGCCGCTTCCTTTGTCCTACAGATTAATAAAAATCAGGGTCAGCTCCCAGAGATGGCTCAATGATCAGCTCCCTTCCCAGAGAGCCAGGCCAGCCAGGCAGTCGCAGCCCTGCAGTTTGGAGCCATCCCCCTGCTCAGCCCAGCCCCCCAGCATAGCACCTCAACACTCCCCAGAGAGGGGGAGAATTCTCCAGGGCAGGCTTAGCACAGTCAGTGCACTCCCTGGGGCCAAAGCAGGCCTGTCAAGGCCAGATCTCAGCCTCTTCCCAGCTGGGCTCTCTCATTGGCCCTTGGCCTCTCAGCTCCCACAAGCGCTCTGAGCACTTCACAGCTCACACTTGCTGTTCCCATGATGCTCTGGAAGGTAAGGATGGTCCTAAGTCCATTTTATAGACAAGGAAACTAAAGCACGGGGAGCTGGGATAGCCTGCTTAGAGCTGCTGCGCCAGGAGGCACGGGAGAGAGGAGCTGGAATTCAAATCCAAGGGCTGGTTCCCAGACGCAAGCCCACTGCAGCCTGCCTGCTGCGGAGGAATGTGTAGCCCTCTTAGCAGTGGGTCGGGTTCTCAGCAACCAGCTGGGCTCCACAGCAGCCAGGCCACCGAGGGGACCCAAGGGAGAACAAGAGCAGGGGGCGGCTCCCTCCCAACCCCCTTTTGCCCAGAGCCTGGGCCATAGGCCAGGGCACAGTGGGGAAGGAGGGCCAGGCCCATTCCAGAGCAAGTCATGGGAAACTCAGGGCTTCGGGTGTTCCTAGCTCTCCACCCCTCCCCAGAGAAGCCCAAAGGGATGAAGGGATCTCAAGGCCCATGGATAGCTCCCTGAGCTGGGAGCCAGGCTGTCATTTCAGTCCCTGCCCTGCTGTGGAATGGGGCGGGGCGGGGGGGGGTGTAGTGGGGGGCGGACCAGTTCCTGCCCCTCTCTGCCCTTGATTTCCCCATCTGTGAAGTAGGAGAAGATCCCTCCAGTTCCCATGCTGGAGGGGCCGGCCATCTCCTTTCTCTAAACTGGCTCAGGTAGAGACAGAGGCTGGAGGAGCTGAGCCCATGGCCCACAGCATGGGAATTCAGGGACCAGGGTCTTGGCGGCCGCTGTGAGCTGTCAGCAGTAGACTTTCCCACAGATGCATCTCAACCCCCAGAGCAGGCCCCACAGTTCCCACTGCAGAACTTCCAAGTGGAAACCACAATGTGTGCGGAAGCCAGGCAGAAAATAAACAGACAGCGATGTCCCCAGGACCTTGGGGCCCTGGGCCCAGCCCCGAGGCAGCCCCATAGAAGGCACCTATGACCAGAGCAGATTCCTGCCGAGCCTGTCTGGACTGGCCTGGCTGGCCTGGGGCCCTGAGTGGGGTAGCAAAGGAAGCTCTGTCTCTGCCTAAGGGCCAGGGGGTTGGGGAGAGCACCAGGAGCTGGAAAGCACCAGGGCTTGGTGCCAAGAGATGGCGCTCTGGTCATAGCCTCTGCTGACTCACTGGCTGGGGTACCAAGCCTCATGGCCCCATTTGAACAACGGAAGCAGCATGCCGCAAGTCTGCTGCTTTCTCAGGCCCTTCCCAAGTGCTGAGTGTGTGACCTGGAACAGGGCACAAGAAGGGAGAAGAAAGGGGGTCACCCAAGGACTCTAGCAGAAGGGCCCTCCTGCGGCTATTTTGGCCAGACCTCCCCACCCTGTACGGCTTGTAGGTGAGGAGACCTTACCCAGGCCCGCCACTCAGAGGCAGGGAGCTGGGCTCCAAGGTTCTGAGTCCAAGGCCCTTAAGAAGGAGACTCAGGCAGGCCCTGGCAAGCTGTAGGCCAGACTGGGGGTGGGTGGGCGGGCTGTCCTCACCCTCTCCTCCCTCTCTCCCTAGGTTTTTATCATAGTGCCTGGCCTGGCCTCTGGCTTGGGGCCTCTGTTAAGGGGAGGAGGAGGCAAAGCAGAACAGGAAAGCAGTTGATCTGTAGGACCTGATCCCCTGGGGACAGGGCGGTGAGCAGAGCGGGTGGGACAGGCCTCCTTCCGCATTCACCCCTCCCACACCACTGACCGGCCCCAGGGCCTCCAAGGGACATACCAGGGGCAGCCTTCTGAGAGGTGTAGTCCCAGCAACTGTCCCCCAAGTAGACAACAATGATCTCGTCTCTCAGTCATCCTGCCTCAGAGGACACTCCTTCCCCCTTGACCCCGGGAGAGCTCCTGAGTGAAGCCCAAGGTTCAGACTCAGGCTTTCTGACTCCAAGTTCAGGCGTCAGAATGTCTCCCTTGATCTTCCCCCATTAGCAGAGCCTTTAGGAGAGTTGAAGCAGGGCCCTCTTCAGACGGCCTGGGGGTGTGTGGGCTTCCGCACCCAGCTTGGGCCCAGCAGGCCTAGAGAATGAGCTCACCTGGCTGTCTTCCCTCTCTCAGGCGAGCTGGCAAATTATGTGTTAGCCCCCATCTGCATGGTCCTCCTTTCTCTCTCCAGCCCTCTTGGAATGTCCTCTACCCCAGCGGCTGTGCTTCCCGCTGACGCCAAGTTTCTCTACCCACAGAGAGGGTTCCCTGCCATCTGCCCTGTGCTCAAGCCAGGCTGGGATCTGAGAAAACCGGGGAGGGTGTCTATCCCATGGAGACTCACCTTCCACCCAGGACTCAAAGCCCCACTCACTGGGCCCCAAGACTCTTGTCCTCTCTTCCTATGGTTTCTCTTGGCACAGGGCTTGGACACACATCCCTGAAACTGCTTAAGGGCCACACAGACCCAGCCTACCCCGCCTCTGCCCCCCCCCCCACCCCGCCCCAGCTGCCTCTCTTGAGGGCCTATAAAAGCCATCTCACTTCTCTCCTGGAAAAAGACCCTCATGTAAGAGATTTGTGTTGACTATCTGTGGATGGCCCACGACACAGGCCCAGACCTGTCAGAAACCCTCATTTGGGAGCTACTGATAACTACCCTCACCCACCCACCATCCCTGTCCAGAGGCAAAAGGCTCTTGGGAAGGTCCTCACCTCAGCCTCATCCCTCATCGGGACCCTTTTCCGGGATTGGATAGGAGGAAGAAGCATTGAAGAGAGTAGAGGGACCTGGGCCCTGCTGCTAGCCGGACCTGGCTGGGGTGATCAGGGACTGAGTCCCGGCCTGGGAGGCTGGGTTCTGGTCTCAGCTCAGTCACGGACTTGCTTTGTGACGGTGGGCAAGATTTTGGCTCTTTTGAGTCTCAGGCTCTTGTCTGGGAAATGGGAGTGTGAACAGGTCCTCCTTGGGCTGTAGGTTCTCTGGCTCAGGGCTTCCCTTCCTGCCCACCGCAGCTCCCCTTCCTCAGAAGCACTCCTTCATGGGCCCCTCTGTGGCTCACGACCCCCCACCCCCCACCCCCAGGGAGGCTGCCACCAGCAGCTCCTTTGTGCAGCCTCAGCCTCTGTCGCCCATGACTCGGCTTATGGCAGCACATGTGGCCATGTGGACTCATGGAAGCAGGGCCACACAGCCACAACCCTGAGCTCAGAGCCCTTCTCCCTGCTGAGCAGGCTAAAGCCTTAATCCCCTTACACAAAGCACACTGAATCCTTCCTGGTGGGGAAGGCGGTGGGGGCACAAATTGGCTTATCCTACTGATCCAGAGAGAGGCTTGCTCCCATGAGGACCAGCAGATCCATCCCTGTGTGTGGCTGGCCAGTGCTCTTGCCAACACACACTGCTTGCTGCCCCTCCCCCAACGTCCCAGCCTCCAGGGATCCTTGTACTGTCAGAGGGATGGAGACTCCCCAAAGGCCTTCCTCCCCGCTTCCAGAAGCACTGCTGTGAGCAGACAGGGCTGGGATGCCAAGTTCCTAAAAAGACCTGATCAGTTAGCCCAGGGATGGGATGTCTGATGTGAATTGCTAAGCAAGGCACAGAGAGGACGAGAAATTACACACAGCCCGGAAAACAGTGAAATGGGGTACATTTCTGGGCATTCCCTCCACTCACTTTCCACAACATTATACAGGGACTCTGCTGGCCAGGAGGAAAATTTACTTATTTATTTATTTAATATTTTATTTATTTACTTGACAGAGAGAGACAGCACAATCAGGGAGAGTGGCAGGCAGAGGGAGAGAGAAGCAGACTCCCCACTGAGCAGGGAGCCTGATGCAGAGCTCAATCCCAGGACCCTGGTATCATGACAGACACTTAACCCACTGAGCCACCCAAGTGCCCCCAGAAGAAAAAAATATTTAGTAACCTCCTCCTGATAAAATTTCAAACCAATTAAAGTTCAGGTAGCCTAAAAGAAGAGACAGCTAATGGTGGAAGCTTGGGCATTTTTAGAAGAGATTATTTGAATCAGGAAGATGTTCTGGTATTCTATAAGCTCACAATTTTATATCTACCCCTGTATATGAGTGAGGTCAAGGACAGAGTTATCTCCAGAGGGAGATAGGTGGTACCATGAAAACACAGGTCCCCACAAGGACTTGTAAACCATATCCATAGCTGGCTTATTTCTAATAACCAAAAACTAGAAACACTCCCGAATTCCATCAATAGGTGACAGGATTAATCAATACACGGCTACAATTAAATACTACTCAGCCGTCAAAAGGAATGAACTCCTGATACAGGCAGGTACATGAAGGAATCTCAAAGTAATCATGCTGAGTGAAAGCCGACAGAAAAAAAAAAAGTGTATATAGTATGATTCCATCTATGTGAAAATCCAGACACAAAGCTAATTGTGGTAATAGAAGTCAGAGCAGTGGTCAGTTGCCTCAGGATAGGAGGAGGGATGACAGGAGGGAGAGACGAGTAATGGTTCCCACCTTGATGTGGGTGATGGGTTTCATCACAATTGCCAAAACTGGTTAAACTCTACACTTCAGGCTTTATGTAAAATGTACCTCAGTAAAGAAAGAATAAATAAATGAACAAACAAACAAATAAATAAAGTAATAAAAAAGTAATTTATAAAATAAAGTAAATAAAGTAAATAGTACAAAGGAAATAGTCAACAAAACCAAAAAACAACTGACAGAAAGGGAGAAGAGAAATCTATAAAGAACTTATCAAACTCAATACCCAAAGAACAAAGAATCCAGTCAAGAAACGGGCAGAGAACATGAAAAGACATTTCTGCAAAGAAGACATCCAGGTGGCCAACAGACTTATGAAAAAGTGCTCCACATCACTGGGCATCAGGGAAATACAAATCAAAACCATAATGAGATACCACCTCACACCAGTCAGAATGGCTAAAATTAACAAGTCAGGAAATGACAGATACTGGCGAGGATGTGGAGAAAGGGGAACCCTCCTATACTGTTGGTGGGAATGCAAGCTAGTGCAACCACTCTGGAAAACAGCATGGAGGTTCCTCAAAAAGTTGACAATAGAGCTACCCTACGACCGAGCAATCACACTACTAGGTATTTACCCTACAGATACTTAGGGATCCGAAGGGGTACATACACCTGAGTGTTTATAGCAGCAATGTCCACAGTAGCCAAACTATGGAAAGAACCTAGATGTCCATCAACAGATGAATGGATAAAGAAGATGTTGTATATATATACAATGGAATACTACGCAGCCATCAAAAGAAATGAAATCTTGACATTTGTAATGACGTGTATGGAACTAGAGGGTATTATGCTAAGCGAAATAAGTCAATCAGAGAAAGACAATTGTCATATGATCGCCTGATATGAGGAATTTGAGAGGCAACATGGGGGGTTTGGGGGGTAGGGAAGGAAAAAATGAAACAAGATGGGATCGGGAAGGAGACAATCCATAAGTGAATCTTAATCTCACAAAATAAACTGAGGGTTGCTGGGGGGTTGGGGGGGTAGGCAGAGGGTGGCTGGGTTATGGAAACTGGGAAAGGTATATGCTATGGTGAATGCTGTGAAGTGTATAAGCCTGGAGATTCACAGACCTGTGAAATACCTGGGGCAAATAATACATTATAACTTGATTAAAATAATTTTAAAAATAATAAAGTAAATAATAATACAAACGTGACAAATGGTATTTATGCAGTTACTTAAATCTTTATTTTGAAATAATTGTAAACTTATAGTAAAGGTTCAAGACCAGCACAAAGAACTCCCACTTATCCTTCACACAATTTACCAACAATTAACAGTTTACTACATCTGGTTTACCATTCTCTTCTACTTCCACTCTCTGTAGGTATGTATAAATATATGTGATGTTTTTATATAATTATATACATATGGGTTACATAAGAGTAACCTGGGTGCTTCTTTTCAGCATAATTATCTTGGATTTTTTTAAAGGAATCTCTACACCCAACATGGGGCTTGAACTTATGACCCCCAGATCAAGAGTCATGGGCTCTACCAACTGAGCCAGCCAGGTGCCCCTCGGCATAATTATTTGGGATTCCTCTATTTAGCTGTATGTATCAGTAGTTCATTTTTTTGGCTGAGTAGTATTTCATTGTATCGACATATCACTGTTTATCCTGTCCCCCAATGTATATTACCCCCAAATATTTCAGTGTGTATTTCCCAAGAACAAGGATAATTTTTTTTGTTTCTGTTATCAAAATTGGGATGTTAACATTGAGTAAATATTATCATCTAATCTATAGACCTTCTTATTCAAATTTTGTCAGTTGTGCCAACAATATCG
This sequence comes from Mustela nivalis, assembly GCF_964662115.1. Classification (NCBI taxonomy): domain Eukaryota; kingdom Metazoa; phylum Chordata; class Mammalia; order Carnivora; family Mustelidae; genus Mustela; species Mustela nivalis. The sequence goes on from NC_139025.1 coordinate 117,713,468, forward strand.
TTTATTGAAAAACTTTTTTTCGTGATCCAGGATTTGATCTAGGATCTTGAGTGGGATTGGGTCGCCATGTTTTCATATCTCGTTTGATGTGGAGTGGTCCTCAGCCTCTGTCTTTCGTGAGCTTGAGAGTTTTAAAAAGACAGGCTGGTTCTTTCAATGAATGTTCTTCGGTTTAGGATTGTCTGATGTTTCTTCGTGATTAGATTCAGGTTATGGATTTTTGGCAGGATTATCACAGAAGTGACACTGTGTCCTTGAAGGCTCATCTCAGGAGTTGTGGTCTCTTTGTCTATTACTAGTGATATTCACTTGGATTGTGGAGAAGGTGGAGTCCACCACTGTTGTGACCGTTTTCCATTTGTATTAATAAGTATCTGGGGGGAGTCATCTGAAGATTACCTAAATATCCTGTCTCCATTAAACTTTTTACCCACTAATTGTAACATCCTTTGATGATTCTTGCCTAAATTGTTCATTACTATGATGGTGAACAAATGTAATTTTCAAACCCCTCCTTATAATTCCCTCCTTATTTATTTGTTTGAATTCCACCATAAGGAAGAGCTTTTTCTCTCCTCCATATATTTATTTGTGCTCATTAAATTATATCTGTGTGGACTCGTGGACTTTTATTTTATGCAATGGGTTGTAATCCATTTCTATCATTATTTATTTCGGTTCTTAAATTGCCCCAAATCTGGCCAATGGGAGCCCCTTCAAGCTGCCTCCGTGTCCTTTTGACATTTCCCCTTCATTCCTTAGGCATTTGCTTACTTTCAGACTCATCGTGTGCTTACCCTGGGATCAGCAAATTTTCCAAGAAGTCCTTGTTTAGTTTAGCAGAAAATACTCTGGAAGTTAGAGTACCCATAACCATATCTACGTTAATATTTAAAAACCCATCACCTCTAACTCCTGTCCAATACCTAAAAGTACATTCTTGTCTTCCCATTGCTGCATTTGTAATTCAGTTCTCCAAGAGTCAGAAGACTGGATCATGATTTTCATCATATTTACTCATTTGCTTGGGCCTAGAACACACAGAAAGTAGTTTCAGAATTGCAAACCCATACCACGCAAACAGCAAACCTGCTAGTTAGAGTGTGGTAATTTTATAGCCCTTTTCCTGCCTTCCCTGGATGTATATAGCCAAGATACTGTGTTCAAAATTTCATTCTTTCCCCTTTTGCTGTGGTTAGGTTTTGGGGGGTTTTTTTGTTTTTTTTTTTTTTAAGATTTTATTTATTTATCAGAGGGGGGGGGGAGCGAGCACAGGCAGACAGAATGGCAGGCAGAGGCAGAGGGAGAAGCAGGCTCCCTGCCGAGCAAGGAGCCCAATGTGGGACTCGATCCCAGGATGCTGGGATCATGACCTGAGCCGAAGGCAGCTGCTTAACCAACTGAGCCACCCAGGCGTCCCAGGTTTTTCTTTTGAAATACAGTCAGGTTTGTTTATTTCTGTTTGTAATCCATTTAGGGATTCCATTTTAGGAATTTCCCTCATAACTTATTATTGTTGTAATTATTTGAGTGTAAAAAACATTAACTTGGTTCCAGGAGACCTGGGTGGCTCAGCCAGTTAAGTGTCCAACTCTTGATTTTGGTTCAGGTCATGATCTCAGGGTGGTGAGATAGAGCCCATGTCAGAGTCTCTCTCCACTCCTTCTGCCCCTCCACCTCCCTCCCTCACTCTAAAAACCAAACCAAACCAAAAACACAGTTCCAAGAGTTAATACTATAGGACAAAGTCATATTTAGAGAAATAGCCCCATCCTTCTCACCCATTTCCATCCAACTTCTGCGGGCGATTGATGCCGTTAGTTTATCTTTCCCGAGTTTCTTTTTGGAAAGCCTTCATGAAAATGTCCTCATTCCCTCCTCTTTCTTACACAAAAGGTAGCATGCTATAGACGTGGTTTTGCACTTTGGTTTTTCACCTAAGAATATATTCTGGAACTACTTTATCAGTTCATAGAGATTGTCCTCATTTTTTTTTTTAAGTTTACATTTTTCCTGAAGAAGAACACACACAGAAAATTGTGTTAGAAATTAGGGATTTCTGGGGGCCTAGTTACATGAAGGTGTTTAACTAATTAGTTTTGCCTGGTCTGGATACTATATAAATGGGTTCCTATGATATATGCTCTTTGGTGGTTGCTGTTTTCAATCAACGTTATGTTGTTTGATCAAAATTATGTTGTTGCCATGTAGTCTCATGGTTGTGTGTAGTTCATTCGTGTTGCTAGTTAGTATCCCGTTGTATAAACATATCACAATATGTTTAGCAATTATACTGGGATGCGCCTTTTGGTCTTTCCATGTTTTTGTCTTTATGGATAGTGCTACTATGAACATTCTAGTACCTAAGACTGTCTGGTTTTGCTGGGTTATAGGGTTTGTGTATGTTCAGCTTTAATGTGTGTGTTAGGTAACTTGCAAAGTGTTACTACACCAGTGTACATTCTCGCCAGTCTTGTATAAGGATTTCAGTTGCTCATTGACACTGGATTCTGTGTTGGTTTTTTATTACATCCTCACCAACATTTGATTTTTTGGTTTATCTTACTTATTTCAGCCACGCTGGGATGTGTGTGTGTGTGTGTGTGTGTGTGTGTGTGTGTTGTTAAGACTTTTTTAATCTGTATTTCCTGGATGAGCGGGCACACAGTGGCATAGGAAGTGATGGAGCCCCGGGCCTCTTTCTCCCAAGGCTGTCTCCCTACTTCATGCACACGTGTCTATAAATAAGACAGGGGTATCCTCTATGGAGAAAGGGGAACCCTCCTGCATTGTTGGGGGGAATGCAAGCTGGTGCAGCCACTCTGGAAAACAGCAGGAGGTTCCTCAAAAAGTTGACTATAGAGCTACCCTATGACCCAGCAATTGCACTACTGGGTATTTACCCTAAAGATACAAATGTAGTGATCCGAACGGGCACATTAACCTGAATGTTCATAGCAGCAATGTCCACAATAGCCAAACTATGGAAAGAACCTAGATGTCCATCAACAGATAAATGGTAAAGAAGATGTGGTATATATATATATATATATATATATATATATATATATATATATATATATATATATATAATGGAATACTATGCAGCCATCAAAAAACCCGAAATCTTGCCATTTGCAACGATGTGGATGGAACTAGAGGGTATCATGCTGAGTGAAATAAGTCAGAGAAAGACAACTATCATATGATCTCTCTGATACAGGAATTTGAGAGGAAGGGCAGGGGGGTTGTAGGGGGTAGGGAAGAAAAAAATGAAACAAGATGGGATCAGGAGGGAGACAATTCATAAGAGACTCTTAAACTCATGGAACAAACTAAGGGTTGCCAGGGGGGATGGGGGCATGGAGAGGGTGGTTGGGTTATGGACATTGGGGAGGGTATGTGCTATGGTGAGTGCTGTGAAGTATGTAAGCCTGATGATTCACAGACCTGTACCCCTGGGGCAAATAATACATTATATGTTAATTAAAAAAAAAAAAGTCAGGGTTATCTTCACTCACACACCAGTCTTCTCCCTGCTCTTTCCCCACATCTTTTCCCTCCTTCAACAACATCTGAAGGCTTCCTCCACCAGAAGATTTCCCTGACCGCCTCCATCTTTCTTCTCCATCACCAAGGCAAAGCCTGGACAAGAAAGAGCAATGGATGGGCCCAGGAGAGCGGTCATGTGTATTTGGCTTGGTCCGTTGCTGAGTGGTCAGAGTCTGGGTTCTAGAAGGAAATGGGTGGAGGCATCGCCTGCAGCGTTTCTGGGGCACTTTGCGAGCTGCTGCTTTAGTGTTCTTTTGTGCCGTGCCAGATGAGGTCATCCAAGCAGCTTAGCAGATGGGAGATAGACCAACTAGCTTTGTGTATTGCGAAGGCCAAAGAGACACAGAGACAGCGGCCAACATGCCTGTGTGCCAAGGACAAAAGCTTAGCATCCCCACGGGGAGCTCTGGAATTCCCCTCTGGGATCCTGTGGGAACAGTGCACCCTGGCTTTTCCATCCTTCCATACTGCTCTGATCTGGGCACCGCTTAGATCTAGAAGCCCAGCTCTCGTTCTCTCCAAGGAGGTGTTGAGCCTCGGCACTGGGTGAGGCTCTGCACTGACTGTCCTTGAGATAGCTCAGGCTGGACCCTGCATACCAGATGCCCAAAGCACAGACACAAACAGGTACAAAGTGGATTCCAGGAGAGGCCTGAATGGCCTCGAACTAGAAGGCTGATGAGTGGTGGGGATAAGCCGAGGGTGAGGGAAGGTGTTCCAGACGCGGGTTACAGTCTGGGCACGGACTCAGAGCTGAGGGCCTGGGGCATGTTCATGACGTGAGTGATGAAGGCAGAAGGGGTTAGATCCCTAAGGGCCTTGAGAACCTGGCAGACAAGGTGGGATTTCATCCCCTGGGTAATGCCTGGGGAGCCGCGGGGGTTTTTGAGAGAGGTTGGGTGGGGGGCTGTAATCAGGGTTGATCACAGATGCTCACCTGTGGAAGGCTGAGCCCACAGGCTCTCCCCAGCCGGCTTCTACCATGTGGACTCTCTTCCTTAGGGACCCGAAGACTTTTTCAGTTCCAAGAGCTTCCACCAAAGTAAAAACGCCGGATTCCATTTCACACTATGATGGGACTAGCTGCTCAGCCCAAGATCCTTAGAAAAATCTGGCTGCAGAGGGCAGGGCCAGATCATGTGTTTGTGAGGGTGGGTGTGGGGATGGGGTGAAGGAAACATTTGCTAACCATTTCCCAGTGCCAGACGTTAAGCTAAGCGTTCTACGTTCAACATCTCCGTTACCGTGGGTAACAACTCCAGGAGAAAGGCATTAGCCCCATTTTATAGATGAACAAACAGAGTCTCAGGCAGGTTAAATTAGCCACGTGGTACATAACTCTGTCCTCGAAGCCTGAGCCTGTTCTGATGTTCCAGGCAGAGTATATGCGCTGTGTCTCCAGGAGCCCAGGGAGAGGGGAAAGGTTGTCTGGGGCTGGATTCCCCCCAAATACCCTTCCCCACAGAGCTGCCCCCCCCCCCCCCCCCCGCAATCTCCTCAGCTGGGCATTCCCAGCCCAAGGTGCAGCTTTGCATTCTTTTCAAAATATACCAGAGACATCAACAAGAAGAGGGAAGTTGGGCTCAAATCAGATGCAATTTGCTTAAAGCCTCTGGAGTCCTCCCCTAAGGGAATGCATTCATTCCACAAGATTCATGCTTTTAAAAACTGCCACCATATAATTCCTCCAGCCGCCACATTTGTGAGACAATGTCCTTATCTCTTTCTCCAAGTCACGGGCACTGAGGGTTGTTTCATTCGAAGTATCAGGTTCACTCGCCGTTTACTCCACGGAACAGGAAGTTTCGGTTACGGGCCCAGCACCAAGGTGAGCGAACCCAGTTTGTGTCCGGAAGACACACAGAGGGCCACAGGGCTAGAACTTCAGCAATAGAGGCTTGAGGGGAAGCAGTGATTAGCTGCCTTTAGGCCCTGCCCTCCCTCCTATCTCTCTAATCCACAGAGCCCTCTGCAGCCAGAAAGTTCTTTAAAATGCAATGTCAGGGTGCCTGGCGGCTCCATCAGTTAAGCATCTGACTTTGGCTCAGGTCATGATCCCAGGGTCCTGGGACCGAGCCTGAGTGGGGCTCTGTGCGCATCGGGGAGTCTGCTTCTCCCTGCTGCCCCTCCCTCACTCAGGCACGCTCCCTCACTCAGGCACGCTCTCCCTTTCTCAAATAAATAAAATCTTTAAAAAAAGAAAAGAAAAGAAAAGAAAATGCAGTGTGATCATGTCACTTCCTGCTTACACCACTTTGATGGCTTCCCATTGCTCTTGGGGGAAAATCCAAACTCTTTACAAGGAAAAAAAAAATCCAAGCTTGCTGTAGGGGCCTGGGACCAGGCCAGCCTCCTTTTTAGCCTCTTCCCTCAAACCTTATTCTCTTCCATGCCATACATACACTCATCACATTTTAGCTCATTACCCTCCACATTTTTTTTTATAGGAAATACAGGTTTTATGCAATTTATCGTCCACATCTTATGCCACATCTCAACTGATATTTTTCTCCAGTTTTTTATTGCTGTCTAATAGTTAGCATAATGTTTACTAAGTGAGCATTTCTGAGTGTACAGTTCAGTGGTATTAAATACATTCCTAAGGTTGTACGACGTCACCACCACCCACCTGTGGGACTCTTCCATCAGGTAAAACTGAAGCTATGTACTACTAATCAGTACCTCCCCATTCGCCAGAACCCCCAGCCCCCAGCGCAACCATGGTACTTCCTGTCTTTCTGACCATGACTGCTCTAGGTGCCTCCTCTAAGTGAAATCATCCAGTATCTGTCTTGCACGCTGTGCCTATTTCACTTAGCGTCATGTCCTTGGGCTTCACCTGTGCTATAGCAGGGATGGCAGAATCGCCCTCCTCTTTATGGCTGAACTATTGTTCAGCTCTACATGTACGCTCTATGGGCATACATGTCGTTCTTTTGCTCATGGGTCAGTGCAGGCATGGGTTGCTCCCACATTTTCGGTCTGATTTTTACACCCATGAGCACCCACGTGTACTACTCAGACTGAGACAGACAACATCTGGGTACCCCTGAAGTCTCCCTCATGCTCCTTTCAGGCTGACCTCCCACTCCGTCATGAGACCAACTGCCCTGTAGGTCAGCTTTACGTGTTCTTGACCTTCACAGACACGAAATCCTATACTGTGTGTTCTTTTGGGTCTGGATGTGTTTGCTCGACGTCGTGTCTGTGAAACTCATCCATGCTGCTGTATGTGTTAGTAGTTCCCTCTTTCTTGTTGCGGCGTAGTATTTCATTGTGTGAAGGTAGCCCTGTGTACACATTCGATGGGTAACCAGCACTTGGGTAGTCCTAAGGGCTGAATTGTATGTCCTCCAAATTCCCAGGTGGAAGCCCTAGCCCCAGTGTGATGCATTTGGAAATGGCGTCTTTAAGGAGGTAACTGAGGTTATGTGTAAAGATTACAGTCTGGTTGTTCTGTAGAATGTCTCTCAGTTTGAGTTTATCTGATGTTACCTGTTTTGGGCAGGAATAGCCGGGAAGGGACGCTGTGTGCTTCCTGCGCTTCCTAACATCTTGAATGCAGTCAATCTGTCCCATTTCTGGGGATGTTAACCTTTAATACTTGGTTAAGATGCTGCCTTCCAGGCTTCTTCACTGTTAAATTAATTAATAAGTATAATGCACTTATCAATTTAGAAGGCATTAAAAAGTATTTGGTTGGAAGAGAGTTTGAGATTGTGTAAATATCGTCTTTCTCATGAAAATTTTACCCAACAGTTTCAGCATCCTCTGGTGAATCTTTCCTGAATTAACTATTTCTACAGCAGTTGCAAAGTAGTGGCTTTCAGATTCCATGATCTTGTCTCTTTTTTTCAGGTGGGATTCTACTCTAAGGAAGAGCTTTCTATTCTTTTCATGTGTCGTCATTTACTTCTTTTTATTTTTTTTAAGATTTTATTTTTAAGTAATCTCTACCCCTAACATGAGGCTCGAACTCACAATCCTGAAATCAAGAGTCCCATCGACTGGACCAGCCAGACGCCCTATTCATTTACTTCTTTATGTTAATATGGACTCATACATTCTATCACTATTTATTTTGATGCTCAAATTGCCCTAGATTTGGCCATCAGAAGTCCTTCAAGTTGACTTTTACGTCCTCTAAAACATATTTTTAATTGTGACAGAATACACAGAAGAGGACATCGATCATCTTAAACACTAAAGCGTGCAGTTCTGGGGGCACTGGGGATGTTCACATTGTTGCGCCGCTGTCACACTCTCCATCCCCAGGTTCTTTTCATCTTCTAAAACTGAAGCTCTGTACCCTTTAAACAGTAGCTCCCTATTGCCAGTTCCTGGCAACCGCCATTCTACTTCCCTGTGTTTATGAATAGGACCCCTCTCCGCCCCTTGCATAGATGAAATCATCTGGTATCAGTCCTTTTGTGACTAACCTATTTCATGTCTCCTAGTGTCTTCAAGGTTTATCCATGTCACAGCATATGTTAGAACGTTCTTCCTTTTTCAGGCTGAATACTACCCAATTACATGTACAGACATCATTTTCCGTCGACGAGACACTGGGGTCATTTCCACCTTTTGGCTGCTGTGGATAATAGTGCGAGGAAAGTGAGTATCCTTTGAGTTTCTTTGGGTCCTGCTTTTAATGTTTTTGGGGTAGCTACCCGGAAGTGAAGTTGCTGGATCATATAGTAATTCTATTTCAGTCTTTTGAGGAACCACCTTACTGCGTTCCATAGTGACCACACCAACAGTGGAAAAGAGTTCCAATTTTTTCACATCCTTACCAACACTTGTTATTTCCTGTTTTTTGATAATAGCCTCTCTAATTCATGTAAGGTGGTATGTTGTGGTTTTGATTTGTATTTCCCTAATGATAACTGATGTTGAATATTTTTTTCTGTGCTTATTGGCTGTTAGTATGTCTCTATTAATTTTTTTTTAAGATTTTATTTATTTATTTATTTATTTGAAAGAAAGAGAGTGCATGTGCGCAAAGAAAGGGGGCCGGGCAGGCTTCCCACTGAGCTGGGACCCTGTTGTGGAGCTTTGTCCCAGGACACCAGGATCATGAGCTGAGCTGAAGGCAAATGTCTAACTGACTGAGCCACCCCCAGAGTCCCAGCCATTTGTATATCTTCTTTGAAGTAATATCTATTCAAGTCCTCTCCCTGTATTTTAGCTGGGTCGTTTGATTTTTTTTTTTTTTGTCATCATGTGAAAGAATTCTTTGTATATTCTGGACAGTATCTTGTCTCCCATAGACATGTCTCCATCATTGTCTGACTGCTGTCTGTCTGAAATGATAAGATGCTTCAGAGGCTCTGCTTCTCCTGACCCAGCCCTGGCATCAGCCCTTTTTCCAAAGAGCCCGGGTTCCCTTTAGTGGAGAATGGCATTTAGAAACAGATTTGGCTTCTAGGTTTGCTCATTGCTCTTGGCAGGGGTTGGGGGAGGTGGGGGTATAGGGGAGGTTGTTGTCTTCCCAGGCCCTGTTCATGGTCAGAGCTTCAGAGTGGGGATGCATGTGCATATATTCATACATATTTCTAGATCTATATATTGAAAGCCCGAAGTCACATCAATACCTCTATTTCCAACCGTCCCCCTCCTCCCCGCCATGGGATTTGTTCTAGCTTCTTCCCTTTCTATGTTTGGACCTTCCTTCTCCAACCGTGACAATCTGGCCCCTACCATCCTTGATGTGTTTACTTATTGCTTGAGCCCTTGTAAGAAGCCAATCTCTTGACCTCCCGGTCACCACTTCACTTGGCCACCTCCCTGCTCCACACCAACCCTCTTGCTGCCTTCCATATGTATTAGGGAAGGGGAAGGGGTCCTAATGGCTTTGGAGTGAATTACTCAATTATTCAGGGAGGAAGGAAGCAAGGGCGGTGCTGGGTTTTGTAGAGTGTGTGGGCAGCTTCTCTGCATTTCTGCCCTACATAATTGGCTGAAAGCTCAGGGACTTGCCCTTAATGGCCCCCCAGGGCTGTGACTTCTGCCTCTGTTTCTGTGCTCCTGGGAAGCTTTTGGGCAGGCCTCTGGTGCAGGGAGACACCCCAGGCCATAATGAGCCTGCCCGCTCCGCCTCCCTACCTTTAAGTCTGGATGCCTGCTGGCAGCTGCTGGAGGCAGCCATGCTGTGCTGGGCCTGCCAGGCACTTGAACCCTACCCAGAGACCCTGCTCCTGGCAAAGTCAGGCATGATGCTGGGGCCTCAGGCCTCTCCCACACCAGCCCAGGAAACGTGAGCATGTCTGTCCAAGCAGGTCAGGCTGGAAATTGGAAGAGATTCATAATTGATGTAGAAGCTCTTCGCTGAGAGCAAACTCCTTACCCCCAATACATTTCAGCTGTACTTTACCAAATGAGTTAGAGGTCTCCCTTCATCCTAGCCACTGGAGTAGGAGGAGTTTTGCCTGCTGCTGTGCTCCAGCCCTTCCACCCACACAGGAACACCCAAGCAGGGCTCCGGCATCTCTGTGCAAATGATGCCCAGGCTTGGGTGCAGCACTGGGTTTTGGCCATGCTTGGGCAGCCTGCCTCCTAGCCCCGGGAGGCCTTAGGAGCATCACCTGGTGCGGGTGCTGAGGGTAAGTGGTCTTGCTGGTTCTCCCACCTGTGCAAGTAACCCCATCCCTCTCTTAGAAAGACATGCCCCCCCGTGTGGCTCTCTAGTGATTGAGGTCAACTTGATTCACAATGCTTGAACCGGCAGATATTTCCGGAGTGGCAGCCACATAGGTGGGCCGGGATTGGATGCTGGAACATCGGACTGATTCCTCCCCTGGGAGCCTGAATGAATGGCTGTCGCACTCAGCGAAGGGTGTCCACAGCCACAGGAGGCCCAGCCAGAGCGCTGTGTATTCAGAGGAAGGAGACAGGCTGTCTGATCATGGATGGCTTCCTGTTGAAGGAGGTGTAGAGGAAGACAGCCCATAACCCTTGGAAGTGAAGTGCACAGCTCTTTACAGTGTATAAAGCATATCAGTATGTATGATCTCCCCCAAGAGCAGATCAGGAAATGGAAAAATGTATCCCCGACAGGGTGCAGGCCTGCCTGACAGTAGGTGCATTGTTCATCTGCGCTAAGTGAACAAAGGGGTCCCCGGGCTGGGGCAGCGGCCCCTCCCCGCAGGGCTTGTGAACTAGGGCTGGGCAGGGGCAGAGGAAGACCTTACTTAGCAGCCCTAAGTCTGGAAAAGAATAAGGTACTCTCCATTTCCCACGTGCAAATGAAAATAAAGCTAGTCCTAAACCACTAATTAAGAATAAGGAAGTCCTACACGGGTCTGAGTTTTTCCATTATGACTCCGAAATGAGTTTTTAAATGAATAATTTCTCTAAAACTTCTCATTTGGGTGTGGTCTGCTTTGCTGGTGCCCAGGCAGCTACAGGGCCTAGTCCAACCCATCCCAGCGTGGCGCCCTCCGCCTCTTAGGGACTCCAGCATGGACTCCCAGCCCCAGGAACTAGGAGGTGCAGGAAGAGCTCAGCCGTGTGCTCTGGCAGGCCTGGATCTGAACAGGACACTGACACTTAGCAGCCATGCCCGTCCATTCAGATCAGACACTCAGGTCTCCTTATCTGAATAAAGGGCTCGTGGTCATAGCTATATTGGGGGCCTGGGCAGGAGGGAAATGAAAGAAAGCATGCAAAGGGCCTAGCCCAGAGTCTGGTGCACTGCAGGGGCTCAGAAAGTCCCAGACGGCCTTGGAAGTGAAGTGCATAGCTCTTCTGCAGCTCTCGCCAGAAGTGGACCTCGACAGCCTAACCCTGGCAGCCATCTGTCTGAGTCGGAAGTGGAAGAGTGGTGGCCAAGCCTGGGGGCTAGGTCTTCTCCCACCTGCAGGCTCAGCCAGCTGTGCCTGGCCTGAGATGGGCCCTCCATCCTGGGACCTGCCCCCTCTCTTCTGGGCCCTTCGAAGCAGAGTAGTCAGGAAGTGTGCACAATGGGCTTATTGTTATTCGAGTAAAGCAGAAATAGATTTGGCACTAGAGATGTGGGGTGGGTAGGGGTTGGGCCCAGGCTGGGTGGTATTTGTATTTTTAGGGACCGTTTTTCCTGAGGGAAACTCAGACTCACAGAGGTGAGCTTTGGATGGCCCCCCCCCCAAAGGCACCCAACCTCCCCTCCCTCATTCTGCTGACCCACACGGGGCACCAGCCCCCATGCCTTCCCTCCTCATTTCTCCCTGCCTTAATCTACTCCAGTGCCTTTACACCTTCCCCCTTTTGGAGGCCAGCCCTAGGCAGCACAGGAAGTACCCCAAGATCTACCCCCTCAAGGACCCGCCGTGCAGGGGTATCAACCCTCCCGTTCCCTTGCCCCTGATTGGGACAACTCTGTGGTGTCCCCTGGCTTCTCCTGGGCTTGGGACAAAGTCACCCTCTGTGCAACTCTACTTGATGCCACATTTTGGCTTGGCTGCTTTTTCTTTGCTTCCTGGTCCCACTTCCTCATCGTTCTGCTGCTCTTTTCTCTGCAGAGAGCCTCCTGATAAATCACTTTCACAGGATTCTTCCCTCCGCCTGCAGCAGGGAGCATCCCCCAGGTCCAGTGAAGAGAGGTGTTGGGGAGAGGTCTGTCATGGGACCAGCTTCCTGGAGCTGGCGTGTGCCCCACCTGGCTGGCCTCTGTCCTCCCCAGCAGAAGCTGCTAGAGGAGGAGGAGGAGGAGGAAGGGAAGGAGGTGGAGGGAGAGGAGGGGGAGGAGGGAGAGGAAGAAGGGGCCTCTCTGCCTTTGGCCCTCCGTAGCCCTAGCGTGGAGGTGTTCACTGAGCTGTCTGCTGGCATAAGGTGGGCACTGAACACCTGCCCACAGGGGCCGAGCCGGCATGTTTAGAACACTCCTTCTGCAGCAGACCACTTCTGCAGGAGGCTGGGGGCCACTGCCTGGGGCGTCCAGTGGGTCACACCCATGCCACAGGTGGAAGATCAGAACATGGAGTTAGGGAGGCACTCCACGAGGAGCTCTGCCCTGCAGTGGCCCTTCTCAAATCCTTGACTCCCTTCCCAGAGCTCCCACTTTGGGAGGAAGAGAAGAATACCTTGTGCTCTAGATGTTCAGCAACAAAGGCAAAGTGGCCGGGTGATGGTAATGAATAGCAAGAAAGAGGAGTCAAAAGGGCAGGCTCACGCTTCAGCCGGAATGGGAGTGCGGGGACAAGAAACACCGTTGCTGCTCAGAGAACGTTCCAGAACTGAAGCCTGGTGGGAGAGGCACCCTCTGCCCCTGCTCCATCACAACCCCTGGTGCAGAGGGAAGGCATCCTGCAGGGGAGGGTGGATGCCCGGCCGTGACAGGCTTAGGGGCTGCCCATTAAAGACACCCTGAACCAAACTCAAACCCCTGGGATATTCCTGAACCTTCTCCAGCACTTTCCAGAGAGGATCCAACCAGGACAGGAAGTGGGGTGTGCATAGGGTTACTAGAGAAAACACAGGACACCCAGTTAAATTTCGAATCTTAGAAAACGAAGAATATTTTTAGTATAAACTTGTCCCCAATACTGCCCAAGGTGTACTTACACTAAGAAATTATTCTTTGTTTATCTGATATTCAAACTTAACTAGGTGTCCTGTAGTAATTAATTAACTAGCTAATTACTTTTTTTTTGGCTGAATCTAGCAATCCTAGGTGGGGGCCAAAATGGTTGAATAAATGGGACGTTTAACCCAGCAGCTGGCAGAGTCCGGGGGACAGGTGCACTGGCTTTCAATTTCAGGAGAGCTGTCCTGGGAGCAAGTTAGAACCAGAAGATGGAAATGGCTGCATTTGGAAATAGCAGCTGTATGGTCTCCTCAAGAAGAAAGGAAGTGGCAGGAAGGAGGCACAGGCCATCGGCGACGTGGCTCTAGCACCCGCTTCTGTGTAACCTTAGGCTTCTGCCTCCGAGACTCAGTCTCCCCATCCGTGTCCTCCATGGACCTGCCTCGGAGCCCACAGGCCCTGCAGTCCACAGCAGCCTGTGTTGTATCCCTATTCCCATCATGTTTCTCTACCTGGTGAATCCAGAGTTTTCACTCTGTCCTGAGCTTCTGGAATAATGGCCTGGTGAGGACGCAGAGGTCGGTATGTCTCCCTCGTTCTTCCTCCTGTGGATACGGAAGCAGAAGGTGTGCAGCCCGAGCCCTAAGGCCATGCCCCCTGAGCTCACGGGGATGTGCAGATGTGGTCCTGCAAAGTCCTGACTCCACTTGGCGGGGTGTGTGGGATCCCAGGCAACCCTGAGCCCCTGCCTGGAGGGGAGACGCTTCTGAGCGGCCACTGGCTTCAGGAACCAGCTCTAGCAGCCTTCATCTTCACCCCGGCCCCAGAGGGCTCTTTCAGCATCAGTGTTGTAGGAGAGGACAAAGTCTCAGAGCCAACATCCCAATTTAGGTCTTGCCGGGCATCCAGTGGCCTGCTGTCCATAACCCCAAGCCTCTGAGTCAAGAGTCATATGCACTGTGCCAAGCCACCCTCCATGAACGTGTGAGCCTCACAATAACTGGGGCACAGTGTTCCAGCCCCTGTGGATCCCTTGCCCCCATGCACACAGTAGACAATGGAGGCTCTAAGAACTGCTGAGAACTTGCAGAAGCTGGTGAGTGGCCGGTTGGCACTTTCCCCCAGTTTTAACCCCACCTGCGGGTTTGCTGCCTCCTCTGTCCTGTCCTCTGTCTGCACACCCAGTTCTCTGCTGCCAACTTCCCCCAAGACCTCCATGGCCTGTTTCCTTCCTTCCTTCTTCCATTCTCACCCTCAGACGCCCCTTTAACACAGCACCTCCTCGAAGGCCCACCTGCCACCCAGGACTCCTGGCATTTGCACAGCTCTCTCTGGTTTACAGAGCTTTCCCCAGGATATTATGTCATGTTGATTTCCCCAACTGAGACTCCAGCCCCAGTGGGGAGCACCTGGGCCTCTCAGGCAATTACCTCTGAGAGGCCAGAGGAAGCACCCATGTGCAAAGAGTTCCTTGCAAAATGTCAGGCTATTCCAAGTAAATAGAAACAGGCCCTGAGCCAGCTCAGCTGCGGCAGGGAGAATCCTGGGAGTGAGGCCTCCCAGGCTGCAGCTCAATGCTCTTCTCGTCTTGCAACCTCATCCCACGTCTCAGCACCTGCATGGAAGGATGCCTTGCTCATTAGCTGCCCGAGGATCTGTAGAACCGGGAGCCCAGCTGCTTTTCCTCATTCCTCCTGGGTCTGAATGGCCAGTAGGCTAGGTGCGCAGTCCCTTTCCCTTATTCCTACAGGGCTCCCACACCGGTGCTGCATAAGGGCCCTGGCTGAGAACTCTTGCCCAGACTGAGCCTTCTGACTCAGTTTTTCTTTAGTAAGTTTTTCCTTATCAGACTGTGTCTAGATTCCCAGTGACCCAGGTGCCCTGAATAGAGGTGGTTTTTGCAAAGTCCTGGCTTGGCATGGAGTACGCTGTGCTTTGAGCCCAAGACCTAAATTTAAGTCCTGTTTCCGCTGCTACTGAGTCTTGTGCTTGTCAGGGCTGCCATGGACACCTGCCCAGGTTGTACACTATCTTGCATTCAAAGTGGGGTCCAGAGACCAGTAGCATCCATATTACTTGGGGGCTTGTTACAGAATTTGGGTCCCTCAGACTGACTGAATCAGAATCCGTTTTAACATGATCCCCACGTGATTCAGACACTAAAGCTAGATATCATCCGACATGTAAGGATCCCAGGGAACACCACACACACAGGCTATGGTGTGACTTCTGGGATCACAGGACAAGCTGGCCCTGCTCAGGGGAATCCTCTTTGGGTGTCATCTCCTGGCCTCCAAGTGGTGACAAGAATGCTACTCGCTCAGTGGGGAGGGCCTCGCCGGGCTGGTGCTCAAGCAGACTTGGCTCAGGCTGACACGGTGGCGTCTCCCGGCGTGTGAGCTCGGGAATTTTCGCCACACTGATGGCTTTTAGGAGAAGCCAGATAGATCTTCACGTCTGGGAGTTAGAAAGGATTTCAGGGAATTCTCCGTTCAAGCGGATATCCAGTTTTCACTCAATTTTCCTGGTGAGGAAGCGGCTCAAGGGGAGGTGGAATGGTGGAAGGAGGATTGAGGGCTGTGCTGGATTGGAGCCGGGGCCTTGCCCCCTCACCGCCCCCCCCACATGCATCCCTCCTTCCCACCTCCCCTCACACTCAGGCCACCACCCTGTCTTCAACACCTCCTGGAGCTAAACTGGAGGGAACTTAGATAAAATCTGCGTCTTCCTTAAAATAGAATACCTAGAGGCAGCTCTTTCTCAGGCTCAGGAAAGAGGAGATGCCAGGACACATGAGAGCATCGGAAAGGAGCATGCGGACACCTACTTTCTAAGCGCTTTCACTGTTGCTAGGCCTTGTGCTGAGCCCTGGATGCGAGACGAAGACACTGACCCCTCCTCACCTTCCTCCCAGGAAAGGACGCATGACCTATGTCCCAGAAAAGCTAACAGTGAGGACAAGCCCCTGGGTGTGAAGTCCACTGACTTTCTGTACTACTGGATGGGTTAAGAGAAGAATGAGAAGTCACTGGGTGAAGAAGATGGAAGTACATGGAAGATTCTAGAAGATGCTGTATTCGAAAGGCCTGAGGGCAGGTAGGATTAGATAGGAATAGAGAGCAATGAGTACAAAATTGGAAATGGCAAGGTATGCTTCCGGGCGCGACGGCTTGATTCATCTAGAACAGGGACATACTCCATTGAGGGGTGCTATGACAAAATTCCACAGACTGGGTGTCTTATAAACAACAGAAATCTACTTCTCAGCATTCTGGAGATGGGATAATTCAAGATCCAGCCACTGGCAGACTCTGTGTCTGATGAAAGCCAGCTTCCTGATTCAGAGATGGCTTTTTCCTCTCGAGTCTCTTATAAAGACACTAACTCTGGGTTTCTGACACACACACACACACACACTACTAATCCCGTTCGTGAGGGCTCCGCTCTTATGTCCTGATTACCTCCCAAAGACCCCACCTTCTAACACCATCACACTGGGCCTTCGAATTTCTACATACGAATTCGGGGGGATATAAACATTCAGACCATAGCAAGAGGTCCGCAGTCTTCTTCTGTAAACGTCCAGAGAGTAAATATCTTAGGGTCTGCAAGCCATATGTTCTCTGTTCCAAGGACTCAACAGTGCCATTGTAGCTGGAGAGCAGCTACAGAGAATGAAGTACACCAAGGAATTTGGTGTTTTCTAGTACAACTTTGAAACTGGAATTTCATGTAATTGTCATGTGTCACAAAATGTTATCCTTCCCTTGATTTTTTCCAACCACTTAAAGGTATAAAAAAATCATCCTTTGCTTATTGGCTGTACAAAGACACATACTGATTTGGCCGATGGACCATAGTTTGCCCATTTCTGGTCTAGCCTTCAGATGGAAGACAGGCTGGGGCCAGATCCTGTTGGGCACTGGGTACCAGGTATCTTGTTCCAAGCCAGATGTAGGAAACCATAGTATTTAGACTTCGCTAGGCTGGAGCCCTCTTCCAAGGCACTTCTTCCTAGGAAAGTTGCTCCCAAGATCCCAGGAAGGGGACCCACAATGTTGTGCCTTTTACTGAAAGGGGCAGGCCTGAGGGAGGAAAGGTTTGGGGGATAAAACTGAGAATTGCTGTTAGCCCTCGAAAGTTCTAGATACCTAAGAATCAGCTAAGTGATTAAATGAAGTCTCATAGGTTGTTAAATATTTGAATCTGGAGCTGAGAGCTGAAGAGGGAGGTCATGTTTTAAACCATGGGAATCAGCAGTCCCATTCAGGAACAGAACATAGGGAGGCAAGAGAATGGAGGCAAGGACAGAGCCCCATGGGGGTTCTGTTTCGGGGTCAGTGAGGACCGGCAAGGCCTAGAGAGGCAAGAGGGAATGGCAGACTGTGATGCCTGAAGCCAAGAGAAAGAGTGACTGAAGGAGCAAGCAGCCGGTGTGGCCAGCGCTGCTGAGTGCAGGGGAGTATGGAGCCTGTCTGGGGATCTGGTCATGAGCAGGTCTCTGGTGACCTTGGGAAGAGCACATCAATGGTGGAGGTAGGCGTGGAAATCAGAGAGCGGAAGTGGTGCAAACAATTCTTGGGAGACATTTTAACTTTTGCAAAGGGGATGAAGTTAAGCATTAGTCATAGGAAGGGTGAGGGATTGAGTGAAACTCCACGCGCTTGGATCCTGTGCCTACTCTGTCCCAGGCAGGATGCCAGGCGCTGAGGATACAAAGATGGGACGGGACAAGCCCAAATAATCACACTCAAGGAGGACACGAGTTCAAATAGGCCTAAACAACATGCCGCGTGGGCGAAAGGGACACTGCATGGATTCTGGGTTCGGGGGTCAGAAAAAGCAACCCAGGGGAGGTATGATGTGGCCTGGTGCTTGCAGATGAGGACAGATAGGGAGAGGAAAGGCCTGCCAAGCAGTGGGAAAGAGGATTTCAAAAAGTCGCAGTCAGGAAGACACAGGGGATCTGGGGGACAGCATGTGATCTAATGTGGCGTGATGGGTGGTGGGAATGACAGGACATGGTACGTGGCAGGAGACGCTTTTGGAGACACTGGCCAGCCTGATGGAATGGTCCCTTGTACCTTGCTAAAGAGACTGAAGTTTGTGAAAGAGGGAACGAAGGGCAAACTGTGGTCTACCTGCTGTGCGCCAAGCACCCAGCTGGCCACCCTTTTGAACATGGTGTTTGCAGTATAAGACAGATATGGGTTCAAATCCTGATTTTGCAAGGCATAATAGCTACGTGGCTTTGAGGCCTTTAAGCTAGCAAATCTCAGTTTCAACTGCGAAATGGGGAACACGATGCTTATCATCTGGAATTATCAGAAGGCTTAAGTAAGACAATAAAACCAAAAGCAACTGCCAGAATGATGATTTAAATAGAGTGATAGTTACAAGGTTAGATTCGCGTTCTAGAAAGATTGCTCTTAGAGTGGCAGCAGGACAGATGGATGTGCTAGGGAGAGGACTAAGGGGCGACCAGAGATACCAAGGCCAGGTTGGAGCTACTGCAGAACTAGTTATGAAAGAAAAGCAAATCCAAGAGCTATTGCTGGAGCCCAAGGAAGAGGTGATGCCGAGGGCCTTACGAAGGCCTGGCTTGGGGATGGCAGAATCTAGAATCCGGGGTGTTCTGGGAATGAGGGAGGTGAGGGCAGAGCCAGGAAGAAGGCTGGGATCTAGGGAGAAGCGTGCAGAAGGATTTCAGGTTTTCTAGTGTTGAGTGGGCAGTGGCGCTCGTAACTGAGCTGGCAGACACAAGAGAAACTGTGGGTGTGGGGAGACTCTATCATTTTGGACAAATTGAGTTTGAGGATTCCACAGAATGCCAGATGGGGAAGGCCTGAGGGAGCTGGAAGCAGAGACAAGGGACTCCAAAGAGGAGGGGAGCGAGACGCAGCCCCGACCTGTGGATCCAGGAGGGACAACCTGGCTCCTGGAGAGGGAACGCCAGGCAGAGCTCCAGATGTGGAAGGAGCAGGGTGGGTGGGGATGGGTCAGATGGGATAACCAGGTTGTAGGTCAGATGGGATAACCCAAGACGTAGTTCGCACAGAACTTTATAGCGTATTAGAAACTACCTGGGCTTAGGCCATTTTGATCCAGACTGCGAGCTCCAGAGCTAGAACGGAACAAACACCTAGTCCTTTCTGTGTTAAGTACCTTTTAGGGCGGGCGCTGTGAATAAGTAAATGGCAAGAAGAGAAGGCTGCTTCCTGGGAGAACACCCAGCGGTAAACAGAGCAGGAGTCAAGGATTTAGAACATCCCGCAGGATACATAGTGAAGACACAGCCTGATCCATGGACTTCACGGTCAGTACAGATGCCCCCTGCCCCGGTTCTAGTAGAGAGAGGATCAGGAGATGTCACCTGGCTTCTAAGGGGATACAGAAGTGGCCGGGTTGGGAGTCACACCACAGAGGCCTTCGAGAGAACCCACCCGAATGTTTGTTCATGATGTCATTATTGTACCTCAACAGCCTTCCAAGGTATGCAGGGCCCAATTAAACCTCCATTCTACAGCGGAGAAAACCGAGTCTTTAAGAGATGAAGAGACCCGCCTCCCGTCCCAGCAGCAAGTGGCAGCTGTGGCTCCGAGCCCCAGGTTTCCCTGCTCCAGCCACGGTCAGGCTTTCCTCAGCGACCTGAGCCAGAGGAGGGCGGGTGGCGAGGGCCAGAGGGCCTGGATACTGGGGCCCACAGGGGTGGGTGTGGGGGGAGAGGCCAGCTTCAGGTTCAAGTTGCTTGTCTTGCAGGAGTGTAGCGTTACCGCACGAGTCCCAGAGCATAAACAGAGTTAACACCCCATTAAATACAATGGACTTTCTCGGAGCTTCAGACATGCCACGAGCAAGACGAGCTGAGCAGGAGCTGGCCCGGGAGTAAAACGCGTCGTGCGCGCCGCCTGACCGCTTTCAACAAAGGAAAACCCAGCAAGGGGAGAGGAGAGCGCCGGCAGCGGCTCTGCGGGCTCAGGGCTGAGGATCCGGTAATGAAGTCTTTCTGGAAGGTAAGAGAGGGCTGTGTGCTGTGTGCTATTTTTAAACCTGCTGGAGCAGCACATGGACTCCTGCCCCGCGCAATTTCTCCAGCAGAGGAGGGGCCCTGGGGGGAACGCAGCCAGGAATTTCGAGGCTATTTATCGTATTTCCTTTTATCAGGCAAATGATTTTCCTATTTCCCACATAGATAAAGATCTTCTGCTTACAACTCCGGCTCATTGACCTTGTCGGGACCGCTGTGCAGTCTGGAAATTGGTCCCAGAGAGAGAGAAGGGCGTTGTTGTTAGGGGTTGGCTCGAGGGGGTTGGGTGTTTCTTCTCCCAGCAGGGAGGAGATCGGTCTGCCAAAAAACAAAACAAAACAAAACAAAATAAGTAAGTAAAATAAATAAATTAATTAAAAACCTTGCTCCCCGCCCCCAACTCAAAATGGACTGTTCTGTGCTATTTTGCAAAACTGCAAGGTTGACCAAGGAGGCTTTCAGTTCACCAGACTCCCCACACTCCCACCTGAGTACGTCCACAGCATTTTTCACCAGGACTGCTCTCTCCCTGTCTCCCGTTCTCTCTCTTCTGTCTCTCCTGCAGCAGCAAGCCCTACCCTGGAGCCAGCCCGAGACCCACGGCTGCATCGCTGTCTTGGCAGGCAGTGAGCAGAGGGGGCGGCAGCTCGGTCTCAGCTTGCAAACGGAGCCAGGCTCTTGGCTGTGCCAGCTCTGGAGGCCCCTTGGAGATGCCAGTGTGCCTGAGTGAGGCAGTTGCAACTTCCCCTCGGCTGCAAGCCTCTGGAGCCGGCAAGGCTTCTGGAAGCTGCAATCAATCTTAGGCAAGGGTGTGGCCGGAGGGCTGCTGATGGGCGGGAGGTCTCTCCCTGGGCAGGCTGCCCTCCTCACCTTGCCTTGCCTGGGCCTGCTGGCCAGGTTCACGGGCAGGAGCAGCACCAGCGATCCGCACCTTCTCGGGCACAGGACCAGAGGATGCTGTGGGAGGCTGGGGTTTTATTATAAATGTTCTCCATTTCTGGCTTGTTCAAAAGCACAAAACATAAAGAGAGCCAGCTAGACGGAAGGAAGCCAGCTCCTTGCAGACTCAGCGTTTGAATAGCAAGGAGCTGCAGGCCCTCCTTGGACCAGCGTGGGTCTGCGGTGGGCTTGAACAGAGCCGCAGGCTTTTTTGAGCCCCCAGTCTCTCCGCACCGCGGTGGTGTTTCCCGGCCAGGGCAGCAGAGGGCGCTGGCTCTCCCAACAGCCTCCTGTCCCGGGCAGCTCTCCCACACATCTGGAAATGGGCTCTACCACTCTCTTATGAAATGTTGGATGAAGATCTGTCCGTGTGAGACGTGCTGGCACCGAGTGAGCGAGAATACACATCAAGAATTCCACTTTCTCATTAGTTCAGTTTCCCCCTCAAGAGCACTGGTGGAATGTGGGGAATTTGCCTTGCCAAGGCAGCCAGCACACTGGAGTCTTGGGCTTGGTTCAGCCCGGGTGGAATTCTTGGAGGGACCACCTCTGGTCTGAAGCCTTTGCCCTTCCCTCCCACGTGGAGGGGGGAAAAGAAAACAGAAAAGCAGGACCTCCCAGATCTTTCCCCCAGGGGAAGAAAGCTAAAGATGTTTGGCCTTGCCCCTGTGGGCTTCCTGAAGAGAGCAACTGCCCACGTTTCCAGGTCTTCCAGGTCGTTGGGAAAGAAGATCTAATTCTAAGAAAGCGTCTTCCCATACGGCAAGCGATTAGAAATGCTGGTGACATTTGCAAACGATGGAGCAGGGAGAGGAGAGACTGGCTGGAGGAGGGCAGAGCCGAAGCCTGGGAAGGGACCTGGTTGCTATTCCCAGAATGTTCCCTAGACGTCCGCAAGCTGCATGCATTTAAATGTCCACATTTTCCCGCAGAAGCCAGCAATCTGTACTTCTCTTGGCCAAACAGCACATCAGTCTAATATGGTGTGGGAGAAATGTGTTACATTCTTTTATGAACAGAATGTTAACACCTCCTAGAATCAATATTTATATCCAAGAACACAATGAACTGGCTTGTTTTGTGCTGCTGCAGGTATAAGAAAGGGACATTTGGGGGAAGCTGGAGATTGCCCTTGCTTCTACCCAGAAAGGCAGGCCCAGGGCAAACCAGCTGGGGCTCAGGCATCCAGAGGGTTTCCGCCCCTGAGACCCTGCTAGCTCCCTTCCTGCCCCTGCTGCTTTCTGTCTCCTGGGATTGCGAGAGGAAGCCAGAGGCAATAAGTGGGGCAGGACGTGGCAGCGGAGGCCAGGACGTGAGGCAGTATCCTGTCCACATGACAGTTTGGGGGAAGGAGGGTCAGGCTTGCATCCTGGAACTTTCTAGTGCATAGCAAAGTGAGAGCTGACACAACATAAATGCTTAGACAAGAGACTTGTGGGGGCTGGAGAAAAGGGAACAGGGTGAGATGGCTCTTTTTCTGGGGTCACCCTGGTGATATTTTTCTGGCCAGGCAGTTTCCCTCATTGAAGACAGCAGCTGTGACAGAGATGGAAGCCAAGTCTCCTCTCTCCAGAATGCTGTCTATTCCTCGGAGGTTTTGGGGAAACTCCATCAAGCTCCTTAGGCTGTTTCGTTCCTGAATGCTGTTTTTATTTGACTGCCTTTAGAAGCCTCTGGGTCTGCAGCCTGGAGTTAGGGCCTTGCTCCTAACAGGTAACGTCCTTTCCTAATTATAAAAACAAAAATAAACGCCTTTCTCCCTCATCTGGAAAATTTCAGTTTTGCCTGCATCCGAGCATCTAGAAATGTGAGTGTCCTCTTCATCTCGTGGACTGGATTGGGGTCTCATTTTGCAGAGCGAGCAGGCCCGCTTCGTTTCCAGATTAGATGCTGAAGGTTACCCCGTTAACAATAGCACTTGTCTCTCATTAAATGCCTGGAGCTCATTATGGTATTACCTCCAGAAAAGTCTTCTCTGCTTTAATAGGCATGATCTTTAGAAAAGCTCCTTTGGCTTATGTATAAGACCAAGACATGATTAATCTTGGCCCCATTTAGCCGTGGGTCACATCTTCAGGGTACAGTGAAACCTCTTCTTTGCATGACCACAGTTTACAATTTTGTAAAATTTACAGCCCTTCTCTGTCGTTAGCATGTTTAGTTGCAATTCCCTTGGTATGTCCTGTTATTTTCTTCCGGTTCTAAGAAACCATCAGTAGATATCCCAATCATATTTGCTATAAAATTGGCCGTGAGAAACAGACAGTAATTCACTGGAAGGCGTGAGGAGGTTTAGCATCTTTATAGATGCAAAGCTCCCCCTGCAGAAATCCCTCGAGAGAAACCTCTGCAAGTTCAATGTTCTGAACACCTTTAGAGAAACTGCCTGACTTAAGCTGCCTAGAAAGTGGCACCAGGTCCCGCTGCTGTTCTGGTATCAGGGGCAGAACAAAGAAATAGTCAGAGTTGACAGTGGGGCTGAGAATCAGAGTGCAGTCTTTAGTCAGGATGGTAGAGGTTGGCAGGGTCTGACTTATTGCCTGTAGCTCAGTGCCAGGATCTGAGACGAAGGGGCGGACACTGAGTGCGTCCTTAGGGGTCTTCAGTAAAAGTCACCCCAAGTCCGGACCTATCTTTAAGCTTCAGAATTGTTGCTATAGATGTTGATTTAGCACCTAGCCTCCTGCATCTCAGATGAATGTGCCTACGGAGATCTCTGATTTGTAGACATTCCTGCCTGCCCCGTCTGCTCCTTCTCCAGACTGTCCATCCCCACCAACGGCGCCTCTCTGGATCTGTTTGAAGCTGGAGATTCCTGCACAGCTGCCCTCTGTCCTCCCTCCTTCCCACCGCCAGCTGTCACTCACTGTGCTCATTCTACCGCCCACCGAGATTCACTGCAGCCTCTCCTCCCCTCCATTCTTCTCTGTCCCAGCCTCAGTGGGAGCTCCCACTGCCAGCATCTCTCCCGGGGTTCAGTCACAGACACACCTCCCCTCCCTGTTTTGGTGCTTTGCTCCCTACAACCCACTCTTCTGAGAGCAGTCGGGAGAATTTCTGAAAACCACAAACTGGATTCTATCACTCCCCACTTAGAGATCTTCAGTGGTGTCCCCCCCCGCACTCAATCCCCAAAAGTCCTTAGGATGGCTGAAAGACTTCCTGTGGTCCAACTCCTTTCTGCCTTTTGCCCCCTTCCCCAAGCTCTCTCTACTCCCCTCCCCTGAGTTTCATTTAGCCCCTCTCCAGCACCAACAGAGGCTGGCCTTCATGCTCTCTTCCTGATTTCTTACCCAAGTCCTACCTGTTGCTCTGGTCTCATCTTACGAGTTACTTCTTTGGAGAGGTCTTCCCTGACCCCACGGTCTAAGACAGGTCCCTACTCCCTGCCAGCAGGCTCTGCAGAAGTCCCACCCCCCACCCCCGTCTTCCTCCTTTTGAGCCCATTGGTGATAGCTTATCGACTCTGGTTTGCTTAATCGTTTTCTTCCAAGAGACAGTAAGCTCCGTGAAAGCAAGAACCAGGTCTGTTTGGCTGCATTCCTTGCCCTGCCACAGAGGGGAGTAAATACTAGTTGAACCAGCGAATGAAACTATACACAACCTGATCAGCTGCTGCGAGAATTGATGCTCCTTTAACGGTTTACGCCTTCCTAATCCTGTCTGGCGAGACCGCGTGTTACCCCCAGATTCTACCTTGAGGAGTCCCTCACTGAGGGTTGGGAGAAACCGAGTCAAATTCCGAAATGTCTCTCCCTCCTGTTCCTTGGTTCCCCCCATCATAGGCTCTTTTTGCTTCTTGTCCTGCCTATTCAACAGCCTGCTAACCGGCCTCTCCCCACAGAGCTTTGAGTTCAGGAGTCCGGCAAGGACTGAGAACTGCAAACACGAACGGGGGAGAAAAGGTGTTTCTTGATTTTCATAAACCTCTAACTGAAATTTGGCACTTTTTGGAATTTGAAATGTTGGGAATGGAGCCCAGCAGTACTGGCAGGCCCTGTGACTTGGCCACCGGCGGGAGTATGGATATTTACACCATGTCACAGCTGTTGCAGAGGTTGAAATACCATTTGTGATCATTACTACTTTAAAATTATGGTGGTTATTAGAGCTGCTGCTACATTGTTATTTAATCCTTTAAGAAACACAAGTATTCCTGTGTAACTCATGTTTAATATTTTCATAGCTGTATTTCAGTATAGTTGGTGTTCCTTGTAATCCTACATATTTTATTTTCTGCGCCTAAAAACATTATTCTGAGAAGCATCCACAGGCTTCATAAGATTGCAAGGATGGGTTCATGGCAGAAAACATGTTAAGAACTTCTGATTGAGTTTTCCTTAATCTCCCATCACTGTCTTGCAAAAACAGCCTTGATGCCTTGCCCTGGGCAAATAAAACGAAGTCCCTTAGTATGGCATTCAAGGCCAATTTATAATCCATTTAAAAAAAAATCTTTCTCTTTCTCTATTTTTTAATCAGTACACTGGATTCTTTTTTTTTTTTTTTAAGATTTTATTTATTTGAGAGAGAGAGAGAGCACAAGAAGTGGGAGGGAGAAGCAGACTCCCTGCCGAGCAGGGAGCCCGATGTGGGAGCCGATCCTGGGACTCCAGGATCATGACCTGAGCTGAAGGCAGTTGCTTAACCACCTGAGCCACCCAGGTGTCCCTGGATTCCTGTGTTCTAGGAATTACTTGAGTGCATCAAAAATGCACTCATATCTCCAGTTCTATTTTTAGCTTCTCTTAAAGAACTACAATTGACCCTTGAACAAAGCCAGGGGTTAGGGGTACCGGCCCCTGTGCAGTCAAAACTCCACATGGAAGTGTGACTTCCCCAAAACTTTACTAATAGCCTACTTTTGTCTCGAAGTCTTACCAATAACATAAATAGTCGATGAACACATATTTTATGTTACATATATTATATGCTGTGTTAAAATAAAACAAGCCAGAGAGAAGAAAACGCTAGGAAAATCATAAGGAAGAGAAAATACATTTACAGTACTATCCTGCATTTATTGAAAAAAATCCACGCAGTTTAAAGCCCTGTTGTCCGGGGGACAACCGCACTTTAAGGACTAGCTCAAACTGTTATCTTGGTAAAGCTCTCTTTTGACATCCCCTGGACACAACCTTTGTATTTTCCAGAACAGTTTGCTTACAGCCATTTGGTAATTTATCAGTTCCTACTGTAGTCAGCTTTCATGTTTACTCTTTGTTACATTGTGAACTTTTGAGGAGACCTCGTCCTCAGCTTTAAACCCTAAACACATAGTATTTGGAAAATGTTTGAATGAATGACTGTATCTAAAATATTCACTCTCCTGAGGGGGTGACTAAAATCCATAACGGCCACACTAGTTTGTCCTCAAAAACAAGAACTTCAAAAACAAAACAAAACAGACAAACAAAAAAACCAAGAACTTCTCTAGATAAGCGTAATCCCCCTTAAAAAATACAGCAGTCCCAAGGGCACCTAGCTGTCTCAGTGGGTGGAGTGTGCAACTCTTGATCTCTAGGTCGTGAGTTTGAACCCCATGTTGGGGGTAGAGATTATATAAAAATAAAATCTTAACCCCCCCCCCCCAAAAACAGCCCCAAGGAAAATAGATTATTATCTTACATTCCAGTGCCTGGACCCAGCTGCCTTGAGTTAATTTCTATCCTTGAAGATAGCAAAAACACTCCTGGCAGGAACCCATTTGCTGAGTCCATAAACCTTTTGGCTGTATCACTGACATCTTCTCACATTACCCTTCTTTGAACGACGCCAAACATACTGGCCAGTCTCCTTCAAGCAGACGCTTTCCATTACTTGCCCCAGGATTTTCTAGCCATCAGGTTACGGTATGATTTTTACATCCTAGAACATTCAGCTGCTTTATGCCAACCTTAAACAAATGCAAATGCAAGGTTTGAAAAATTCTTTTCCTAAGGAGCTTGAAGAATTAAAAAGGAGACCATCCCTTCATTTCATAGTCCAACAAATGGCTTGAGTAGCTGGATCTCCGTATGTGCACCTGCGCGGAGGCTGGAAGGAATGTTAGCAAACACTGACCTGAAGTTGCAACCTCACGGAACCGCAGACTGAGCTGAAAAGGAAGCATTTAGTGGAGAGGGATCAAAGTGTCTTGTATCTTGCTCGGGGGCAAATCTGCTGGTTGACTCTTGGTTTTTGCAAGTCCCACACAGAACTTTCCATATTTCCTCCATGACGTCCCAACCTTAAGTATATCCCATCTCACATAATGGCACTACCCAGTTGCTCAAGCCAAAATAACCTGGGCTCAATCCCACGACCCTGAGATCATGACCTGAGTCGAAATCAGGAGCCAGATGCTCAGCTGACTGGGTCACCCAGGCGCCCCTCCCAGGGAGTTATTCCTAATTCTTTTCTTTCACTCTTCACATTCTCCTCACAACTTCTGTCCCTTACACTTTGAAAATATATCCTGAATTTGTCTGCTCTTTTCTGTCTGCACTGCCACCACTCCAGGCTAAACTATTGTCACTTCTGCCTTGAACTCTGGTGCCATCTTCTTCCTTTTTTAAAGATTTATTTATGTTGAGAGAGTGAGTGTGTGAGCACATGTAGGGGTGGATTCCATGACCCTGAGATCACCACCTGAGCTGAAATCAAGAGTTGGACGCTTAACCGATGATGCCACCAGGCACCCCCTGTGCCAATCTTTTAACTGGCCTGATTCTGCTCTTGACTCCCCAGTTCGGTATACAGCGGCCAGAGTGAGGCTTGAATAACATGGGGCTTACTTGTGAGAGCTCTCATCACAGCCACTTAGAATACAATTTAAACTTTTTAATTTTTTTATAAGATTTTATTTGAGAGAGAGTCAGCATGAGAGGGGGGAAAGTCAGAGGGAGAAGCAGACTCCCCACAGAGCTGGGAGACCGTTGCGGAACTCGATCCCGGGACCCTGGGATCATGACCTGAACCCAAGGCAGTCGCTTGACCAACTGAGCCACCCAGGTGCCCACAATTTGAACTCTTTATCACACCTTACAAGGCTCTACACAATTCTGTATTGCTTACCTGGCAACTTCAAAGCCACTCTGCTTCTCTTGTACTCTGTTCCATCCAGCCTTTTGGGGTTTTTCTCTCTTCCTTGAAATCCCACAGCTCATCCCTATCTCAGGATTTTGGCTGTTCTATTTCCTAAGTCCTCAGAGGCCTGGCTCCTTGGAATCAGCAGGGTCTGCCTTTAAACGTTACTTTTTCAGAGAAGGCTTTCCTCTATCTTAGTTATTTTGTAGCATTTCAGCTTATCTTGGCAACTAGCTGATGGGAGTTTGTTAGGTTATGTTTATAGTCTCTTTTCCCCTAGCAGGATGTGAACTCCATGGGGACAGGGATCTAGAGTATCTCCTGACAAAAGAAAGACATTCAGCAAATATTGTTGGACGATTAGGTCTAATTCTGGTTTTCACACCCACCATACTATGCCACTGCTCTGAACTCGGGTCAGTCTCATTAAATATCTCTAAGGCAGTCTGGCTACTGAGAAATGTGGAGTCAGAACTATTTGGGTATAAATCTGTTCTTTGTCTCTTCCCAAGTGCAAATTTCTTACCATCTTTGCGTCTTAATATTCATACATGTAAAGTGGGTACAGTTGTCCTACTCCATAAGGTCGTGGGAAGAATTAAATGACGTAATTTATGTAAAAGGCAGAGGAGAGTGCTTGGCCTATGTATGCCTAAATATTCTCATTTCCCTTGAATCTTACGAATTATAACAGTTAACATTTAGGTGTCTACCTGTGATAGGTACTAAATGTTTTACATGGATTAGCTAATTTAATCCGTCTAAAACTCTACACAATAGAAACTATAAATATCTGTGTAACAGATAAGAAAGCAGACTAGTTTAAGCAACTTGCCCAAGGTCACACAGTAGAAAACTGCAGAGCCCAGCAAACTAGAACTCAGCGAGTCCATCCAATTTCAGAGGTAGTGAAATGTCAAGGTCTCTGTCTTTATTTTGACCGGTTGGTAGGAAACCTATTTTATATTCTAACCTAGCACATGTGTATGAACTCAAGTGGGAAAATAAGTTTTGCAAAATTATACCTACCCTTAGTATATGTATTCTGACAGTTTCTCTTCATTTTAATTAACTAATTAATTTTTAAGTGGCTTGAACTCAGTAACCCTGAGATTGAGACCTGAGCTGACATCAAGAGCCGGACACTTAACTTACTGCACCACCCAGGCGCCCCTCTGTTCATTTTATTAAAAAAAAAAAAGTTTTTGACCGACTTGATTTAATGGTCTATTAATAAGTCAAAAGCACACTTTGAAAACCATTCATCTAAGTTACAATGAATCCAGCCACTCTTATTGTCCGGCTCTCTCAACCTCTACTAGAGAAACTCTTTGATGGTTATCAGCTAGACTTTTATATTTATGTTTCAGATAAGAGTTTTATTAGTTAAGATGCAGATCCCTCAAGGCTCAGATCCACTCCCCATTGCCAACCTTCTTGCCATTATGGAAAAATCATCTCTTGTCCGGTGAGAACCAAGCACTTCTTTCACTCTCCCAAAATTATTTACCTGTATCAAAGCTTTTAATACAAGGTGCCCCGTGTAAGAACTTTTTAAGCAGCTTCCCCCCGTAGACACACGTTCCCGTGAACACCACACTGAAATGGTTTCTGGATGAGATGGACACTGACATTTTACCTGCTCTTTCAGTCCAGAGTTGGCACACGAGCTAGCATTTATTTCTGTAGAGATTCTGAGGGCAGGGTATGTGTCAAAAGGCAAATAAATGAAACAAAGAAAAAGCCCTTGGCTGGGAACTCTCAGTTGCAAGGGAGGAAATCCTTTGGGAGGGCAGGAAGTAGCTATGAGCTTTTCTGCCAAGCAATGCTTCAATTCCCCCACCCTCAGGGAAAGTTTATCCTGGTGTTGTTTCAATCCAGCAGATGCTGAGCAGTTCGAGAAAGGGAACAAACAACTGGGGGAAATAATACCACCTGTTTATGTTGACTTTTACCAAACAGGGCTGGCCACCAGCTGTCGAGGGGTTTGGGAGAAGCTAAGGTGGGAACAAGAAAGGCAAACTCAGACTGAAGCTAGGTCTTGGCTTTTTCGCTATTTGGTGGTGGGGGATCGGGGCAGGGTCCCAAGGAAGTAGAGAACCAATTCTCAGATGGCCAAGAGGCAAAGGCAGTATAAGGCACCCTGCTCACTGACAGAGCAGGGCTGGCTTTGGTGCGTGCACGGCGTTAACACGTTAATTGCTTACTCTGTATTCTTTCCCCTTCTTCAGTGATTGTAACTCACACATCATTGGGGAAAGTAATGTCCAAGGAAAGGTGACATTTCTTGGCCTCCTTTATAGCGAGCTGCTGTCACGTGACTGAGTTCTGGAAACGCTGAGTGTGATTTCCAGGAAGACTCTTTAAAGGGTGCTGACTCAGCTGGGTTTGCTCATGCTGTCCTCGCCCTCTTTTCTTCTTCATGCTGCCTGGTATTTCAAATGACAGCTGATGGCCAAGAGGCTATTCTGGACCACGAGGTGACCCTGAGAAAGGAACCATGTTGTGGTGCAGACAGGAGCCATTACACCGGCCTTGGACTGCCAACCTTCGGAATACTTTTCCATGACAGAGACGCATTTCTTGTTCAAGTTTCTGCTGATCTGGGTTTCTGTTAAGCATAGAGTCAAGCCCCATCCTAACTGAGTTGGCTCAGTAATTTTCCACACTCATGGAACCCAGTCTTTGTGTCCTCCAAAGCATAGTCACTTCTGTTCCCTAATTCTAGCTTTCTAACAACAGCGTAAGAGAGCTGTGAGGCACGTGTTCTGTCAGAAGAGGAAACTGGAGCTGGAGCAAAGCAAGTCTTGCCCAGTGCAACACCACTGGCTCCTTGGAGAGCAGCGGGCTTTAAAAGCCAGATTCTCTCGCCCCTAGGATTTTAAAAGCATGGTGGAAAGAGGTGACAGTTTTTCCTTTAAAAATGATTTTGATTGGTTAAGTAGTGGTTGTTTTTAAAAGCAAGCATCCAAGGACAAGTAATCTCTTCTGTCAAAAGGAACAACATCAGATTTCTTTCACGTAGCCTCCAGAACACTACTGCTACATTAAAATGAATTACAACTCACTGTATTGTTACAACATACATTAAAAGAGTTGAACTCTCAAACAGGCTAAGACACATTTTGAATAAGCAATTAGCAAAATGAATGTGTTAATGTTTTAAAAGCATAACAGTCTTGATGATTAATGTGGAGTTGACAAAGTCTTTAAGATGAAAAGGCAGAGGTAGGACTTTTTTTTTCCAATTACAATGCAGGGAAAATTGAATGAGGTGGATTCAACATAGAAAAGTTTTAATGAGGCAAGTGTCAAGCAAGCATATCAACTTCTTCAAAAACAAAGAAAATCTAAAAGTTTAATTACAAAAACACTTGTACAGAAAACTTGGCATTTCAACAGTTCCAAACACATATACACAAATTTTTTCCCCTAAAATTTAATGTTGTCAGAAATAAAACACTTTGTCTTACTTTCCTCAGCTGCTCCTTGTGTTTTAATGAAAGAAAAAAAAGAGATCTGTAACACTGAACAGGCAACAAGTTATTTCTGGAGAAGAACCTATACGTGTGCTAGAATATCTACAAGTTTATTGGGGAACATGAATTAGGTACTGCATTAGCCCGTAACCTCACTCACCACCTCCTGGTTGAACAACACAGACCTGCTTTACAGAATCGGACAGTTTTGTGGCGGCTGAATCCCAGCCACCAGAGTCAGGTGTGTAGCTACTGGGAGAGGCAGGATTTTGAAAGCAGGCTGCGTATTTTGTGAAAATGGTTTCAGAGTGTAGGCAAGATCTGGGGCATTCCTGAATATGCAAATATCTCAAGTCAATGTCGGATGTCCTTGCTAGAGTCTTGAGAATGATAATCTTTGGACCAAGTTACAGCCTTTCCTGGTCAACAGTGCTGCTAACAAAGGGGCACAAAACGGACACAAAGGAGAAACAGAGAGAAATACGAGGAGGAAAGAAAAAGGAGACAAAGTGTCTGGCAGAAAGGCAGATACAAACTTCCAGAACTGGCTTAGCTGTCCTTCTGCCACACACAGGCTATTCTAGCTTGGACTGAGCACGCAGGGAGGCTGAGGGAAGTGACAAGAACAGCAGGTGAGGGCAGGAATACAGGAAAGCACAGAACAAAGCAGGCTAGGCTTATGGCGACAGATAGATGGGCTCTTATTCTAAGAAACTGCCAGGCAGTTGTGTGTAGGCTTCAGTGCGTGGAAATTTGACATGTGCTCACATGGCATTTTTTAACAAGGTTGTTTTTGTTGTTATTTTATTTCCTTTGGGATAATAAAGAAATCAGGTAAGGAGATGCTGAGAAGACAGGATGGTGCAGCAGCCCGACAGGGGGTTTCTGGCTTGTACCCTGGCTCATGAGCAGATTGTGAGGGGGACACACTTCCACCTGCTTCAGTGGCGTGGTGCCTAGACAATGGGCTCAGCATGTGCCACTTTGGTTCCAAAGATCTCAGCTGCAACTGTCAGCCTTGTGCTCTAGAGCAACAAAACACAACACAGCAAAACCCTGAGATGAGAATCAGAAGGCTGTCTTCCCTTTTGGTGTTTAAAAAAAAAAAAAAGAATCACTTCCTAAGAGGGGAAAAGGAAGGGAAGCCTGTCCTTTTGACGTAGATTTTGCAGTTGTGGCTACAGAGGGAAGACAAATCCCTCTGTGCCCTTGCTTATTAGCTCAAGAGACGATTTTGAACATTTCCACCCATCCCTATGCTTGTACCTAGAGCAGACAGGGATTCCCTCAGGTTTCACTCATGATAAACTTTGGGTTTTTGTTTTTAATGCCAAATGAGAAACTACTTTTCCCGTTCTCTCCTGTTTGCCAATGACCTTTTCCTTAGCAAAAATGCTCCATAAGACACTGCCAACAGATGGGAACAGAAGAGCCTTGCTGGGGCTGGGACCAGACCGTGTCTGCGCAGGAGCAGTGCTTAGGAAACAGCAGGCAGTAGCAAGGAGGAAGGAAAGAGCATTCTCCTTCAGGGCAGCAATCACAAAGCCTCGGTGAGGGCTGGCACCCACTGGGCACCATGTGGGATAGGAAACACAGCCTTGCTCCACAGGGCACTGTCGACAAGAAGCTCCTTTCTTTGGAGTCACAGCAGGACAATGATGGGAGAAGCCTGGGCCTGTCCAATGAGAGGAGCTCTCCTTCAGAGCCCTGCTGAGCAACAGAGCCCAGAGGTCAGAAAATGGAGATGTCGAACCTGAAGAGGGTGAAGGAAATAAAACATCACCCTCAAAGGTACTAAAAAAAAAAAAGAAAAGTGACAGCTAGGTAAGAAAACCGGAGCCACTGAGAAAAGGGTCCCATGTGAAGTGAAGCAATGAGAAGGCTTCCTTCCTGCTGCAGGAGAGGTCAGGGTCAGGGCGGCTGGTCGGCAGAATCTATGCAGACCCACTTTATCAGAAAGAAATGCAGATGCCAGGAAACTGGAGACCCGGGAGAAGGGCTGTACACTTTCAAAGCTGCACAAGGACGGTTCCACAGGAAGTGCGTATCCATGTTCCTCTAGCAGCTCTCGCCTATGGCTTCCCGGGGTGAAGGCATTAAACTCCTAACTGATAGTTCTTTCCCAAGCAGAGCAATCTGTACCCCCTCTCTGCCTCCACTCAGTTCATAGGTCCATGGATGGCTTCTCATTCCTCACAAGTAAAACCACTTACAGAACGTCATGGAGCTCTAAGACCTGTAGGATTGGGAGGGAGAAAAACAATGAAGATACCAAAAAGGTAATAAGCACTGATCAGAAAGGTTAGGGCTCTGGGTTAAAAAAAAAAAAAAAAAAAAAGCTCTGTTCTATTTTTGGTAGGGTTGAGGTGAGAAGCAGGGTGAGTGTAGACAAAAGAGCTCATAAAGCTGCAAACAGACAAGCTCACTGAGATGTTTTAGATAACATTTCAATGAAACGTGGCCCAGCTCCAGTTCAGCAACAATAGGGAGGTAGGAAAATCGTCAGCCCAACACAGAAAAGCAACCATCGGGGCCAAATCGGATGATGGAAAATTAGTGCTCTATTTTAGCCCAAAAATGTATAATCAATCAAAACCAATTTTCTTCAAGCAGAAATCTAAAAATCTTGGCATGTATATAGAAATGTATTGTGTGCAGAGGATCAATACATTTTCTTACATTGCTAAATGCAATTGCATAAGGGTTTTTTTTTTTTTCCCTCAAAGAGCTGAATATTTTTCATTTGGTTAAACTGAAATCAAGTAACATATGGATTTTGACAGTTTATGTGACATTGGTCACCTCTCAGTGTGAAATTGCCCCATGGTTTCCTCCCAGCCCTCCTTTTTTTCTAGGTACCAGTAAGACACAGAGAAAGGTGACAGCTGGGGCAAGTCTTTCACTGTACGTCTATAAAAATGATTTTTAAATGGGTTGACCAAAATTTTGTAACATTACAATTACTGGATTGTAAGTTTTTCTATTTGCTTCCTATTTATCTTAATGCTCACATTCCAAGGCTTTTTAGTGTCTTCCCCTTACACCTGCCCCGACTCCTTATAGCAATGTTTTAGAAACTTCACTGAACCAGAATTTAGGTACACATGTTCTTGTCCTGGATTCTGCACTCATCTACTTAGATATTTTTCAGGCAAGAAATCTCACCTCTTCGGGACCTAGTTTCTTCCTATGTAAAATGCTGGGATTTCTGAAGGTTCCTTCCAGCTCTAATATGCTCCCCCAAACTGTAGAACCCTGGCTTCCCTTCACTCATTGGCTCCTGACAGTGGATGAAAACTTGGCCAAGCTCACGTCAGAGTAATTAATTGCACCAGGAATGCTGGGGACATCAGGCATAGCTGTCTGCACATATTTGTATAATGAGGCCAAGCCAGTATTAATCACAGTCTTCATAATTGTTTCATTTGACAGTTTCGAGGGGTGTGGGGAACTACCTACTCTTAGTTATGCTTGCATGACTAGATTGTAAGAATCTGAAGTAATAAAATCGGTTCACATTTCAGTTATTTTTCTTTTCCAAAAGCAAAACAGAGGTGAAAACCAAAAATAATGGTAACATTCTAGGTTTTCCACGACACCTCTGAAAGCCGATACTACAGTTCATATCCTGAGAGAGGCAAAGCTCGAGGAGAGTCTTACTGGCAAAATGCTCAAAATAGAAAACCACTTTTGGCTCAAAACTTGTAATAACTGCCCTATACCTATGTGAGGAGACACCATGTTATCAATTACTGTGTTCTTCCACAATCTTCCACAGTTTCTCCCGGCTCTCTCTTTTCAAGCCTACAAGAGTGCTAATTGAAAAAACTGTGTGAAAATGAGAAAGATGATGAGCTCCTGAAAATCCCAGGCCTAGATTTACAAGCTGTTCCTCTCATAAACAGCAGCAGTAATGCCATTTCTTTATTCTGTAGGCAGTCCAGCCATCTCTTAGAAGTACGGGCTGTTCCATCTGGCTACCCACTAGAAGGACGGTAATCCTTTCCCCATCAGAGCACGGCTGAGGCTAAAGTATAATGAATTGTTTTGCAGTTACCATCCAGTGGGATGGCCAAGGAGAGACTCCTGCTTTTTGTCTCTGCTAGCAGATGTTGCCTCATTAGACAAAGTCATGGGTTTTATTTATTCTTAGACATTTTGCTCAAGGTCCAGACCATACTAGAATATGAATATGTCTATGAGTGTGCTTAGGTACCTGCAGGACAAATAAATAAAGATTCAAATCCATGACTGGCCATTGTAAGGAGCACATCCTGCTTTCCACTTTTGTCTTTCTACCCATACATGGCCATCTCACCATATGGTCTTAGGACTTCCACAGTTTATAAGTCTGCTGCAGACCAAAGGGATGTCAATTCTGTGGGATGGCATACTACAGGGCACACTTGCTCTAGGAATTTAGGTGAATACATACGAGTTCTATTTAAGAAATGACACCTGGGATGCCTGGGTGGCTCAGTTGGTTTAGCAGCTGCCTTCGGCTCAGGTCATGATCCCAGCATCCTGGGATCGAGTCCCACATCGGGCTCCTTGCTCAGCATTCTGCCTGCCATTCTGTCTGCCTGTGCTCGCTCTCTCCCCCTCTCTCTCTGATAAATAAATAAAGTTAAAAAAAAAAAAAAAAGAAATGATACCTGATGACTATCATTAGCACCAAAAAGTTTATATGGTCAGAGACTTTCTGGAAATGTACGTTTTTTTCTTTTCTAAGAGGACATAACACATGCTACTAGTCATTTGTTGAAAATATTTTAGAAGGCTTATTTTCTCTCTCTTTTTTGACTACTGAGAATTTATTTTTTAAATCGATTTAAAGTCTTTTCATTTTTTATTTTATTTAAGGAATCTCTGGGTCCATCGTGGGGCTGGAATTCATGACCCCAAGATCAAGGGTTGTGTGCTTTTCTGACTCAGCCAGCCAGGAGTCCCCCTTCCCCTTTTTTAAAAAGTCTAAATCTCTTTAAACAGGCAATAGCTGTTTCACTGTAAGGCTAGTCCACAGTGAATCTAACATACAATAGTAACTCTGGTATCAAGTGCTGAATGAAAAGCTTCTTACGTAGGTTTATATACATGCGATGTCTCAGTGACTGCTGTTGTAAGTGATCATTAGTATTTTCCAGGGAAAAGGAAGCTTAACAATTAAGTGATACTTATTTTGTTCTAAGCGCTGTTTTGGGGGTGATTTCTTCTAAGCTTCTCATTCACTCCTCAAAACCCTTCGGGAAACTAACACCGGAGAATACAGCGACTAGCTAACAAAGCTGGAATGGAGGTTCAACCGCAAAAAAATCATGCTCTTTCCACTAAATCACACTGAGGCAGGCATGAGAAGGAACTCTATTCTGACATTATTTCCTATATTTAGTAACCATGTAGCAGTAGTTTTAATCAAGTCTCCAACACATTTATTTGATGTATTGCTAGGGTTTTAGTAGCTCTGAGAAAGCCTACTGCCTTACTTTGGATGACGTGTTGGCACATACGTATTGCATCAGTGAGCACTCACCATTCCCTAACGATCAAGCCTGTTCACAACTTCTCGAACTGTAGCTATGAAGTTCTCATTGTCTTGGGGATTAGCTAAAATAATACTGTGTAGTCTGTTCATATAGGAGTCAATGGTGTCCACGGTAGGTGTCTCTCCACTTCCTGAAGTGAGATAAGGAGAGAAAGAAAGAAAATCCTTCCTTTTCAGTTCAACCACAGCACACTTAAGTGACTCCACAGTAAGTGTGGGGTCTTGGTCTGCTCCACAGAAAAGATTTTCATTTCGGGGGAGAGACTCTGAGACCTCAAAGAAATGAACTTAATCCACATAACCTGAATAAAAAGACGGGCTATATAGTTGTTCTACCGTATATACCAGTAGCTGTAATATAACAAGAAGTTAGAGACTCTCCCAGCTTTCTGCTGTGATTATCCTTCACAGGAAAGAGGATATAAAAAAATACCAGTGTTTATTTTCCTCTTTCTTCCCATCAAAACAAAACTACAAAGCGAGCAGACATGTATAAGAAAAATGCTCTACTCAGGATTTATTACTCAGCTTTCATTATTCTGAATATCAAATTAAGCTTAATAGAAAGGAAAGTAAATTACATGAAAATATAATTGGAGAAAAATTTAAATGGCCGGAGAGCCTGAGATTTTGGATGACTGTAGCCAATACTGAGATACTGTTACAAGACCCACAGCAACCTCTGAGCGAACAAAAACCCTTATTCTATTGATTATCTTCCGGGTGGGGAGACCTCACCCCACTGATACCAACACAAGACAGCACCTGCTCCCTCCCCCATCACGGAATTGCCCAGATAAGGGTGACATTACCAGGCAACGGCATGCTGGCAAAGCTGCTGGTCAACACCTGCCGCAGGGTCTCCAGGTGCTGCTGTAGGACGGTGTTGCGGCTCCGCTCCTGGATCACATCCACCTCCAGCTTCTCCACTGCGGTGCGCATGCTCTCCACGTGCTTCTGCAGGGCTGCATTCCTCTCCTCGAACTCCATGTTGGATTTCCGGAGCTGGCGGAGCTCTGCCTCCCGAGCTGAGGACACACGTCCCACAGAGGGCACATGGAGCACTTGGGAGTCTCTGAGGATTCCCGAAGACTCTTACAAGGAAGTTCTGCTCAGCTGTCTCTAATTAGCTACCCCACCTCAACTCCCTAGTCTCATTAGAGCCTTCCAGATAGCAATTTCAGCAATAAAATGCCTGGTTCCCCAGAGCTATTTTAATTCTTAAAGCTGATCATATTCCTACTTAAGATTGCAAGGAACAGTTGCAATTCTCAGTATTTGTTTGTTTATTTATTTAAACTGTGCAAGCAGCAGCCTGAGGGGCTTTCACAGGGAGATCCTGGGAGGCTGGAAGCACAGCTGTGGGTCTCATCTTTACTGCAATGGGGTCAGCTTTGCTCTCCCTTATTTTATATTCTGGATGCCCATGTAAGCTTTTGTTTATACAAAGGGTTTCAGGCTAACAGTCTGAAAGCAACTGAATTAGTGATGCACATTTATTTCCTTTGATCCAGAGACTAAAGTAGCTTTGACAAAACTGGCGTGGCTTTCCCTCACTGGTTTTTTGAGTAGCTACCCTTACTACAGAGTAAAACAGAAAGAGTTTTCTCCCTCCAGAACAGTCCTAGGGTCAAGAATAACACTACCGCTCCTTCCGAGCAACTAATTCCTCCTGAGAATGAAAACCCCCGTCACAAACCTGAGGAACACAAAATGATACTTTGGTAATTACCTTTGCTGTGGTTCAGGAATTCCTCTGTAAATATAGGAATGTCAAAAACAGAGCGTTCCTTTACCTCTGTTTCTTTCTGTAAATCAAGAGTAACAAAACAGTTAATTCTTTTTTTTTTTTCTTTTTAAAGATTTTTATTTCTTTGAATTACTTTTTAAAGAAAAATTTCTTTATTATTTTTCTTTATTTTCTTTAATTATTTAAGAGAAAGTGGGAGAGCAAGCACAGAGCGAGAGGGAGAAGCAGATGCTCCAGTGAGCAGAGAGCCCGATGCAAGGCTGGATCCCAGGACCCTGAGGTCATGACTTGAGCCGAAGGAAGAAGCTGAGCTGACTGAGCCACCCAGGCACCCAGTTAATTCTTTTCCCCTCTTTTCTCTTCTACTGAAGTAGAGTCGACACACAATGTTACATTAGTATCAGGTGTATAGTGCAGTAATTTCACAAGTCTGTACATTCTGCTGTGCCCACCAAAGAGTAGCTACCATCCATCACCACACAATTCCATTACAATAGCACTGACTATACTCCCTAGGCTGTACCTTTTATCCCTGTGACTTATTCATCCCATAACTGGAAGGTTGTACCTCTCACTGCCCTTCACCCACTTTGCCTATCCCTCTGTCCCCATCCCTCTTGCAACCACCAGTTTATTCTCTTTATCTATGGGGTCTGTTTCTGCTTTTTGTCTAGTCTTTTCTTTTTTTTTTTGAGATTCCATGTATAAGTGAGATCATATGGTATTTGTCTTTCTCTGACTTATTTTTATTTAGCATAATACTCTCTAGGTCCATATGGGTTGTCACATAAAGCAAAATTCCATTATTATTATTATTATTTTTTAGATTTTATTTATTTATTTATTTGACAGATAGAGATTACAAGTGGGCAGAGAGGCAGGCAGAGAGAGAGAGAGGAGGAAGCGGGCTCCCTGCTGAACAGAGAGCCCCATATGGGGCTAGATCCCAGGACCCTGGGATCATGACCCGAGCTGAAGGCAGAGGCTTTAACCCACTGAGCCACCCAGGCGCCCTAAAATTCCATTATTTTTTATGGCTAAGTAATATTCCACCGTATGCATGTGTATATATATGTGTGTGTATCTTCTTCTTAAAAATTTTTAAAAGATTTTATTTATTATTTGACAGAGAGAGACACAGTGACATAGGGAACACAAGCAAGGGGAGTGGGAGAGGAAAAAGCAGGCTTCCTGATGAGCAGAGAGCCTGATGTGGGGCTCGATCCCAGGACCCCAGGATCATGACCTGAGCTGAAGGCAGATGCTTAATGACTGAACCACCCAGGCGCCCCTGTGTGGATCTCCTTTATCCATTCATCTATTGATGGGTTGCTTCCATATCTTGGCTATTGTAAATAATGCTGTATTACACATAGGTAGGGGTGGATATATCTTTCCAAATTAGTGTCTTAACAAAATTGTGAATTCCTTTTTTTTTTTTTTTAAGTAATCTCTAAGCCCAATGTGAGGCTCAAACTCATGACCCTAAGGTCAAGAGTCTCATGCTCCATCAACTGAGCTACACAGGCATCCTATAAAACAGGTAACTTTTTTTTTTTTTAATTTACTTATTTGACAGAGAGAGAGCATGCACAAACAGGGGAAGCAGCAAAGGGAGAGGGAGAAGCAGGCTCCCCGTGGAGAAGGGGAGCTCAATCCCAGGACCCTGGGATCATGACCTGAGCCAAAGGCAGACACTTAATGACTGAGCCACCCAGGTGCCCCCCAAACAGCTAATCTTAAACAGAAGCTAAACTGAATAGGTAAAGCCTGAAGGCCATGTGTTCCTTACAGAAACAGTAGGGTGCGCAGTACTCAGTTCAGGTGGAGGTGTGCGGGAAATGTATTCACCTTTTAACTAGAATCAACCTTTAAAGAGCTCAAGTACGTTAAGTATTCAGTTCTCTTAGGTGCATAATCATTGTGCAATGAGAAATCTTAAAACAAACTTACATAGGGGCGCCTGGATGGCTCAGTCAGTTGAACATCCAGCTCTTGATTCGACTCAGGTCATGATCTCTGGGTCCTGAGATCAAATCCCGAGTTGGGCTTGGCACTCAAGGCAGAGTCTGCTTGTCCCTCTCCCTCTACTTATACCCCTGTGCTCGTGTTCTTTTTCTCTTTTATAGATAGATAAAAATCTTAAAAAAAAAAAAAACAAAAAACCTCTACATAAATTTCCCTAATGGAGAATATGGAAGCCATTTCTCAACTATGTGCTTTGAACAGTCAATGGTATACAGCTGTGCAAGTGGTTGAGGCAGGAATAGAAAAAGGGAATTTCTAGGTGTTTTTTTTTTCAGTTGCTTCTGTTGGTTATGCATGTAAAATGCTTTGAGATAGGGCTGTCCATTCTAAGTTTGCAGAATGACAGTAAGAACTCTGCCAACCATGAGCACTAACAATGGCATTCTATTGGTACTATTTCTGCACTTACTTGGGCAGCCTACAATTGGGGACATTTTAGATTTTCTTCAAATGCAGGGAAAAACAAAAAATAAAATCAAGAAGTTAGAAATAAGTAGGCTCTAAAAATGAGAACAGTGAGGGATTATGTGAGATAGAAAATAACAAAGGCTAAAATTAATTCACCAATTTGGGGAATTTAAAAATAAAATTAAAAAAATAAGGCCTCATAAAATTACTGTAAAATATATCCCATGATGACCCTTAAGGATAAAGTCACTTTCAAGATGCTTTGGCTGCCATTTCTATAGTGAATCTGAATCTGAAAGCATTAGAAATATAAATCCTATGTGTATAGGCACAGTGTTCAAAATCTTGAATAATATAAGGTGGTAAAGACAACAGCCGGAAATGAGCACTGAAGAAATCGTTAGTGAAATTTGAAGATTCCAAAACCCTTCTAACATAAAGAACAGTTAAAAAAAAAAAAAATCTAAAGGCACTGCTAAAAAAATAAATTTAAAGCCAGAGATAGAATATCTTCCCTACTCTTGCCACCACTAGTCTCTTAACTTTGAACACAAATATGATCTGGTGCCCAGTAGAAAGCTAAGCAGTTAACAGTCTATAAGGGGATTCTGATGGCCAAGCTCCTGTTTTCATACTGGCGTCTGCCTTGTCAGTGGGCTGGGCTGTGTGAACAGCCTGCCAATGGCAGTTGATCAAGGGAGGCATCTAAAATGTTAAGTCCTTTAGAGCACTTAAATTTTATCTTTAAACAAGGCAAGCAAAACTTCAACTTAAAAATAATTTAAACAATTTAAAAATAAACAATAAAATTATCAGTGAAAGCCCCCATTTCAACATGTAAAGCTCTATCTGGGGCTAGTTCCTAGTGGTTTGAAACAGAACCAAAGTATGGGCAAGGGAAGCTGGTGCCAGAAGGGATCCTAGGCATATTTCACGGTGGCTTTCTCTCGACTCTGCAGGCTTACAAACGCTTTAACCCTGTTGCCGGGTTGCTACAGGAAAGCAGAACACTTATGACATACAATTTCAACACAAAGAAAGTGTAACAGAAGTCCACAAATGACCTCGTCTAGTCTTAGACTTTATCATCCTGCCTTTTTCAGTCTCCTACTTAACCGCACAGCCTCATATGAGATCAGTCCCCTAGCCACAGGTCTGAATATCTGCCGTTGAGAAGGGTAGGGAGGGATGCTTGGTTCCCATTACCGTGGTACCAAGAGCCCTCTCCAAGTCCCCTGACTCTCATCGGACTGGTAATTCTCTTCTCCTCTTCACCAGAGTGGCCCAAACCGAGCTAACTGCATAAGCGAGAGCACAGTACCTCGTAGGTGTATTAACACACTGCCTCTTGGTACAAATTCTTAAAGTGCAAAATAAGAAACACGAAAGCAATTAAATGAAACGTTCAGTCTCTGAAAGGCAACAGAAATTCTAGTTAACGGAAGAGTGGTAATAAAAACCATCAGCACTCTCCCATTACTGAGTACATTACTGGGAATGGAGAGGATCCTCCTGGGGGCTCAGATACACTTAAGCTATTCCAAGGATCGCTCAAGGGATTAAAATCATAAGAATTTCATTACCTCTTCATCGAAAGGGTCTAATTTGTTCAGGCTGAGTGTCATTTTGTCATTTCTCATAAATTAAAGGAGAAACAGAATTATTGTTTCTATCTTGGTCCTCACGCGGGATGTTTCTTGAGAGTAACACAGGTTG
This sequence comes from Mustela nivalis, assembly GCF_964662115.1. Classification (NCBI taxonomy): domain Eukaryota; kingdom Metazoa; phylum Chordata; class Mammalia; order Carnivora; family Mustelidae; genus Mustela; species Mustela nivalis. The sequence goes on from NC_139025.1 coordinate 117,756,479, forward strand.
ACTCCTGTGTCTGGAGGGCTGCCTTTTGATCTGAGAGGAGCAAAAACGCTCTTCACTTTGGTTTTTCATTCTATACATGGAGTGGAGAGTAAGAGAACAGAGGCTCTTCTGAACGGAACCTATTTTGCTGTGATCTAGGTTCAGGGCCAGAATTTCATAGAATGTGACACGCTTCTCTCAAGTGCCCTTTACTTTAAGGAACACTCTCAATCCTGTGTACTGGGCGGAGTGCTCCACTGCTATGCGCAACACTCCACTGGCTCTCAGGTCAGCGTTTCTGCAGCTCTGGCACGCACTTGCCAGCACCTGCTGTTGTAACAATGCCTTCGGAATCCAAGTTCCAGTTAGGAATGCGACAGGTTTCTTTTCTGTATACAAATGATATAATTTGTTTTAACTGGCAACAAATTTGGGGACATCCCCAGCAACCAGGCCCATTTTCACTTGCAACACCAGTGCGTTCCCCACAGTGTGGCAGGTGTGGCCAAGAGTGCTAGACTGGGATACTGAGGCCTGCATTTCTCTCAGACCTGTGCCTCTAATTCATTAAGTGATTCTGCGGAAATTCTTTTCTGTCTTGGGCAGATCACTCTTCTCACCCATAAAATGGGGGGTGGGGTGGGGTGGGGTGGTCAGTTCAGAGAATTTCTGAAGTTCTTAATATTTCTGAAGTGAGCTGGAACACTATTCTACTACACTTGTCATTTTATTCCAAACAGGATAAATAAAGGGAAATAAGCATGTACTTAGAATCTATGATGTTTTAGGTATTTTATGCGATACCAGCTCTTTTATTAACTTACTCATAATTCTGCTCAAGCCATTTCACCCACCTCCAGGTGTCCCCCACAAAACCTGGGGCATCTCTAAGGTCTGATTCAGTTTCTCCTTTCCATGGGCTTCCCTGTGGCTGCTTTTCACTTGTGGTGCTTTCTTACTTTTCTGAAGCATTATGCTAAGAAAGTATATGTAAGGAAATCACTCTGTAACTATGTTTAAAAACTCAAACCAGTTCTTTTTTTTTTACTGCAATTGTTTTGAAATTGCCTAGTTTAGGAAAGATAGTAATCAACGAAAAATGAAAACTGATAAAGTGAGGGACATTAATTGGGTCAATAACCTTGTTAAGAGAGCTTTAACCTGGTGTGGGGAGAGCAACCGACAGATTTACAGAGCCTACTGTATACACATTTGAGGAACGACTGTGGCTCTTCATCTACTCTCTGCTTGCTTTCCTTTAACATGTGTCTGATCCTAAGACAGGGAAATCACATGGAGACTGATTCCTTTTCATAAATCACAGAAATTCCTACCAGGTGATATCATGTAAATAAAAATAAGAAGCTTCATTTAATAAATAAAAAGCCTCATTTAATAAAAAGCTTCACTTCTCAAATCAGCAGCAGCAGCTTCTGTGACTGAGTAAAACTACCAAATCTTTCCTGACTAAAACTATGGGCCTTACTGAAGACACAATGCCACATACAATTAGGCCAACAAAATTCATAGTGATGAAAGGAGTTAGTAGTTGACTAGAAAGTGTGAGATCTAATGTTTTAGATTATTGTCCAAGTTCTTTTTTATAACCATTAAGGACAGAGAAGTTACAAAGGATACGTAATAAGGAAAAAAGAAGTATGGAAATCTCATGATATTGGTAGGTGGGCACCGACAAATAAAAGGAGAAATAAGTAATTATACAAGTATTTGGCAATATGGAAAGCTTGCAACACTATTCAATTAGAATTTTATATATAAAGTATATATACAGTTTCTTAAGTAAAAAAAAATTGTAATATTTCACTCTAATTAGAGCACAGAGACATCATATATCTACATTTACATAGGATTTATTTGAAGAATAAAATGCTTTTATTGTACTTATTTTCTAATTCAGGGATTATAATAAATCTGCTTAACTTGTGAATCTAAATGTTTTCTCTCTGTTTTCAAGGTCACCAATGCTTAAATATGTATGAGAACTAGAGGTCAAAGATAAATTAGTTATTATTTTGAAGAAATTATTTCTTAAAACTAAATGCTCACAAGAGTACATAAGAAAATTCTTTTCTGTCAATTTCCACTGGTACTTCAACAAATGGGTTTTGAGCAAAAAAAAATTTATGGGACACTTCCCAATGCAAGTGCGTCATGCTAGGTGGTATGGGGCAGCACAGGATGGGAACTAGATCATGCTTCTTTCCAAAAGAATATAGTCCAAGAGTGTGAGTAATAGAAGGACCTGAGTAACCTCAACACCTTAGCTACATCAGCTAAGTATGTATGGAAAATACAGAGAGCTGTGAGGGTTAAAGGAAGCTGGAGGGCACAGGAAAAGCTTGAAGGAGGAAATGGAACTTGAAACAGGGCTTGATGGATGGCTAGAAGTCAGTGAGGCAGAACAGGATGATGGGGGAGGGGTAGTGGAAAAAATGAGTGAGAGAGAAAAGTATTTTTGTGAAAGAATAGGAATGTAGGCATGAGGCTGAAGCGGATGGCGCATGTGGAAGAGAATGAGTGGGAAAGGTTTTTATTTTCTTTTTAAAAAGATTTTATTCATTCATTTGAGAGAGAGAGAGAGAGCACAAGCTCTAGAGGGAGAGGCAGAGGGAGAGAAGCAGGAAGCAGACTCCTTGCTGAGCTAGAAGCTGGACATGCGGCTCAATCCCAGGACCTGGAGATGATGACCTGAGAAGAAGGCAGACGGCTAACTATCTGAGCCACCCGGGCGCCCAAGGAATAAAGGTTTTTAAGTACACAGATATACACAGGAAATGTGAGAGTTAAGGTGTTTGGAAAGGAAGTTGGGACTTAATTACAGAAGACTCAGACCGCTGAGCTGAATGGGATTTGGAAAGTGACAAAAAGTCACTGAGCATTTTAAAGTGTGGAATTACCAAAAAAGTTTATTTTCTTACAACCACATGTGAACCTTGGGGCTACATATATATTTAAAGCTCTCTTTGCCGCATAGTCAAGACACACATGCCTAAATCCTATGGGTGATAGGCTAAACCAAATGGAGGGGAAAAGGCCAGTAAACAAGTAAATGCCAGTGAGCCAGGAACCAAGATACTGTCACTTGCACTCTGCTGACATTGCAGTTGAATAGTTCATTTTAACTGAATGTTGGATTCCCTGAACCACAAGTTTCTGAGAGTCAGAGTGAGGTATCTGAGGATGATGAACTGTGACCAAGTTATGGCTTTCAGCTGGTCCTTATTTCCACACCTCGCTCCAAATTCCAGCCATCTTTAGTGTGTCAAGGCAACAAAATTCTTGGACCACAAGAAAGGACCAGAGTTAGGGGCAGTAGTTCAAGGACAGACTCATAGTAAGTGTCCACCATACAGTAAGAATCTTTGAGCAAAAGCAACTCACCCCATCCAAATTACGGGATAGGAAATATTCTGTTATTCATTAAAAAAAAAAAAAAAAAAAGGTCCAATAGCATGAGAAACAGTAATATTATTCTAAATAGATACATGATAGGTAGACAGAAAGGGAATTACCTCATGATCATGAGTTGCCTGCCGGGCCGCATCTAAAAATATGAAAGAATAAGAGAACATTGTTAATATGAAGAACAAAACAAAACAATAGCAAAACCCAAGGAAATCAACTGTACCACACCACAGTTAGTTACAGTCAGACACAAGAGAAGAGCAGACACAGTTCCTACCTCTGAAGAGAACAGAGTGGGAGAGTGGACAGGAGATGCACGCCAAAGGCTGTCTGCACAACAGACTAGCTGTGGGTGGGGCTTCTTTGGCAATGTCTCCTGAAGAAAGGGAGCTTAAAGCAATACTTGAATGGTGTGATGAGCAAATTTAACAGAGGACAAAAGATCAGTGAAGACTGGGGTCTTGTCTGTCTTGTTCACTGTAGCATCTTTAATGCCTAGGTGAAAGCCTGATGCATCCCAGGAGTGCTCACTAAGTACTGTTCGAGGACAGGAAAACATGAATGGATGAATGACAAGGATGGTCCCTGTGGGCTGGGAGAAACGGTGCATGAAGGCTTAGAGGTGTTGAAGAACGGCAGGTATGGAGTTCAGTAGACAGATGTGTTTAAAGGCAGAGAAACGCCTAAACCGGGAATTAGAAAAAATGCACAGGCAGCCAAAAAGGGTCGTGGAACACCAGTCAATTGTTTGATACTGGCTATGGAAATCCAGCTGAAATTTTTAAATGAGAGCAATGTGATTTTAATAAAATTCCAAGGTGCTGTTTGTAAGTGAATGTAGAATAGAGAAATGATGGGAACCCGTCTTTTACATTCATCACTTTAACAGCAGGCTTTGTGATACTCTATAAGGCACAACAAACTACAAAAACATTTCCTTCTGGTTCTGGTACCTTGCCTATGAGATTTGCCTTTCTGACGGTCCTGGGTTTTCCTACTGAAGACCTTGTAGGCCTCAGTCTTCTGATACTGCTCCAGTTCCTTCATGTAACGCTCCTTATCTCTGTCTGCTTCATCAAGGTAGCGCTAGGAAAAGAATTGTGCAATTATTTTCAAGAAATAAATCTTATCTGGGTAAACTATCAGTGAACTCCTTGAAGACAACAGAGGACAACTGGAACATGGAAAGAAAGTATATAAGGGATTAGGTTTAAGGAGAATAAAGAAATCATATGGGTAGAATAAAATATAATCTCTCAATTATAAAAGAAATAGGTGATTGTGATTCTTTTTTTTTTTTAGATTTTATTTATTTATTTATTTGACAGAGAGAAATCACAAGTAGATGGAGAGGCAGGCAGAGAGAGAGAGAGAGAGAGGGAAGCAGGCTCCCTGCCAAGCAGAGAGCCCGATGCGGGACTCGATCCCAGGACCCTGAGATCATGACCTGAGCCGAAGGCAGTGGCTTAACCCACTGAGCCACCCAGGCACCCTGATTGTGATTCTTTAGACTATTTATTGCCTTTTCTAACTTAATGAAGACAAGATCATTCTCATAAAATATTCACAAGAAGATATTACAGCTATTCCTCTAATCTACACATGGCCACTAGAGTCCTCAAGGGGACTGAAGGCCATACAGGCACACTTAGTCTTCCCAGGAGAAAGGATGGAATATTACTTTGTTTCTCTATCCCCAACCCATTCGGAGAATGATCTCATACATCAATTGGCCTTTTAAGAGCCAGAAGAGTGGAGTACTAAAATCGGGGGACACAAAGAACATAAAAAGGAATGACCTCATCCTATGGACCTAAAATGGACTATTATGAGAGAGCCTATATCTACACACTTTGTGTTATTAATTATTTAAACAAAGTCATTGATCTACTAGGATAATTTTGTTTAGTGCCTTGTCCTTTTCATTCATCAATTAGATTTAAGAAATAAAATATAAGAAGTGCCTTTAAATGGACACAAACTTGAGACAGATATGTTAAAAAACCTCATCTTACACAAAAACCAGATGGAGGGGACACCCAAATGGCCAAATCTGGGAAAACTTAAATACTCAAACACTGAAGTAGAGTAATAAAATTATAAGCCAATGGGAAAAAAAGAAATATACTCATACCAACAATAAATAAGTCACAAATACATAAATGTGGGCAGGGCGGGGAGGAAAAGGGTGCCTACCTAGGTTAGAATGCCAAGCACCAACTGGTAAATACAGAGGGAGTGTTGGAGTTGGAAAATTATTGTTCTGCAACCCTCATGGTAAAGATTAAATCCAGCAAAAGTCATTAATGGAGGCTAAATCTAGGGGGAAATCTGATATGGAACAGACTATTTGCACGTTCTTAAAATGTCTCTCCACAGATGGCTTATTAATTATAACGGCGAATAAAAAACTTTATCAAGTGAGCAAAATCAACATTACCAATGAGGAATAAAAGGACACTGTGCTTGAACATGTGATCCCTGGAGAAGGACACAGCACCTCCTATGCAGTATTCTAAGAATGCATAATCTCAATTGGATCATAAGGAAACATTAGACAAGTAAAAAATGAGGAATGTTCGGTTAGAAGTAAACAAAAATGAGGCGGAGGAAGAGGTAGGGATTGCATTCTTAAAAAAAGATCAGTGTCAAAAAAGAAAAAAAAAACAGAAAAAAAATATCAGACAAAGAAAGGCTGTAGAACATTCCAGATTAAAGGGCTCCAGAGATCTGACTCCTAATTACTATTGTGTTAAAATAAAATCGTAAAGTTGATAACGAAACTACAGTTGTGTAAGAGAATATGCCTATTTTTGGGAAACACACATTAAAATATTTACAGATACACGACCATGAATTATGTAATTTACCCTCATATGATTTCAAAAAGTGTGTGTGTGTGTGTGTGTGTGTGTGAGTGCAAGAGCATGCAGGTGTAAGCATGTGTGTCAGTGGTAAAGAGCATGAGCATACAGGCACGTGTCAGTGAGTGAAAGAGAGTGCACACTTGTGAACATGAGCACACGTACACATGAAGCTTGCCCAGGAGGGTGTGAGTGCACATATAAATGAAGAAATGGGGTACAGTGTGTTAACTACAGATGAATGTGGGTAAAAGGATATTTGGGTATTCTTTGTACCATATTCCATGTTTGTAACTCTGCATATTGAATTTTTTTCAAGATATAAAGTTAAAAACAAAAAACCCTTGCCCTACCTACCTAATGGTGGTTATCTCTGGAAAGGACTACTGTTACTTTTGCTTTTTTCTTTATGTACTTCTGTAACATCTAAAAAAATTTTAAATAATGAACATGTACTAATTTTGAAATTAAGAAATTAAAAGAAAAGAGTAATCAGCTATGTACAGCTCAGGATCCCTTTATGCATTACAGCTGAAACAAGGGATGATATGCATTGCTTTCTACTTCCTTGCTCCCACAAAGAGCTTCAAGTTGCAACTTAATATAATCTCCTTGAAATGTTCTGATTTTAGTTAATTCCCGAGAGTATTTTTCAGTTTAGTTTTAGTCTGTTTGGAATCCTTTTTAAAGAGTATGAGACATAAAAGAAATACAGATATCTGGTAGATGCTGCAAATGCTGGGAACTTTTAACCCCAAGTCACCCCCACAATCATTACAATCGCTCCACTTTTGTGGCATTTCAACCAATTTGTGGCTATCTTGTCCTTAATTCCTCTGAACTCTCTAACAAATGGATTTGTTTCAGTCTGGCACTAGTGTTAGTTTCTGTCTTAGAAAACAAAGAATTGAAATAGTTCTTGGTTTATTTTTCATAGTAGGCTAAATCTGCCAGGACTCTAGTTAAAAGAATTTAAACAAGAATCTTATGTGAACAGCAGAATTTTATCAAATGACCTTCTTTCCCATTTAACTCATGAGTTTTTTTTTTTTTTTTTTAAGATTTTATTTATTTATTTGACAGAGAAAGGAAGAGCAAAAGAAGGAACACAAGCAGGGAGGAGTGGGAGAGGGAGAAGCAGGCTTCCTGCCTAGCAGGGAGCCAGATGTAGGCTCGATCCCAGGACCTTGGGATCATGACCTGAGCCAAAGGCAAACGCTTAACGACTGAGCAACCCAGGTGTCCCGACTTTACATTTAATTCAGTGGAATAAATTATATTGATAGATCTCTTAATTCTGTAATACTGAATCATTTTTTACACAATTCTTATATGAATTCTCAGCACATAAATCATATAAAAGCAGAGCTGCTTTTGGTTAGTGGGGGTCGGGAGGTGGAGCTCTTAGAGTCCCTCCAGCTTATACCCCTGCAGCAGACCCTGAAACCATGTAAAAACCACGTGCTAGAGAAGAGAACTATGGTGAATCGTGCTATTCTGTTCTCCTAGACTCTGTTACAAAACTGAAGAAACAACCATCCAACCACTTTGCTTTTCTGAAAGAAGCTGTCTTCGAGGTAAAATCAAAACCAAGCAAAGGATCAGGAATAGGAATAATTGCCTGTTTTTCCTCAGGAGGCAGTTTACTCCATTCATTGCCTAACATCCTTGTGATTTCTGGAAATGGAACTTCTGGTCTCTTTGCACGAAGCTGTTCTCGACGCTCGTTCATGAACCGAACATAGCCTGTAAGGGGGGATTTGGGTGCATTGCTGTCTCGAAGAGGTTTCTTCCTCTTTCTTCCTTTGGACCAACCTCCTCGTTTACTTCTTTGCTATAAGACAAAATAAAAAACCAAAAACCAAATTACAAAACTGCCCAAGTAATACCACAGTAAAACAAATGAACAGAACAGGACACGAGTTGCATTTTCCTACTATTAAGGGACTGGATATTCAAAGCTCTCCAGATTTGTCATAGGCACAAATGACTGCCATGCAGTCTTCAAGAAGGAATTCCAGATAGTTCACTTGTACACCCTTTTATGTACCGCACTACGAACTGTTACATTAAGGGCTAATCCCAACTGATGAGAATAAGGGGTACCATGATCATATAAGCTTCAGCCTTCATATGCACTTAACAAGTCCAGACTCCTGACAGGAGACTATTCTAAATGAGAAATGTAGCACATACATAGCACTGTGCCAGAGAAACAGATGCTGTCACGGTAGATCAGAACAAGATGTCACAAGCACTGGGCAGACAAAGAGACACGTTGTAGTACAGGGATTAAAAATCATTCGTGAAGGATGTTTTTCACTGATTTCATTCAAAGACCAGTTCATATCCCACAGCAGATAACATGTAGATTTTTAAATTAATAGCTAAGTCTCAGAAAAATTTCATCAATATATCCAACATGAACACTTAGTTCTTTTGCTTTGATGACCTGCTCCTCGAGATATTTATTTCGTAAGGTCAGAGGTCTTTATATGTTATTAATTAAACCAAAAGATGAGGTTACCTCAAATGGTTTAAAGAAAGGTCTGAGGGGGGCACCTCAGTGGGTTAAAGCCTCTGCCTTCAGCTCAGGTCATGATCCCAGGGTTCTGGGATCCAGCCCTGAGTCGGGCTCTCTGCTCAGCGGGGAGCCTTCTTTCCCCTCTCTCTCTGCCTACTTGTGATCTCTCTATCTCTCTGTCAAATAAATAAAATCTTAAAAAAAGAAAGAAAGAAAGAAAGAAAGAAAGGTCTGAGGTCCCACTGATGTTTTACCACAGGCCTTTTAATGAGACGCAAACTACATCACATTTCTGCTTCATAATTTTACAAATACAACAGCCTATCAGTTAATAGTTTTATGGATCCAAGAATTCTTATTTCAGATGAGAGAAAGATAAGCAAATTGGGACAAAAACATCTAAATATTAATTACAGGACCGTATTCCTCAAAATATATACAAAATTGTGCAATAACTCATCATTGGGCAAGTGGTGTATCTGGTATCAGCTTTTTTTTTTTTTAACGATTTTATTTATTTATTTGACAGAGAGAATCACAGGTAGGCAGAGAGGCAGGCCGAGAGAGACGGGGAAGCAGGCTCCCCGCTGAGCAGAGTGCCTGATGTGGGGCTCGATCCCAGGACCCTAAGGATCATGACCTGAGTCGAAGGCAGAGGCTTAACCCACTGAGCCACCCAAGTGCCCCTGGTATCAACTTTTTTTCCCGTTTTTGCCTTATAAACTTAGTCACATTAAAGCTACTAAGGATTTTAAGACTTCTTCTTTAAAAGATTTTATTTATTTGACAGACAGAGAGAGAGAGAGAGCACAGGTAGGCAGAGCGGCAGGCAGAGGGAAAGGGAGGAAGCAGGCTCTCCACTGAGCAGGAAACCCTATGTGGGACTTGATCCCAGGAGCTGAAAGCAGCCGCTTAACCGACTGGTGCTCCAAGGATTTTTAAGACATTTAAGAAGCTTTAAGCATTCATTATAATCTTTAAGGATTCCAACATGAAAAAAAGCTCACTTAGAATTAGACTAAAAAAAGATGCTTTAAAACATGGACGATGTAATCAATCATTTGTGAGGAAGGTCGATGAAAGCCCAAAAAGGGCATGACTGATGCTCCCTCCCCCACCTTTGAACCTCATAAATTTGGACAGACGCCCTCTAGGGGAAGGTGAATGGCCTGGTAAGTGGTGTGAATCCTTTTCAGTACATAGAACTCCACACTGTAGGGCTTGTTGTGCAATATGTGGCCTTGAACAAGGGCATGGGGACTTCTTCTCATGTGTCACTTACTTAAATCATTCATTCATTCAACAAGCATTTGTTGAGCATGTAATATGATGTAGGTGTAAATTTATTAAGTAGGGGGAAAAGAGTCTACTTGTCTCCATGTCATTAAAACCATGAATACGGTTTTATATGAAACCACTAGCATGGTTCAATGAAGAAAATTCTGCAGAACATAAGAAGGCCAGAGGATGAACACTCCAATCAATTCCCTAGCCGACTGCTCCTTTGGAAACTTCAGAGACTGGTAACAGGAAGCAATGCCACAGCTTACCTCATCTTCATGCCTCTGTTCAGTGCCTTCTGTTGTATTTGAAGCCTCATTCTGAAGCAGCTGACCCTGGGAGAGATCCTCCACAAATTCTGGATTGTTGGTGGATGACGTGGCCCCGCTACTGTATGGAACCTCTGGGTGGGTTAACCTTAAGAATAACAGGCAGATATGCAATGCTTCAGTTATCAACGGCATCAAAAATTCCTATTTACCATGGTTCAAGACACATTTCCCTGCCAGCAGAAGCAGAAGCCAGCTTTAATTCCCCCACTTGTGTAACCGTAAACAATGTCTCCAGCACAGTTACAGAGCATTCAAAAAATAGTTTCAGTGCTTGACTGAAATAGATGTCAAAAAAGATAGGCTAAAAAGTATCTGCTAAATTTGAAGACCTGAAGGTTGCTGGCAATTTTAGGGACTATAGTTTTAGTGGAATTATGGGAATAAAAGCCAGGTTATAGTGGGCTGAGAAATTAATGAAAGCAGCTACAGACTGGCCTGAAGTGAAAGAAATTATAATTTTCTATGCCTTTCTAGAAAATATAATAGATGATGTGAAGAAGGAGTTTCCAACATTTTTAAGGTCTTTGAGATCCTATGAAAACGGCTAAGAGGGGTGCCTGGGTGGCTCAGAGGGTTAAGACTCTGCCTTCAGCTCAGGTCATGGTCCCAGGGTCCTGGGATCGAGCCCCACATTGGGATCTCTGCTCAGTAGGGAGCCTGCTTCTCCTTCTCTCTGTCTGCTACTCTGCCTATTTGTGGTCTCTCTCTGTCAAATAAATGAATAAAATCTCAAAAAATAAAAATTAAAAAAAAAAAGGCTAAGAGAATCTATGAACTCAATGCCAATCATGTTCTCTGAAAAGAGGTACCATCAGACACCCAGTTTGACATTGGTAGCTGTGTTTTCCAGATACTTCAATCATTTGTGATGTCTTTGGCAACTTGCTCTCTCACTGTCATTCTCATTTCAATGGTGCCATCAACATTTTCGTTACTAATTCTTGTACACTCTTATTTCAGTAAAATATGAGAATGAGGTTTGGAAATGCATACCAATCCTATGAACCCTGACTGAAATGAACAGGAACCAGAGGGGAGTGGTCACACACACCAAATGCCTTAGAGATGGCAAGTTGGATAAAGACTGAAGAAAAAAAAAAGGTTCTTTTGTTCCTATGAATGAACTGGCACGCTCTTAGTTAAAGCCAACAGGCCTTCCGTTTGTGCTATGGACCCCACAGTGTCTAGCCTACTCAAGGACAGGTTTTTAACGATCCTGCCCTTTTTGACATTACCAATTCTTCCCAGTCTATTGGGATCAGCCTAATCAGCCTACAAATGTGGCATTTTGACTCTTATTTCAAAACAAAACAAAGTGAAACAAAAAGTACTCTCTTGATCCCACCTCATTTTTCTCCTTTCCTTTACAGAATTATTTATACAGGCAGTCCCCAATTTAAGACTGTTTGATTTATGACTTTTCAAGTTTAGGATGTTATGAAGGTAAAATATATTCAGTGGACACCACACCTGGACTTTTGAATTTAATCTTTTCCTAGGCTTAGTGATATGCGGTGTGACACTCTTTCCCAATGCTACCCAGCAGTAGGGAGCCTTAGCTCCCCGCCAGCCCTGCAATCACCAGTGTAAATGACCGATACCCTTCTGGACACATACAACCACTCTTCCTTCACTTTCAGTACAACAGTCCACAAATTATGAGATGGTCAGTGCTTTATTATACAATCAGCTTTGCGTTAGATGATCTCACCCAACTGTGGCTACTTTGGAGCATGGTTAAGGTAGGCTGGGCTGAGCTACCGTGTTTGGTAGGTTAGGTGGTATTAAGTACATTTCTGCATGCAACCCCATGGTAACTGAGGAAGATCTGTGCCCTGAAAAGAACTGTTGACATGCATTGACTCCAGTTCTCTTCTTTCATTCTCTCTCTCTCTCTCTCTTTTTTAAAAGATTTTATTTATTTGACAGAGAGAGACACAGCGAGAGAGGGAACACAAGTAGGGGGAGTGGGAGAGGAAGAAGAAAAAGGTTTCCTGCTGAGCAGAGAGCCCAATGTGGGGCTCGATACCAGGACTCTGGGATCATGACCTGAGCCAAAGGCAGACACTTAACGACTGAGCCACCCAGGCACCCCTTTCATTCTCTCTTAAACCTAACCCAAAGGAGATCTGTGCTTACAACTCTTGCCAAGGTCACCAATGCCATCTGTGCTAAATTCAGTGTCATTTCTCAGCCTTCATCTTATCTGATCTTCCAGAAGTTTCTGACACTTCCCACCTCTTGAAATATGTTTACTTGGTTTCCGAGACCATGCACTCCTCTAGTTTTTCTACTACCTTTTTAGCTACTCCCTTCAGTCTTCTTTGTTGACTCTTCCTCTTCTAACTGGCTTCTAAATGCTAATGCTCAGGCATTAGATCTCTTCTCTTTTCTGTCTACATAGTGCTCATTTCTTTGGTGATCTCAACCAGTCTCCTGGTTTTAAATATGAGGTATATGCCGATGATTCCCATGTTTCTTTTTCTGGTCTAGACTCCCCTAACCTCAAAGCCCTATATCAAGTGGTCTATTTGACATCTCTACCTGGATATCTAACAAGCAACTCAAATTTAAAATCTCCAAAACTGGGGCACCTGGGTGGTTCAGTTGTTTAAGTGTCTGACTCTTGATTGGGCTCAGGTCATGATCTCCAACCCTGTGTTGGGCTTGGTACTCAGGGGGTGTGTGTTTGAGAGTCTTTCCCTCTGTCCCTCCCCTGATTCGTGCTCTTTTTCTCTCTCTCTCAAAATAAATAAATAAATGTTTAAAATTTCCCAAACTGAGCTCCTGCTCAGCTTCCTCCATGGAAGTTAATGGCAATTCCATCCCTTTGGTCACTTAGGCCAAGAGCTTGGAGTTGTCTTTGACTGCTTTTTTCTCTCCTTTCACATCTCATCTGGTTTTTCAGGCAAATCTTACTGGGTTTATCTTTAAAATATATGTAGAATTCTATATTTGTCACCAAGCCCCATTCCCATGATCATTGCAACTCTCTCCACTGACGCTTCGTCCCTACTACTCCACCAAAAAGACATGTCAAAGTCACTAGTGATGCTCTTTAAGTCATCATCTCTCACTTGAATTATTTCAGGAGCTTAACTCATCTCCTTGCTTCAGCCCCTGTTCCCGTCACTCTATTTTCAGTTTAACAGCCACAGGGATCTCATTAAGAAGTAAGATGGATCATATCATTCTACTCAAAATCATCCAATGCTTTCTCACCTTACTTGGAGTGCCAGTTAAAGTGCTTACTCTGACTTATAAGAACCTACATGATCTAGACTGCAGCTATTCAAAGTATGGGCCTCACACCAGCAGTACTGACATCGCCTGGGAACTTACTAGAGTGTAAAACCTCTCGCCCTCAGACTTTCTGACTCAGAATGTGCTGATGGAGCCCTCGGTTACCCTTCCTCTGGGGTACTCTGCTCCAGCCACACTGGCCTCCTGACTGTTTCTAATAGGTAGAAACACTCTTAACTCAGGGAGTTTTGCACTTACTCCTCCCTCTACCTTGAATAATCTTCCCCAGAGAACTGCATGCTAGCTACCTTACTTCTTTCAGGTCTTTATTGAATCCACTTTTAAAGACTTCCTGGGGCCATCTTATCTAAAACCACCCCAAAGACTTCCTATCCCTCTTCCCTGCTTTATTTGTTAATCCATAGTTCTTAAGAACATAGTATGTATTTTACTTACTTATCCTGTTTATTGCCTGATGTCCCTAGTAGTATTTAAGCTCTACAGGGCTGGTATTTTTATCTGCTTTGGTCATTGCTTAGTATCCAGTGCCTAGAACAGTGTCTGGCACAGAGAAGACACTCAGAAAATTTTTCTTGAATAAATTGGATTTAGCAACTTCGGAAAGTCTAAAAGAGCAGTTTTATCTGAATAGTAAGGTCAGAAGGCAAATATTAATGAGGAAAGAAGTAAATAAAAGGGAAGGAAACAGAATTACAAAGTGTAGTCTATTTTTAAAGAGCTCTACAGAGTACTAAAATAATTAATCGTAGAGATTAACTAGCACCTCAATCTATCAATCTATATTTCTTCCATGGCCAATAACTTCTAAATAGAAAAGATAAAAATTCAAGTGGAACAGAGATTTTCAAGGGAAGAGGGACTATTAGCCTTTTTTTATATTCTTTTACATATTTGTCCAAAAATACCAAAGAAAGGAGATTGGCGGGGAAGAAAAGGGAACAGAAGTTACTCAGAGCTCACAGGCATCTTGAATAAAAGAGCCATATTACAAAATCTGATCTAAAAAAAACAATCTGACCTTTGGGGGGAAAATCATTCCAACATCTGTGGCAATTCAAACAGAAAATGAACTTGATTTTCAAAGCGAGCCCCGTGGCAGGTATTCACTTAATGGTGACTACGTAATTCTCTTAACTGGGGGAACTGATGATGTTTCCTAGGTCCACATACCCGCTGTTCCAGTTCACAGGAACCAGAGCACTGCAAGTGATGGCTGAATGCAGATAACAGAGCAGCTTACAGTGGCTCTCACTCTCTTTGCAAAGCATAACAAACATACCTTCTATTTTTATCATATAAAATGTTTTCTTCAGGACCTCACACATTGTCAGAAGCTCTGGTTTGAAGCTTAGGCCGAGAGGTCCAGGGTCCCAAAGCAGCTGCTTACCCAGTTGTAGCCAGATCATTACTCTCCTTGGAGCCATCTTCATCTGCAAAAAGGGGTGGCAGGGTGGAGCTAGTCATCAAGGTTTCCATCTCTCTAAAAGGAAGAGAGGATAAGAAAATAATGATATTGCCTTAATTACTTCCAGTTGAAGTTCCATTAATTTAAGCGCCAGCCTTCCCTAAACTTATCACACCAGCAGCAGAATAGAAACTGACCTCAATATTTATTTTCTTGACTTGGACATGACAATTTAAACTCTGGTTAATGAGCTCTTGACTTTGGTCTTACCGAAGGACCAGACTAAAAAGAGTTAGATTTTAATAAATGGGACACAGTTTGGAAATTCCTTTCTGTTCAAGCAGAATATCTTCAAAAGCATTCTTCATTTTCTGTAAAAACTGTTAAGCAGAATAACTCAGAAGCAGTGCTGTCCCTGAACAAGTTATTCAGTGTCTTTGAGATACAGTTTTACCAGCTTAGACACAGACGAAATTGCTGACTTGACCCACAGGGTTACTGTGAGGATTAAGCTGAAAGAGCTTCATAAACAGAGAAAGGCTAAGATCCTAAGTACTTTGAGTATTATTATATAAAGCAAGGTATTGTTATTACAGCGTTACCGGGTCTCGGTCCCAGATGAATCATCCTTAGATTAAATGGTAACAAACTGAGCCCTCCGAAAGGAAATAATGCAGAGGAAGTGGAGGCTGGAAGGCATACTGATGTGGTGCAGAGTCAAAGCAACCACACTTCCAGGTCAGAAATAAGCTCCGTATCCCCATGATGACCAACGGAAATAGCATGCACCTGGGTACAGGAAACTACTGAGCTTAATGGAAGGAAACCAAATAAATCACAAGAACCTGAGGTTATCAGACTGAAAGGATAAAAGGACAGAGTCACAAAGAGAGTCATTTCATTTAGCATATCACTACAAAGAGATTTTTTCCTTTCAAGGCTCACCACGAGGGCTTCACCCCACAGCTACAGGCAGTGACCTCCCATTCATCATGAAAGTGATAGTCAAACAAAACATTCAATAGTGACCCCAAACAGTAGCCACTTAAATGGAACTGGGAACCACTCAAGGAAAAAAGTACCTCAATCAAACGGGGAGAACTGAGAAGCAAATTATGAGGATTCATTTAGGAGCTCCCCCAGCAGTTATTTCAGGGGCTGCTGCTAAGGAGACCGAATGAAATCGCAGTGAAGGGGAAGGCACAGCAGCCCACGCAGAGCTAGGTGGGATTCAGCCCACGGAGGAGGAAACACCAAGACGCAGATGACGCCGCACCAAATTCTAAAGGTTGAGTACAGTCATTTTCTTCCAAAATGGTAACACTGACGGCTTACCTCTTATTCTTACTTATCTTCTTGTTTTTCCTCCTAAATTTGTTAGTTAGCAGACCAAGGTTCCTACACAGCTTACTGCAAACCGCCCCCCCCCAAAAACAAAAAAACCCCCCGCATCTGTGGGTCCCTTACCCACTGCGGTGGGTAGAGCCTGGTAAGCAGAGAGAGGAACTTCAGACTCAATCAGTTTCTTCCACGTGCAGGGATGCTTGCTCAATTCCTTCAAGGCAGGGGAGCTTACGAGGGGCTCTAACACATACGGCAAAATTCCATTCGGGATGTTTTCTAGAATAATCCTGATGTAAGTGCACTTCATTTTAATTTAATTTTAACTCACATTATGCACATAGCAGATTAGAGCCTGGGCTTTAAGGACTGCTAATGTCGCCTTACCCTGATATTCATCTTATCAAAAACCCCACTTATCAATTAGATGCCATACAGCCTAATTGTAAACCTCAAGCAAACATTCAAATAGCCAGATATTTACTCCCAAACTTTGTAAGGAAGGACTCAGTTAGCTGGCTTCTTTTTAAACATCTTTCCTAACTGTAAATGGTCTTTCAAGACATTTAAGATTTAGCATCTGAAGCTTCTGGCATCCATCATACCTCAAAGGCAATATATTATCTGGCAGGGGCTGAATGAAGGGTCTTGTCATTCACTCTGCCAACATGACCCTCTCAGGGTGCTGCCCAGTTATCTTCAGTCATTGTTGATACTGGGAAGCAGCTGGACAACACAACCTTAGCAACATATAAACAGATCATATAAACAAAGGAAGTTGAGAGAACACAAGTTTCTTGCCCTTTTTTTTTTCTTAAGTTGGGTTTATGCAACCCATGTGGCTTCAGATATACTTTCTCTAGTGTTACTTAGTAGTCAGGTCCTTAAGAAATGAGTAATAAAGTGGGTGGAGGGTTAAGGGGCCAAGATCAACAAAAGAAGGAAATAAGGAAAAAGTCCGGTGAAACCCAAAGGCCTCTAAACTAGTCCAATAAGTTGGAAAAGAAAACGATTCCCAAGAACATGGCTGGGTTCCTGCAAGAATCTGCTTTCATATGGTCCATGAGGGGGTGATTCAAAGTGAATCACGGCTACTAAGCCACTGACTGCCAAAAAGCCTTTCGGTGTAGCATCTGTGTCTGATAGTGTCCCAGTACAGAGGTCACACTGAACTTTGAAATTCTATGTGAAGCACTTAAGAAATGTAATGAATGCTGCTCTGGAAGGGGAAAGAAGAGAAATATGCACAAAGTCAAAGCAATATACAAATCTGGTTTTCCACTGCAGTTTACATAAGTAAGCATAACACACAGATGTTTCCTTGCAGATGGGACCTCCCAGTGAAGGCTTCTACCTGGAGGCATCAAAAAAGAGCATTACTTTGGGGCTTACACTTTGAAGGAGGGTCTAGACTGTAGCTCTGAAAATCCCAAAATACCCTCGAACACTAGCCACTCACTGAAAAAAAAAAAAAGAAAAAAGAAAGATAGATATATAAAACATGGTGCCAATTTAAGATATTTTAATGACAATAGTAAAAATTATAATGACAATTATAGTAAGTACACTAGATATTTATTGGGCAATCAATACATTTTCTCCCTGTAGTAAATATGGAGCACCAAATCATATTCAGAACACTGCATGGTCAACAGAGGTGGAGTTTAAAATGTTCCTCAACTAAGATTTTCCTAGTAACCCTTCCCAACAAGAGGGATGATCTCAACAATGAGACTACATTATTCCAAATGTGTTGGACAGTTGCTGGAAGCCTAATTTGTACTTAGGTTTTCTGGGGTTGGCTATTTTCAAGTGCCCTTTCCTTACTTTTGTATGTTAATCTCACTTCATTAAGTTCTTTCATGGAGAGGCACTATATTCCCTCCTCATCACATACCTAAGAGTTGAGAGGAGAGATTCTGCCCTCATTTTCCACACTAAAAGCCTTATGTAAAACTCCCAGTTCTTTAAAAAATCATGTTGTCTGTCCAACCAGCCTCAAATTCAAGTCTTTTTGACCACTATTCCCTATCATTTCAGCTCTCTCAATTACTTCTACTACAACTGACCTCTAACCACGCAAACCTCTATTCACTGGCCCTTGATTTTCCCTTCTCTGTCCAGCTTAGATTCCATGGCCACATTTCAAATATTCTTTTGTCAACACTCTCAAATTCTTTGCCTTGCCCTCCTTTTACACCTCAGATATAGATCAATTCTGAGTTTTAGCTCAAGATGGTGTTGGAGAAAAGTCACAAAGGATGCTCCTGTAAATTTATCTAACCACAAATAGGCCCTCAATGTTCTCAGCAATCATTCTACATTTTCTTAGGATCTTCCCCAAATGCCATAACAGCTCTGACAAACTTTTCCAACCAATTCAAACCTAAGTCACTCAAACCCTCCCACTCACCCTCCTCTCTTTACACTCCCTACCCCTGACTCACATCAAAGGCCATCCGAAGTTGCTTTTTTAAACATATAAATCACATACCATAAAATTCATCCCTTAAAACATACAATTCAGTGGCTTTTATATATTTATAAGGCTATCCATACAATCAACACCATGATTGATTTTAGAACATTTTCATCACCCCCAAAAGAAACTTGGTACCCACTAGCAGTTACTCTTCATTCTCCCCTTCTTCTAGGCCTGGGTAACTACTAATCTCCTTTCTGTCTTTATGGCTATATACCTGTTCTGAACATCTCATATAAATGGAATCATACATGATGTGGCCTTTTGTGTCTGGCTCCTTTTGTTAGGCATAAAGGTGTTTATCACACAGCTTCATCACGCTGTAGCATCAGCATTTCATTCTTTTTTATGGATGAGTAACATTCCCTTGCATGGCTATACCACATTTTGCTTATCCATTTTCAGCTGACAGACCTAGGTTAGTTCGACTTTTTGGTCACTATGAATCATGCTGTTTATGAACATTTGTGTACAAGTTTTCTTGTGGACGTGTTTTCAGTTCTCCTGGGCATATATCTAGGAATGGAATCACTGGGTCATATGGTAACTCCACATTTAACATTTTGAGGAGCTGCCAACGTGTCTTCCAAAGCATCTGTGCATTTTATGTTCCTCCTAACAATATAAGAGAGTTCCAAATTCTCCATATTCTTACCACATTTTTTAGGAATGCTAAGGAAATATCAATTCTAGCCCTTCTAGCTTTCCACATGGGTTAAGGGAAACATACAACTCCAGCTCCCTCCAGCCATCCTGTCTCACCTAAAGGGAGGAAAAAAAAACAACCCTGAGAAGCATGAGAGGTTATAGTCCAGGGGCAGAGGCTCACCAAAAGACTGAGACCTAATGCTAAGACTATAGAATGCTCTCCCTCTACCCTTACCACTACATTACTGAAGGCCTATGTACCACAGTTCCTTCTATCCAGTATATCATGTCAACTCTTCAACAAAAAAATTACAAGGCATACTGGAAGAAAAAAAACACAGTTTGAAGAGACTGAACAAGTAATCTATGGCATGAATACTGAAGTTTTCAGACCAGAACATTTTAAAATTATAAGTTCAGGGCTTTAATGGAAAATGTAGACAATGCAGGAAGAGATAGATAATATAAAATATAAACAGATAAAAGAGAGATGGACATTCTAAGAAAGAATCAAAAAGAAATGTTGGAGATAAAAAAAAAACACTGACACATAAATGAATATTTTTAATGGGTTTATTAGTAGACTGGACATAGCTGAGGATAGATCCTCTGAATTTGATAATATGACAAGAGAAATTTCTAAAACAGAAAAGCAAAGAGAAAACAGACTGGAATTAACAAAAGGACAGATTATCCAAAACCTGGAGTGACTACAAAAGCTGTAACATACATATAATGGGAATAGCAGTAGAGGAGAGAAAAGAACAAAAGCAGTATTTGAAGCAACAGTGACAGAATTCCTCCAAATTAGTATCAAACAATAGTCCACAGGTCCAAGAGACTCAGAGAACATCAAACAGGATAATGTAAAAAATAAACAAAAAAGCTTTAGTAAAAAAAAAAAAAAAAATCATACTCAAACTTCAGGAAATCAAAGATAAAGAAAAAAATCTTGAAAGAAGCTAGAATAGAGGGAAGGCTGCAAAGAGGGTGGACAGACCCTACACTCACCTTGTCCCATGAATACAACTAGACAATACTCACATCAGTATAAATAACCCAGAAAAACACCTGCAGACTGGGAGAACAAACCTCCACAATTAAAGATAAAGAACAGGCCATACTGAAGAGGGTAGGAAGGGTGGAGATGTGGTGGGGGCCGAACTACTGGTGCTTGTCTGTTGAGGAGGGTGGTAGGGGGAAGTGAGCTTCAGGCTAGGAGAGAGAAAGAAACAAACCGTGACACTGGGAAGCCTGCAGGAGGAAGATGAACCCCTATAATATTTGGCTTTGAAAGTGAGAAAGGCCAAATTTCCTGAGTTCTTAAAAACAATGGGACTTAAAGCATGGAATTTAAAAAATCAATGGGTTCAGTTCTGGGAGAGCCTAGAGGGTTATAGGAAGCTGAGTCCCTACCCTTAAAGAGACAGCAAAACAAACAGCTAGCTGAAATACAGCACAGAAGCAGCAGTTTAAAGAATGCTTGGGGCATATGAGAGGGAGAGTAATTTACTCATTCCTGAGTGTGTCCTAGAAAGGTAGGGATCACTGAGGGACTTCTCCAGGAACTAAGGAGCTGGCAGGAGATACACAGCCACCTGCAGGAACCAGCACAGCAGGCGCACTCACTATTTACTACCTAAGTTGTTTACACCAAACCCCACCATCATGTGCTTTGGTGGATCCATCCTTTCCAGTCAAGTCGGCCCAGTCCCAGCACTGCCAAGTCTACCTCCCTGAGAAGACTGTGCCAACATTGCATCCCCCAACCCACCTCCCAATCCATGTGTTTTGTAGAGCCTCAGTTCTGGCAGTGGTAGAGGGCCTTGCGTGTCCTAGGTGAACCTTGTTAAAATTGCAACCCTGGGGCGCCTGGGTGGCTCACTGGGTTAAAGCCTCTGCCTTCGGCTCAGGTCATGATCCCAGGGTCCTGGGATCGAGTCCTGCATCGGGCTCTCTGCTCTGCAGGGAGCCTGCTTCCTCCCCTCTCTCTCTGCCTGCCTCTCTGCCTACTTGTGATCTCTGTCTGTCAAATAAATAAATAAAATCTTAAAAAAAAAATGCACACCCTGACTGTGGACCAAATACTGTGCAAAAACAAGCAAAGAGAGTCTCTGTAGACAATTGGACTGAAGGAAAAAGTGGCCCAGACACAATAGTGGGACATATGCAACACACACGGCAAACACCTCTTGAAGCACCAGGTCCTGGTAAACAAAGGACATTGACCTGCACAGCACTACAGGACCTCTTCTTCTTAAGTCCATTATTTTCAAGAGCAGGAGATATAGCTGACTTTCCTAACACACAGAAACAGACATAGAGCATTAGACAAAATGGGAGAGAGGAGTATGTCCCAACTGAAAGAAAAGGACACAACCACAGCAAGAAACCTAGATTAAATGGATCCAAGTAATATGCCTGACAGAGAATTTAAAATAATGATCATAAAGATATTCACTATACTTGAGAAAAGAGTGGAGAACAACAGGGAGACCTTTGACAAAGAGATAAAAAAGAATCAGAGATGAAGAGCATAATAAATGAAATTAAAAATACACCAGATGGAATAAATTGCAGACTAGAAAAAGTAGAGGAATGAATTAACGATCTAGAAGACAGACTAATGGAAACTAATCAAGTTGAAAGGTGAGAGGAAAAAAATATGCAAAATGAGAAGAGACTTAGGAAACTCAGTGACTCCACCAAGTGTAACATTTGCATTATAGAGATCCCAGGAGAAGAGGAGAGAGATAAGGGGACAGAAAATTTATTTGAAGAAATAATAGCTGAAAACTTTCCTAATCTGGGGAAGTAAACAGATACCTAGATCCTGGAGGCAGAGAGATTCCCCCACAAAATCAAACCAAGAAGGTCTACACCAAGGCATATAGTAAGTAAAATGTAAAAAAGTAATGATGAAAAGAGAAAATTTAAAAGCAACAGGAGAAAAGAAGATAGTTATACACAAAGGAAACCCCATAAGGCTCAAAGTGGTTTTTCAGCAAAAGTTTTTAGGCCAGAAGAAAGTGGCATGATACATTCAAAGTATCAAAAAAAATTTTTTTTTGCAGTGAGGAATACATTATCCAGCAAGGATATCATTCAGAACAGAAGGAGATATAAAGACTTTCTCAGACAAACAAAAGCTAAGAGTTTATGACCACTACAAGAGCCCCACAAGAAATGTTAAAGGGGAATCTGTGAGTAGAAAGGAAAGGCCATAAGTAAGAGTAAGAAAGGTAGGAAATACAAAAGTAGTAAAAGTAAGTATATTGATAAAAATCACTCAAAAGATTCATAAAACAAAAGAATGTAAAATATGATAGCATATAGCTATAACATGCGGGAGGGAATAGAGAAAAGACTGGGTTCAAACTTAAGCAACCATCAACTTAATATAGACTGCTATATGCAGAAGATGTTATATAAAAACTTAATGGTAATGACAAATCAAAAACCAAACAGAGATACTCAAAGAAGAAAGAGAAAGGAACCCAAGTATATTACTAAAGAAGGCCAGCAAACTGTAAAAGAGAGGAAGAGAAGAAAGGATCAGATAAGAACTACAAAAACAATCACAAAACAGCTACCAAAATGGCAACAAATACCTATCCATCAATAATCACTTTGTGTATAAATGGACTAAATTCTTCAATCAAAAAACACAAGATGACAGAATGGATAAAAATCAAGACCCATCTGTACACTGCCTATAAGGGTCTCAATTCAGACCAAAAGACACATACACATTGAAAATGAGGGGACAGAGGAACATGTATCATGCAAATGGATGTTTAAAGAAAGCTGGGGTAGCAATACTGATAAGGGACAAAATAGACTTTAAAACAAAGACTTTAAGACTTAAGAGACAAAGAAGGACATATATATATATAATTATTAAAGGGACAGTCCAACAATAAGTTATAACAATTATAATATTTATGTAACCAACATGGGAGTACCCAAATACATAAAACATTTAAAACAAACATAAAGGAACCAATCGATAGCAATATAATAAGAGTACAGACATTAACACCCCATTACATCAATGGACAGATCATCTGAAGAGAAATCAACAAGGAAATAGTGGCTTTGAATAGCACACTAGACCAGATGGATATAACACATATATTCAGAACATTCCATGTGAAAAGAGCAGATATAAATTCTTTTGAAATACACGTGGAACAATCTCCAGAACAGATCACATATTAGGTCACAAAACAAATCTCAACAAATTCAAAAATATCTAAGTCATACTCTGTAACTTTTCTGACCACAATGCTATGAAACTAGAAATCAACCATAAGAAAAAATCTAGGAAGAGCACAAATGGAAGCAAAGGAACATGCTACTAAATAATGACTGGGTCAACTAAGAAATCAAAGAAGAAATAAAAAATTACATGGAGAGAAATGAAAATGAAAACACAATGCTCCAAAATCTTTGGAATGTAGGAAAAGCAGGTCTAAGAAGGAAGTTTATAGCAATACAGTCTTACCCCAAGATAAAAAAAAAAAAAAAATCTCGAATAAACCACCTGACCTACCTAAAGGATCTAGAGAAAGAACAAACAAAGCCCAAAACCAGAAGGAAAGAAATAATAAAGATTAGAGCAGAAATAAATGATATAGAAACCAAAAAAAAAAAAAAAAAAGAAGAAGAAGAAGAAATCTTTGAAACCAGAAGCTGGTTCTTTTTGAAAAGATAAAAAAGAACTGATAAACCTCCACCAGCCTCAAAAAAAGAGAGAACTCAAACAAACAAAATCACAAATGAAAGAGGAGAACTAACCAATAACACAGAAATACAAATGGTTATAAGAGATTTATGACAAATTATATGCCAATAA
Organism: Mustela nivalis; assembly: GCF_964662115.1. NCBI lineage: Eukaryota > Metazoa > Chordata > Mammalia > Carnivora > Mustelidae > Mustela > Mustela nivalis. The sequence goes on from NC_139025.1 coordinate 117,780,883, forward strand.
ATTACACAAACTTAAAAGAAATGGATAAATTCCTAAAAACATAACCTATCAAAACTGAAGCAGGAAGAAATAGAAAATTTAAACAGACTGATTACCAGGAATTTAAGAATCAGTTAATAAAAAAATCTCCCCTAAAACCAAAAAGTCCAGGACCAGACAGCTTCACAGATGAATTCTATCAAACATTTAAAGAAAAGCTAATACCTACTCTTCTCAAAGTTTTCCAAATATAGAAGAGGAAGGAAAACTTCTAAATTCATTTTGTGAGGTGAGCATTACCCTGATACCAAAATCAGGTAAAGACACCACAAAAAATGAAAACTAAAGCCAGTATCTCTGATGAACACAGATGTAGAAATCTTGAACAAAATACTAGCAAACTGAATCCAACAATATATTTAAAAAATCATTCACCACAATCAAGTGGGATTTATTCTCAGGATGCAAGGGTGGTTCAATATTCACAAATCAATCAATGTGACACATTGCATCAATAAGAGAAAGGATAGGGGTGCCTGGCCTGGTTCAATTGTACAACATGCGTCTCCTGCTCTTGGGGCTGTGAGTTCGAGCCTCACATTGGATGCAGAGATTACTTAAAAATAAAATCTTAAAGAAAAATAAGAGAAAGGATAAAAAACATCATTTCAACAGATGCAGAAAAAGCTTTCATAAAGTACAACACCCACTTATGATATACACTCTCAATATAATAGGTTTACATGGAATATACCTCAATATAATAAGGGCCTTATATGAAAAATCCACATCTAACATCTTACTCAATGGGAAAAAAAACAGCTTTTCTCCTAAGGTCAGGAACAAGAAAAGGATGTCAACTTACACCACTTTTATTCAACATAGTGGTGGAAGTCCTGGCCACAGCAATCAGACAAGGCATCCAAATTGGTGAGGAAGAAGTAAAACTTCTATAATTTGCAGATGATATGATACTATAAATAGAAAATGCTAAAGACTCCACCAAAAAAAAAAAAAAATACTAGAACTGACAAATGAATTCAATGAAGCTACAGGATACAAAATCAATATATGAAACTCTGTTGCATTTCTATATACTAATAATGAAGCAGAAGAGAAATCAAGAAAAACAATCCCATTTACAATTGTACCCAATAATAAGATACATAAGAATAAACTTAACCAAAGTGGTGAAAGGCCTGTACTCTGAAAAGTATAAAATGGCTATGAAAGAAACTGAAGTTGATACAAAGAAATGGACATTCCATGCTCATGGAATTAACAAATATTGTTAAAAGGTCTATACTACCCAAAGCAATCTAGACATATAATGCAACCCCTATCAAAATACCACCAGCATTCTTCACAGAACTAGAACAAACAATGCTAAAATTTGTATGGAATCACGAAAAGACCCCAAATAGCCAAAACAGTCTTGAAAACAACAAAACTGGAGGTTTCACAATTCCAGACTTAAAGTTATATTACAAAGCTATTGCAATCAAAACAGTATGGTACTGGCACAAAAACAAACACAGACTAGAAAGGCCAGAAATAAACCCACAATTATATCATCAATTAATCTTCTACAAAGAGGCAAGAATATGCAATGGGAAAAAGACAGTCTCTTCAACAAATGGTCTTGGGAAAACTGGACAACTGTATGCAAAGGAATGAAACTAGACCACTTTCTTACACCATACATAAAAATAAACTCAGAATAGATTAAGCACCTAAATATGTGACCTGAAAACATAAAAATTCTAGAAAACAGGCAGTAATTTCTTTGACAATGGTCATAGCATAGCATTTCCTTTCTAGGTAGGTCTCCTGGGGTAAGGGAAACAAAAGCAAAAATAAACTACTGGGACTACACCAAAATAAAAAACTTCTGCACAGTGAAGAAGAAAATCAACAAAACTAAAAGACAACCTGTTCAATGGAAGAAGATATTTGCATATATATTCTTCCGACATCTCTGACAAAGGGTTAGTATCCAAAATATATAAAGATCTAATACAATTCAACATCAAAGCTCCAAATAATCTAATTAAAAAGGAGAAGACATGAACAGACATTTCTCCAAAGACATCCAGATGTCCAACAGACATATAAGAACTTGCTCAACATCATCATCAGTGAAATGTAAATCAAAACCACAATGAGATATTACCTGACATCTACCAGAATGGCTAAAATACAAAACTCAAGAAACAAGTGTTGGTGAGGATGTGGAAAAAAAGCAACACTTGTGCACTGTTAGTGGGAATGCAAGTTGGTGTAGCTACTGTGGGAAACAATATGGAGTTTCCTGTAAACGTTAAAAATAGAACTACCCCGTGACTCGGTAACTACACTACTGAGTATTATTAACCCAAAGAATGTGAGAACAGCATTTGAAGGGATATATGCCCCCCTATGTTTACTGCAGCATTACTGACAATAGTCAGACTATGAAAGTAGCCTAGTGCCCATCAATAGGTGAATGGATAAAGAAGATGAGGTGTATACATACAATGGAGTATTATTCAGGTATAAAAGAATGAAATCTTGCTATTTGCAGTGACTTGGATGGTCCTAGACAGTATAATGCTAAGCAAAATAAGCCAGTCAGAGAAGGACAAATACATGATTTCATTCATGCGGAATTTAAGAAGCAAAGCAAACAAGCAAAGGAAAAGAAAGAGAGTGAGAGGTAAACCAAGAGACTGACTCTTAACTCTTACAGAGAACAAACTGATGGTTACCAGAGGAGAGGTGGCTGGGGGGGATGAATGAAATAGTTGAAGGGCATTAGGAATGCACTTGTCTTGATGAACACTGATTAATGTATGGAAGGTTGGGTCACTACATTGTAGACGTGAAACTAATATAGCACTGTATGTTAAAATAAAACACTGGGTTTAAAATAAAATTGATCCACACACATATCCTGAGGGGGGAGGGGGTTAAGAAAGAAGCCAGCTTCCTAAAAATACCTAACCTACAGAAGCAAAGATAATTATATCCAATCTCTCCTTAGAAAGTATGTAATCAAGAGAGGGGAATGAAATACAGGAAGCAGGGGCTCCTGGGTGGCTCAGTGGGTTAAAGCCTCAGCCTTTGGCTCAAGTCGTGATCCCAGGGTCCTGGGATAGAGTCCTGCATTGGGCTCTCTGCTCAGCAGGGAGCCTGCTTCCTCCTCTCTCTCTCTGCCTGCCTCTCTGCATACTTGTGATCTCTGTCTGTCAAATAAAAATATACGAAGCATTGAGAGAAAAAAAAACAACAGCCTAAATTTCTGTATCCTGTGATATGATCTACAAAAGTGAGGGAGAAACAAAAATTTTCACAAAGAAAAATTGAAGGATTTGTTTCCAGTAGACCTGCCTTGAAAGTTAAAAAAAAAAAAAAAAAAGTAAAAAAGAAGGAAGTAAAAATGTTCTTCAAAAAGAAGAAAAAAATGACACTGGTCTGAAACTTGGACCCACATAAGGAAAGGAAGACCACTGGAAAATGAGTAAGTGAGGGCAAAATAAAAAGGTTTATTTTTCTTATTCTTAATTGATCTAACAGATAACAGCTTCTTTAAAGTAATAACAGCAACAGTGTATTTGATTATGTACGCTTACACACACACACTTATGTAAAATAAATGACAGTAATGATACAAGGGCTGAGAAAAAAGAATTAGGATTATTTTGCTGTTATATGGTACTTGAACTACCCATGAATGGAACAGTGTTATTTGAAAGTAGACTTGGAGTAGTTTTAAAATATTGCAAACTCTAGGACAACGACTTAAAAAAAAAAAGTAAAAAATAGAAATAGAATTGATATGGTAAGAAAGGAGAGAAAATGGAATAAAAAATGCTCAATTAAAACCACCAAAGGCAGGAACTTTCCAGAATGCTCGGTGAGACGCGGAGGAGCGGCGGCTACCCGAGCTGCGCCCAGCAACGCGCTCCTTCCCGCTCCCCCACATCAGCCTCGGCCCTCTCACCGAAAATGGTGAAAGAAACCACTTATTATGATGTTTTGGGGGTCAAACCCAATGCCACCCAAGAAGAACTGAAAAAGGCCTACAGGAAACTGGCTATGAAGTACCACCCTGATAAGAATCCAAATGAAGGAGAGAAGTTTAACCAGATTTCTCAAGCTTATGAAGTACTCTCTGATGCAAAGAAAAGGGAATTATATGACAAAGGAGGTGAACAGGCAATTAAAGAAGGTGGAGCTGGTAGTGGTTTTGGCTCCCCCACGGACATCTTTGATATGTTTTTTGGAGGAGGAGGAAGAATGCAGAGAGAAAGGAGAGGTAAAAATGTTGTGCATCAGCTCTCAGTAACCTTAGAAGATTTATATAATGGTGCAACAAGAAAACTAGCTCTGCAAAAGAATGTGATTTGCGGTAAATATGAAGGCTGAGGTGGTAAGAAAGGAGCAGTTGAGTGTTGTCCCAATTGCCGAGGTACTGGAATGCAAATAAGAATTCATCAGATAGGACCTGGAATGGTTCGGCAAATTCAGTCTGTGTGCATGGAGTGCCAGGGCCATGGGGAACGGATCAGTCCTAAAGATAGATGTAAAAGCTGCAATGGAAGGAAGATAGTTCGAGAGAAGATTCTAGAAGTTCATATTGACAAAGGCATGAAAGATGGCCAGAAGATAACATTCCATGGTGAGGGAGACCAAGAACCAGGAGATATTATCATTGTTTTAGATCAGAAGGACCATGCTGTTTTTACTCGGCGAAGAGAAGACCTTTTCATGTATATGGACATACAGCTGGTTGAAGCACTGTGCGGTTTTCAAAAGTCAATATCTACTCTTGACAACTGAACCACTGTCATCACCTCTCATCCAGGTCAAATTGTCAAGCCTGGAGATATCAAATGTGTGCTAAATGAAGGCATGCCAATTTATCATAGGCCATATGAGAAGGGTCACCTCATCATCGAATTTAAGGTAAATTTTCCTGAGAATGGCTTTCTGTCTCCTGATAAACTCTCTTTGCTGGAAAAACTCCTACCTGAGAGGAAGGAAGTAGAAGAGACTGATGAAATGGACCAGGTAGAACTGGTGGACTTTGATCCAAATCAGGAAAGACAGTGCCATTACAATGGGGAAGCATATGAAGATGATGAACATCATCCCAGGGGTGGTGTTCAGTGTCAGACCTCTTAATGGGGCCAGTGAATAACACTGCTGGCATTTTATGTGCAGTAGTGAATGAGTGAAGGACTATAATCATAGCTCACTACTTGCTATTGTTTTTGTTTTAATATTCAACTATAGTAGTGTTTTAAAAGTTAAATGAAGAATAAACTCAAATATAAAAGCTCAAAAAAAAAAAACAAAAAAAACAAAACACCAAAGGCAGAAAAGGTGTGGAACATAAAAAAGGAAAAAAAATAAAAAAGGAACAAAGAACAATGGCAACAAATAGAAACCAGTAATGAAGATGACAGACATTAATCTAATTATATTAATAACTGCCTTACATGTCAATGTTCGAAATACACAACTGAAAGACAGAGATGGTCAGAGTAATGAAACACAAGTTTCAACTATATGATGTCTATTAGGAACCCACTTTAAATATATAGACACACATACATTAAAAATGAAGGAATGGGAAATGATATAACACCAATCAAAAGAAAGCAAGAGTAGCTATATTAATTTCAGACAGAGCAGACTTCAGAGCAAAGAAAGTCATCAGGAATAAAGAGGGACAATGCCAAGGGATGATACTCAGGGAAGACGTAATAATTTTTAATGTTTATATGTCTAACTACAGAGGGTCAAAATGTGTGAGGCAAAAACTGATAAAAGTGCAAGGAGAAATAGATGAATCCACCATTATAGTTGGAGACTTTAACACCCCTCTAAGAGAAAGAGACATATCGAGAAGATAGAAAATCAGTAAGGATGTAGATGAACCCAACAGTTCCACCAATCAACTGGATATACAGATGGCAAATATCTATATGAAAAGATGTTCAATATCACATCATTAAGGAACTGAAAAGTGAGACAATGAACTACCAATACATAGCTACTAGGTACGGTTAAAACCTGTAATGGTTAACTGATACTAATACTAAACTAATACGGTTAAAATCCGACACCAAATGCCGATGTGGATTTAGGACAAGAATTCTATCCACTGCTGGTGGGAATGAATGTAAAAAAGGTACAGCCACTACAAAGACAGTTTGACAGTTTCTTACAAAAGTACATTCTTATCAACAATTGAGTTCCTTGGTATTTACACAAAGGAAGTGAAAACTTACATCCACTAAAAACCTGCACATGAATGTTTACGGCAGCTTTATTCGTAACATCAAAATTTGGATGCAACCATGTCTTTCAGTTGCTGAGTGGATAAACAAACTGTAATACATACTGATAACGGAATATTATTCAGTGCTAAAAATAAGTGAGTTATCAAGCCATGAGAAGACATGGAATAAACGTAAATGAATACTACTAAGTGAAAGAAGTCAATCGGAAAAGGTTACGTATGATATGATTCCATCCATACGACATCCAGATTAGGCAAAATATGGAAACAGTAAAAAGACAATGACTTCCAGGGTTAGAGGGGAAGCAGGGGTGAACAGACAGAATACAAAGGATTTTTAGGGGAGTGAAACTATACAGCACAATACCACAATTGTGGATATATAATCATTTGTTTGTCAAATCCCACAGAAGGTACCACACCAAGAGTGAACCCTAATGTAAACTAGCGTTTTGGGTGATGATTGTGTTAATTAAGCTCACGGATGTAACAAATATATGGTGTTGGCTGGAGATGTTGATGGTGGAGGGGAGTATGGCATGTGTGAGGACAGGGAATATGTGCGAATTCTTTGTACTTTCTGCTTGATTTTGTTGTGAACCTAAAACGTCTATAAAACATAAAGTTTATTAATTAAAAATTATCATAAATATTATATATTATAATATGCAATTTATAGTAAGATAGACCTGCTATAATCATGCTTAAGAATAAATACAACTGATTTTGATATGCGTGCAATTTAACTAGAGTAGGTGAAAGCACAAAGGCTTACTAGAGAACAGTCTACCAGCTGTGAACATTAAGCTAAGAGCAGTCAGAAGGCTGTAAGCATTAATCAATATGTTTTACAGAGGGAATAAGAACACTGGCTAATCCCATCAGGCAGTTAACTGGGGTTCAGTTAAGTGAAATTCAGTTAAGAACTCTTTCACTGCAGGTTTTGATACGGGAGATGAGAAGGAAAAAGATAATTAAATACCTTTTTTTTTTTTAAGATGGGGTAGTTAGTATGGGGGCGAGAACTGACATATACATATAAGGCTTAGGGTTACTTCAAGATAAGGGCATAAGGAGGTGTGTGTTAGGCTGGGGGTTTGGTGGGGGCTCTCTATTCCTAAAATCTAGAGCCTATGCTCCTGTAAGTATAAATATTAATTTATACATATACATTTTTAAGATTTACCTTTTTAAGAAAGAGTGTGAGCAGCAGGAGGGGCAGAGGCAGAGGGAGAATCTCCAGCAGACTCCCCACTTAGTGTGGAGCCGGATCTCACCACCCTGAGATTGACCTGCACCGAAATTTAAGAGTTGGATGCTTTATCAACTGAGCCACTCAGTCACTCCTATTATTAATTTTTTAAAATGTTGGTAGGGTAGGGATGCCTGGGTGACTCAGTTGGTTAGGCAGCTGTCTTTGGCTCGGGTCATGATCCCCCATAGTCTGGAATCAAATCTCACATCGGACTCCTTGCTCAGCAGGAAGCCTGCTTCTCCCTCTGCCTCTGCCTGTCAATCTGCCTGCTAGCATCCTCTCTCTCTCTGACAAAGTCTTTAAAAAAAAATGTTGGTAGGGTAGTATAGGAAATATTTTTATTATTTTTTAAAGCTTTTATTTATTGGGGTGGAGGGGCAGGGGCACAAGCAGGGGAGCAGCAGGCAGAGGGAGAGGCTGGCTCCTTGCTCAGCAGGGAGCCCAATGCAGGACTTGATCCTAGCACCCTGGGATTGTGACCTGAGCCCAAGGCAAACACTTAACCAACAGAGCCACCTAAGCATCCCATGCGTAGGAATTAAACAATAAAGAAATGGATTCATTCACAGAACAAATATTTTTTAATTTTTTTTCTAATCAATTTTATTTTTATTTTTTAAATAAACATATGTATTTTTAACCCTAGGGGCACAGGTCTGTGAATCGCCAGGTTTACACACTTCACAGCACTCACCATAGCACATATCCTCCCCAATGTCCATAACCACACCCCCCTTTCCCGACCCCCCTCCCCGAAGCAACCCCGTTTGTTTTGTGAGATTAAGAGTCACTTATGGTTTGTCTCCCTCCTGATCCTATCTTGTTTCCTATCTTGTTTCATTTATTCTTTTCCTACCCCCACCAAGCCCCCCATGTTGCGTCTCCACTTTCTCATATCAGGGAGATCATATGATCGTTGTCTTTCTCCGATTGACTTATTTCACTAAGCATGATACCCTCTAGTTCCATCCACGTTGTTGCAAATGGCAAGATTTCATTTCTTTTGATGGCTGCATAGTATTCCATTGTGTATATATACCACATCTTCTTTATCCATTCATCTGTTGATGGGGCTCTAGGTTCTTTCCATAGTTTGACTATTGTAGACATTGCTGCTATAAACATTCGGGTGCACATGCCCCTTTGGATCACTACGTTTATATCTTTAGGGTAAATACCCAGTAGTACAATTGCTGGGTCATAGGGTAGCTCTATTGTCAACTTTTTGAGGAACCTCCATGCTTTTTTCCAGAGTGGTTGCACTAGCTTGCATTCCCACCAACAGTGTAGGAGGGTTCCCCTTTCTCTGCAACCTTGCCAGCACACAGAACAAATATTTATTGAGTATCTAACATTCGAGGCACTTTCTGTGTACTGAGATAGAAGCAGTGATCAAAACAGGCCAAAAATCCCTGCCCTCACACAGCTTACAGTACACTGGGACAGAGAGACAAAAAACAAGATTAAAAAAAGTAAAACAGGGCGCCTGGGTGGCTCAGTGGGTTAAAGCCTCTGCCTTTGGCTCAGGTCATGATCCCAGGGTCCTGGGATCGAGCCCCATATCGGGCTCTCTGCTCAGCAGAGAGCCTGCTTCCTCCTCTCTCTCTCTCTCTGCCTGCCTCTCTGCCTACTTGTGATCTCTGTCTGTCAAATAAATAAATAAAAAATCTTAAAAAAAAAAAAAAGTAAAACAAATAATGTCACATAGTGATACGCACTAAGAAAAAAATAGAGCCAGTGAAGAGGCTAGGAAGAGTTCAAGGGAAGCGGGTGTTTGGAATTCTAGATAGAGGCCAGGAAAGACTTCACTGAGGCCTACAGGAGGGGAAGGAGAGAGTGATGCATGTATGTGAGGCTAGAACGGTCAGGGCAGGGCAAACAACCAGTGCAAAGGAGGATACTGAATGTGATGAAAGGAAGCAAATGTGGCTGGACGAAAATAGGGGCCAAAACAGTAGATGAGATCTGAGAGCTGACGAGGGACCAGACAGCACAGGGATCTGTCAGTCATAGTAAGGACTTTGGCTTCTTGCTCTGAGATGAGAAGCCACTAGAGGTTCTGAGTAAGACATAGTATCTAACATTTCTAGGACCACTCTGCCTGCTGTTTCCAATGGAGAAAGTCAAGGTAGAATAAGGAGTTCATTTGGAAATCTACTGCAATAATCCACCTGAAAGATGAAGGTGGCTTGGATCACAGTGGCAGTAGTGAAGGTGGTGAGAAGTGGTTAGATTCTTTTTTTTTTTTAAGATTTATTTATTTACTTGATATAGATCACAAGTAGGCAGAGAGGCAGGCAGAGAGAGAGAAGGAAGCAGGCTCCCTGCGAGCCTGATGCAGAGCTTGATCACAGTACCCTGGGATCATGACCTGAGCGGAAGGCAGAGGCTTTAACCCACTGAGCCACCCAGGCGCCCCTGGAGAAGTGGTCAGATTCTTGATTTGAAGGTAGAACCAGTCTCTCAGTTGAAAGTAACTAAAAAAAAGGTTAGGACATATTTCAGCTGTAGAATCATAACCTGTTTAGTGGTAAAGGGTGGGCTATACTAACAATATGCTACTTGCAATTTTTGTGAAGCTAAATATTGTAGGTGTTTTTTGGGGCCACAAAGGAAATAATCCAGCCTCCTTTTAATGCAAATGCTTGCAGAGTTTACATTTTACCAACAAATATTTGTTGAGCACCTTTACTGTGTGACCAAGACTGTGCTTGGCATCAAGCAGTACACAGATTTGCTTTATCGGATTTTACAGTATGTTATGGTCGTTGGTCTAGAGATACTGTTCTCAAAACAACAAGAAGTGGGAAGAAGAGGCAAAAAATCATCTCTATCAGTGATTTTTTGAAGTAAAAGTTTTGTAAACTTTTAGTCAGATATTTTCTTTTAAAAACATGGATGTATTAGATCATCAAAAGAAACCGAACACTGTTCAGATTTCCTTTTAGACAGCTTGATTACTGTACGTGAATTTCCCCCTGATACTGGAACCCTGATAGCACATTGTTATCATAGGACACAAAATGTGTTTTGAGAAAAAAAGAAAACTCCAAACATCTAGCAATAGAGTTACATATTAGGCGTAAAGCACAGAAATAACACGGGGAAAATATTTACCTCTTACAAAGCAAAAAATCTTTCCTTTAGAAGCAGGGTATTGTCTTCTGAGTTCACAGTCCACCGATCTGGCTTTTTCATGGTGGACGGTGGGTCCCAAGTGGCCCTTCCTACACAGACTATCTAAGCGCTGCTTTTTATTATTAGTAAACAAGGAGATAACCGCCTGAGTAAGACAACTTCTGGCCTAATACCAGAACTAAGAGTTCAAGGAATTCAGTAAGACTTGGCATTACTTTATCTGGGTAGAGTACTTTGCCAAACAATTTCCTGGGACACTTGGGTACTATGAAACAGTAAAAAGGTGGGTGTGTATGAGGTGGGGGTGGAGAGGTACAAGAAAGGTGGGGAAGAGGAACACCCTAACGGGCATACTCCCGGTAGGAGGCCGTTATGATATACAAAGAAGTGTTTTCAACAATATGCAATGTTATAATCTAATCTTACATTTGGAAAACCAATGCAATTAAGTATAAAATGCAGAAAGTTAATGTTCTTATTTGGTGAAGACACATATGTATATTTTTGCACTTACTTCTTGGTGAGTCTCATGGAGGGTATATTAGAATAGAGGAATTTTATGTTTATCAACAGGGGAAATGAATTTTAAACGAGTCCAAAAATAGTTTTAAAGCTGAAAAATAAGGCTTTTCACAGTTTATTATATGTAACTATGATATGGATTGAGGACAGAACTAAATAAGGTTGACAAGAAATTCTTTTCCTTTTACAGTTCATGACGTACCAGCAGGACAGATGGACAAACAGTAAAAACTTGTAAAGGCTGTAGTTGATGTGTGTCAAGATATTTATTTAAATCTATGAGAAAAACAGGGAGTAGACAGATGAATTGAACAGACGGAGTGACCAGCTAACTGCTCATTATCATAATAAATTCACAGATGCAGTGGAGATCTGAAGGCAGCAGAAAATACCAGCTGAGTAAGTGCCTGGGAAGGAAACACTTAGCACGGGGTACTCACATGTTTGGAATCCAATTTCATATCAGGGAGGTAGACAGGATTCCTTTCTTGCTCTAAAACAAAATGGTTCAAGCCTAAATCTGAGGAAAGCAATACATGAGAGAGCAGAAGAAACAAAGGTCCCTAGTATTTTGACCTGAACAAAAACTTACTAGTTAACAGTTCTAGGGGAAGGGTCCTTATTGGTTCAAGGAACAGTGCTCTTCTATTTTCTTATATTTTACACTGTTCTCTTCAGCTCAAACCTGCAGCTGTGAAACAAGACTGCAAAGAAGAGATGGAAAGAATGTTCCTTTCTATTACAGGCAACAACTCCCAAACCTTTTACCCTTTCAAAGCCAATGAGTACTAAAAGATGACATGCTTTGAGAAGGAAAACTGGAGATCATTTATAAAAACTAGAGTGTAAAAAAAGGGGAAAGAGACTCCATCAAAGTGTTCTTCATTTTAATCAACTCACAAATTAAAGTCTCTTCCTAGGGGGAATTCCTAAAAGAAAAACAGAGAGCTTTGGGTAGTAGGGAATTTTTCTTCACCCAAAAGTTGAAGACAAAAAAGAAAACAAAACAAAAACCCAAAACACTTTTGTTGCAGGGAGGCCAAACAATAATAGTCTTCACCACTTTGAACAGTAAAATGAAATTCAGTTTTCATCACAAAACAAATAAGACATAATTGTAATGTGCTTAACAGAACAGTTTCAACTGAAAAGGAGATTTAAAACAGAATTATAGTTCTGTATTTTTTATTTTAAAACTTGAATCTTTACAACACTCAGGACTTCAGAAAATAAACCAATGGTCCCTGAATTCAGCTTTGACATATTTAATGCTCCAGAAGTACAGTTTCCTAGGAACACTCTACCCGGTATGATAAGGCTTCGCCCTTCATACACAGAACCTCCAGGCTCTCACCCACCCAGGCCAATTCCAACCAAGTGGCTGGATGTTATCTTCCTGGTTTATTATAAGCTACCTGTTTCATTTCATTTCCTTTTTTTTTTCCCCAAAATTTTATTTATTGATTTTTCAGAGAAAGAGCACATGCAGGGGGAGTGGCAGGCAAAGGGAGAAGGAGAAGCAGGCTCCCCACTGAGCAGGGATCTAGCCATGAGGCTCAAACCCAGAACCCTGGGATCATGACCTGAGCCAAGGGCACTTAACCAACTGAGCCTCTTAGGCATCCCTTATTTCCTTTGTTTTTAAGTGGAAAAAAAGGGAAACAAATTGAGGGTTTCAGAAAGGAGAGGGGTGGAGGGATGGGGTAGCTTTGTGATGGTTATTGAGGAGTGCACATGTTATGATGAGCACTGGGTGTTATACGCAACGAATGAATTGCTGAACACTGCATCAAAAGCTAATGCTGGCTATATGGTGGCTAACTGAGCATAATGGAAAACAACCGCACATTATCGGGGTACCTGGGTGGCTCAGTTGGTTAAGCATCTGCTTTGGGCTCAGGTCATGATCTCGGGGTCCTGGGACAGAGCCCTGTGTCAGGTACCCTGCTCAGTGGGGAGTCTGCTTCTCCGTTTCCCTCTCCCTCCACCCTGCTCGTGCTCCTTCTCTCTCAAATAGATACATAAACAAAATCTTTCAAAAAAAAAAAAATACAACCACATTATCTTAAATCTGAGGAATAACCAGACTAATTAAACCACGTCAAAGATACTTGGTATTTACTAAAATCTGACAAATCTGTATTTCCAATAACTCTGGAAATTATTACTGTTCAAATACTCTCTTGTCAGGTAAGGCAGGTCTAGGTCCCAGGGAGTAAGAATGTGCAGAACGATTTATTTTCCTCTTCTTTCTGCGTTAAATGCACCTACCTGTTTGTGTTAGTGCAAGTTACTTCTGTCAGAACAGAAATTCACTAGACCACCAAGCAGAGACATTATATGATTATCTGTTTTCAATAACTTCATACAGAAAATGGGGCTAATACCTTATTTAACTCAAAAAAGATGTGATGAAGACCAAATAAGTATTTCTTTACATGCTCCACAAACAATAAAAGAATGTGAAAGCTCTTTTTGCTAATCATGTTACAAAGTTTTCAGTGAAATATTTATAAGCATACTATAGAGTCTATACTTATATTAAAAGACCAGATACAAAAGAAAAATAATTGGAAGAAAACACACCAAAATGCTCCAAGTAATTACGTTAGGTCGAATTATGAGTAATTACTTTCTACTTTTTGTTTTAACTCTCCAATATTCAGTCATAGGGTTAGTTACTTTAAAGATTTTATTTACTTATTTGACAGAAATGACAAGTAGGCAGAGAGGCAGGCAGAGAGAGAGAGAGAGGAAGAAGCAGGCTCCCCGCTGAGCAGAGAGCCCGATGCTGCTGTGCTCGATCCCAGAACCCTGGGATCATAACCTGAGCTGAAGACAGAGGCTTTAACCCACTGATCCACCCAGGCGCCTGGGGTTAGTTACTTTAAAGAAAGAGGAAAGTGCCATCAAGAACTGTAGGCTTTTTAAACTTCAATTTTTTAAACTTCAACTTTTAAACTTCAATTTTAATTTCACACACAATACATGAATACACTTTCTTTTTTAAAGTTTGGCTACACATAAAGCTAAAATTCTCTTTGACCTGATTCTTTCCACTCCCCTCTCCAGAAAATATGCCATTAGAGGAGTTAATAGCTTATTGCTGAAAGGAGCCTTAGAGAGAATTTCTAGCGATATATTCATTCTCTCTCTCTCTCTCTCAAATCAGAATTAGCCCTACAGGGCAGAGAAGAGTAAACATGTCTAGCAGGAAGAGCACGAGGGCAGTTTATGAACTTGGCGTTTTATATTAAAAAATTCATTTAAACTCTGCATTCAATTTTATAGAATAGTGTTTAACACATGAATGTTTGAAACTAGAGGAGACCAGGGGAAAGCATCTTGTACTTTTATAAAATTAAACATTTCCTTATGAGTGCAATACCACATAGCACAGATTAGGTTCACCTTCCTGGCAGATAACGGACACATTTTGATACTGAGAAAAAGAAGTATTGTGACTTTCTGGTCCTTTGCTACTATACAGCAATATAATGAGAAATTCTACTATTGGCTAGAAATGTATGGTTAACTCAATTTATACTGTTATTTTTCCAGATAAAATTACATGACAATACACTGCAATTATTATACAAAATCCCATTTAATTATGGAAAAATAGGCCACGACCATGTGTTTAATATGGCTTGGTGTTTCCCTAAAAGGTTTACTTCTGAAAATTACAATATATCTGAGGTTGATCAATGTATATTCTTAGGTCACTGGTAGAAAAAGTAAGAAGATTTTTATAAAGTTATTTTACTTCTTGCTAATATATCTTGAGATATACTTCAAACAGAATATACTTAATCCATCTCTAACTTCGCTGTCATCTCTTCCCCTTCAGACTCCAAATCTAGTTAGAGGAAAAAGCTCATCATTACCATGTTTTTCCACAGAAGCATCTTCTCTGGAGGCATTTATTCTTATTACAAAGTCTCTCCAAATATCTAATTTGGTTCTGGGTGTTTAGTAACATTTGCATATTTAAAAGACAAAATTAGTAACTTAAAATCAAGATGTGCCAATGTGAACAATGAGGACATTCTATAGCAAGTTCACTCACAATTTTGGGGCAGGGGGAACAAAACACCTCAAATTTTTGAGAAAGGATTATGTGCCATATGAACTACTGGCAGGCAATCTGAGGTGGCAGAAAGCACTCTGGGGTCAGGGAGTTCGGCCGTGAGTTCAGGCTAATGCCACTAAGTAACTGTCTTCTGGGATCCCTAACCTCCCCTGGCCCAAGTTCTTTTATCTGCTAATGAAGGACAAAATGAATTCAAGTTTGTTCATCACACTGTAACAGAACACCATGAAATTATTACATTCAATTAAATGAATTAAAAACGATTTTACAAACTAGCAGAAAATAGGAATATATTAAAAATATAAAATCACAATAATGAACATATACGTACATACACAAACACAAGGTTCCTGAAGTACAGTATGTATTTCTGAATTCTTCTGTTAGTATTTATTTGCTCTCCGCGAGTGCATCATGGTTAAAGTGAAGGCTCTGAAATCAGACTGCCTGGATTCAAATCCCATCTTCTATTTTCAGCTACAGAAGCTGGGCAAGTTAATAGCTCTGAGCATGTTCTCTCATCTGTAAATGAGGATAATAATAGTACCTACTACATAAGTTATTTGAAGAATTAAGCCATGTAAAGCAGGTTGTATGGTATCTACCACATAGTAAGGGCCCAATAACAATAATGATAACAGTAACAGTAGCAAGCACTTCTTGAATGTTTACTAAGTAACAGCCACTATTCTAAAACTTTTACATGTATTATCCCATTTAATCTTCAACTACCATGGAGTAGATACTATCAATAGTACTTATTTTATAGTGAACTACCAAAAGAGAAGATAAGTAATGTAACCAAGTTAACTGTGGTAGTCATCATAGCTCTTCACAAATATTTTTAGTTTTCTTTTCAGGAACCACAGTGAGATTACACCATGGAACTCAGAGGGTCAATCATAGTAGTAAGAGTCCAAAAGCAATTTTCCATGTTCCCCTCCTCCATTACAGTGACCGTGTTATATCACAATGGAGTTTATGTCAGTCTCCTTGCCTAACTGACCAAAAATAGCATACCTCCCTGTTAACCCACTTTGGAAAAGTAACATGAGTGAGGAAAAAAAGCCACTGAGATCCTACAGTGGTTTTGTTATCATAGCAATAAACAAGTCTATCTTGATAGTAAATTTCAGATTTGGTGTCATAATTATCTACTTACTCGCAGCTAATGCTAAAAGTTTAAGATTTATATTATGGTAGGGCGCCTGGGTGGCTCAGTGGTTAAGCCGCTGCCTTCGGCTCAGGTCATGATCTCAGGGTCCTGGGATCGAGTCCCGCATCGGGCTCTCTGCTCAGCAGGGAGCCTGCTTCCTCCTCTCTCTCTCTCTGCCTGCCTCTCTGCCTACTTGTGATTTCTCTCTGTCAAATAAATAAATATAATCTTTAAAAAAAAAAAAAAAAAAAAAAAAAAAAAAAAAAAAAAAGATTTATATTATGGTAGAAAACAATATAATTCTATACATTTCTTTCTTTTTTATTTTGATGTGTGAACCAATGAAATGAAGTTTAGTTTAGTATCTAGTTTAGTATCAGTATTTAAGAATTATTGGTCAAAATGTATTCATAATCTTGGGCTAGGCAAAGACTTTTTAAAGAGGAAGCAAAAAGCACTAACCAGAGAAAAGAAAAATGATGAATTAATAAGTTCACCAAAATTAAGAACATCTGTTTATCAAAGACCATGTTAAAAGAGTAAAAAGTCTGAGAAACTTCAGACTGGGAGATAATATTTGTAACACATATGTCCCCTAAAGACTCAGATTCAGAATGTATAAAGAATGCCTACAAATAAATGACCCATTTTTTTTTCAAAAAGGGATAAAAATAAAGCAAGTGCTTCATAAAAGAGACTATCCAAATGACCAACAACCATAGAAAAAGAAAAAGATATACTATAACATATTCACCAAAATGGCTAAAACAAAAGACTGACAATACACAGTGCTGACAAGCATGAGAAGAAACTGAAATTCTCGTTTGTTGCTGGTGGGAATTTAAATATGCCCAATCCCTCTGGAGAACTGTTTGTCAATAACTGCTAAAATAAACCTATCCTATGAACCAGGAACTGCATTCCTAGTAATATCCTAGAGAAATGAGTGCTGATGTTCACCAAAAGACCTGTAATAGGGATGTGCATAGCCCCATTATTAAAAAGAGCCTCAAACTGTAACCAACACATGTTTTCATCAACAGCGGCAAGGATACATTATGATATATTCTTACAATAAAATGAGTGAACGACTGCTACATGCAACATGGACAAACCTCACAGACAGAATGATGTCAGAAGAAGCCAGATGCAGAGAGTAAATATTCCATGAATCCATTTAGGTGACATTTAAGTAAAGGTAAAGCTACTTTTTGGGGGACAGAATCAGCATACAGTTATCTTAGGTAGGGGGAGAAAGGGTACTGACTAGAGAGAGCCTCCTGAAGTGCTGGAAAGATTTGCAGATGTGTGTGTGTGTGTGTGTATGCACAAATTCATTGACTTATTCACTGAAGATCTGTGTACTTTCCTGTAAATACCACAGTTATAAAAAATTAAAAGTAAAAAAGGAAGCACTGGTTTAAATAAGAATTCTAGGACCAAAGGTTCTCACAGAGATCACCAGGTCCAACTCAACAACCAAGGCTCAGGTGTCAACCTGAATGTGTCTCTTGGGAATGTATGAGAAGCTCTGATTTTTCTTTATAATGAACCCCAAACCAATCATTCCCAAAGAGCTTCTTCCCTTGGGTTCTCATTCTACTCTTCTGGGGACAAACAGAACAAGTGTGTTCCCTCTTCCAAATCGTATTCCCTCAGTTATCCTAAGACTAACCTGATGCCTGCTGAGATTCCTTTAAGCTCTAAAAATTCTGTAATTTTGTATTTTTATTAGTCCACATTTCTTTCATTTGCTCTTTCTCTATATCTCTGTAGAACTTTACTCTTTCAACCAAAGTATTCTAAAATTAAGCTTCACCCTGAGTAACCAGGTATTAGATTTATACTCAAAATGTGAATTTTAAATGATCACTATTTACAGTATATAGCTGGCCACATCTGTATGCTAATGAGAGCAGGAAGGAACATCTCTCAATACATTAGAATACATCAGAGTTCCTTATGAAAGATACTCAGCTCACTTGGATTTGAAGAATACTTACCATTAGATGTGTAGGTTGGGAAGATGAGAAGTGTATTTCTTAGACAAAGAGTAAGTCAAGCCAATGGTGATTATTTTGGCCAATACATACCTTATTTGGTATGTATGAATATATGGAAAACATTGGTTATGCCTAAAGCAATGAATCAGAGTGTGTGCGCTTCATGAATAAACATAAAAGGATTTCTCTAACCTCAAAGAGCCAAGTGAAGCATTCATGGAACTGTGTATTTTAAGGCAGTCAACAGTCTCTACAGAGTAAAGTTTAGGAGATAAACGTAAAACCAGAATGAGATTTTTCTTATACTCAATGCATACTGTAGTAGCATCCCGGCATTTGGTTTAAATAGTTTGCCTGTATTATCATTTCATACCTGTGATTGTCCTTTTACACTGCTACAACCTCATATTCTTACCATTTTGTGCTTTGGTGAATGGACTAGAACAATAATCAAGACAGGCTCAAGATTATCTACAAAATCTGCAACATGAATTATGCAAAATGAAATGTATTCATTTCATGACTCTGGGGAAGTTTTGAGGCAGAATATAAAAGTAAGAACAGGAAGGAAAATCTACTAACAGTAATGCTTTATTGTAATCTGGGAGAGAAATTCTTGCATGGCTGTGCTTTTCAAGACTAAAGGTGCTCTGAAATTCGTGGTTTTAAGGAGGTAGCAGAGAAATATGGATAGATTAAAAGCCTGAAGTAAAGGTCATCTATCAGACTGAATTAGGGAATTAGGGAAATCCTCAACATAACCTAAACATTCTCATCCACAACAAGGAACTGAAGGCTTGAGCTGCACACTGCTCAATGATGTACTGATCAATAAAGGAGAAAACTAAATATGCCAGGATTTCCGAGTGTAGCATTTGACAAACTCAAACTTTTCTGAACTCGTCTGGAGCTGCCAACTTTTTATTCATCAAATGCCTGGCACTTAAACTCTATTATCAGGAATATTCCTTTAATGTGCTATAAGCAATTCATACTTAACAGCTATAAAACTGAATCCATCATCTTTTCCTCAAAATCTGTCCCATTCCCCATGTTCTCCATGTTGGCTTAGAGTATTCTACTCTGTCACTAAGGCTAAAAACATGGAGTCCTTTTTGGCATTTCTCCTGCTCTTTACTGCCATGGTGAATTCCCTCACCAGCCCAGTTGATTCTGTCCTTTCTTCTGTGTTCCTGTTACTACTGTCTCAGTTAAAGCCGTCAGCTTTCTTGGCCCGAGTACTCCCAACAGCCTCCTGCCTGCCTGTTCCTCCTGACTCCAAGCTGTTTCCACGCAACTACCAGTGATCGTTCTAGAAAAAAATCTAATCATGCATATCATTCCTTGTTTAAAGTCATTTAAGAAGCTACCCATTATCTTCAGGTATTTTTACTTTTTTTGTCTTAAAATTCTGTCCAAAAGCATAAAAGTTATGCTTGTTTGAATCTTTAAAGTTCAAATGTTCTACACATTATGATATCATTAGATATAAAGCAGTAACATTTGGACTGTAATCGGGAATGATCACCTTAAACCAATTTTGGGATCGGGAAAAGGAACATTTAAATGAAATAGAACATGGAAAGTTTATAGGGCGGTTGGGTGGCTTAGTTAGGTGAAAGTCCGACTCTTGATTTTGATTTTGGCTTAGGTCATGATCTCAGGGTTGTGAGATCAAGCCCCTCATCGGGATCCCCACTCAGTGGAGAGTCGACTTGAGGATTCACTCCCTCTGACCCCACCCCACTTGCACTCTCTTCCTCTCTCTCTAAATAAATAAATCTTGTTTAAATTAAAACAATGTATTTTCCCTACATTGAATTTACATCTTTAGTACCATCTCTTTGTACCTGCATGAAATATCTTACAAATTTATCCTCTAGGTTGTAAGATGAATCTGGCTTGATAATAAATTGTTACACAAAGCTGGTAAATATTCAGTTAAAAAAAAAAAGCAGCCCTGAACTTCTCTTTAAGTAAATAAAAGAACAATAAACTATATCATTAGCTTGTATTCAGGAAATGAACGTAAGTATGAAAAGATAATAAAAGTGAGTATCATAAGATTTAACGCTCTATATACATCGTTAGCCTTCTACCTATGATGGAGTTTACTCTTAGTTCTTGAACTTTCAGATTATTTTCCACAGTATCGTACTGAAACACATGTCTACCTCTTCAGATTAACAAACTATTCAGAAAGAGTAATTTCTAGTCTCTCCCATAACCCTCTTAATTACAGTATCTATGTTCTTTCCTGCAATATATTTCTGTTGTCATCAACTCCCAAATCTCTCGAGAGCAAATGCCATTCAGTATTACTATACATGCGTTACCAAGTAAGGTAGGGGAAGCTATGAAACTGACTGAGATCCCAGGATGCCAGTTTAATTTCAAATCTGCCTTCCAGGCTCCAAAAACACATCAGCACTATTGTAGTAAAGTAGGTTATAAGTTTTAGGTGATGTGATTTGTTTGAAAGACAAAGAGCAGGGCGCCTGGGTGGCTCAGTGGGTTGGGCCGCTGCCTTCGGCTAGAGTCGTGATCTCAGGGTCCTGGGATTGAGTCCTGCATCGGGCTCTCTGCTCCGCAGGGAGCCTGCTTCCTCCTCTCTCTCTGCCTGCCTCTCTGCCTACTTGTGTTCTCTCTCTGTCAAATAAATAAATAAAAAATCTTAAAAAAAAAAAAAAAAAACAAAGAGCAGAGTGTAGAGCAGACTATTATGGGTCATAGCAAAGTAAGTTCAGATCTGTAGCTACAATTTATTTTTTATTATGCATATTTACTAAGTACTGAAACAATAAACATGAAGCCCAGCTAAGAGTTGAACACACCAGGTTACACACATGCTTTTCCTACCTTCTAAGAGAGTCCAGTTCCAAAAAAGAAGTGGGGGAGGGAGGGGGCAACGATTTAATAATTTAGTGCTTGGGAGGAAAAAAGCTCTCACAATTATTACATTATACTCATAAAGTGATGTACCGCTGAACTTAAATCCACTTAATCTATTAGAAAAACAGCATTTTGAATTTCAAATTTTTGAACTCAAGGCTCCTATTGAATGATGATAAACTGTTAACTAACAGGATAGTGTCCTTGATATCAAAATGGTTGCTGTACCACTGGCTAAGCATTTTCTACTTTTTATTTTATTTTTATTTTTTTAAAGATTTTATTTATTTATTTGACAGACAGCGATCACAAGTAGGCAGAGAGAGAGGGGGAAGCAGGCTCCCTGCTGAGCAGAGAGCCTGATGCGGGGTTTGATCCCAGGACCCTGGGATCGTGACCCGAGCTGAAGGCAGAGGCTTCAACCCACTGAGCTACCCAGGTACCCCATTTTCTACTTTTTAATAACAAGGATGTAATTACACCGATTCATCCTTAGTCTTCCACCCAGCCCCATGGAGCAGCTAGATTCATTTATAGGGTAGCACTCTAAGGTGGGACGCAAATAGAGATCAATTCCAATCCTGTGCACCAGGATTATTTTATTACATGACAGACATTAAGCTACACACAAAAATTGAGTTGTAATTTCTAGTATGATAAGGTTTTACTTACCTAAAAAAATTAAGCTCTTTGCAGAAATGAATACAACTCTAGAAACAGTGACATAGACATAGAAAGGAAAGATTATAAACAATACATCTACTCTGCTCCTTACCAATGACAATGCTAAACAAATCAGAGAAGACACATAATTAGTAATGGCTGAAAGCTAGAAAGACATACTTGGCTCAGGTCTTTCTTGGTACAATAAATGAACCTGTACACTATCCTCAGTATCATGTATTGCTAGAGAATGATTTTAATTAAACGCCAGGGAGAAGAAATCCACCAATTAGAATTTTGCAAGCAGTTTGTTTTGCTAGGAAATAAATGGCTAGCAGCCGACATTGTCTTTCTGGTAAAATAAAGCTCCTCTTTCCCCTTTTTTGAAATAAACATAAAAACCATTGTGTTTATTTAATACACTCCCTAAATTGGCAATTAGCTTGAAAAGACTGTTTTTACATATGGCAGAGTTCCCTGTACTTAAATCTCCCCTCCCTCTCTATAACCATTGTGTACCATATTTGTATGTTGCTATAGTACTATAGAAAGAAATTCAATATTTCTCTATTATATTATTTCACTAGCTCTAGAGTCAGTGATCTACATTTTAAAAATCTCAAGAAAAAGCCAGCAGTAACAACCAGAGGACTGTGAAATTCAGAAACTTATTTAGTCATACCCGAGAGCAGACATTTTAAAACTCCTATGAGCCCTAATTTCATCGATATGAAAATAGCTATGGATGTCTGGTGAATCTGCAAATATCAACAAATGGATGAAGCTCTAAAAATTTTTTCACCAAGAGAGAATTAACAATTTTGCTAAAGGTAGAATAATGATGATGTTGATGGTGATGTCAGAAACTTGGCTTTTCAAAAGCATTAAAAAAATCCTCATTCTTGGGCACCTGGGTGGCTCAGTGGGTTAAGCCGCTGCCTTCAGCTCAGGTCATGATCTCAGGGTCCTGGGATCGAGTCCCACATCGGGCTCTCTGCTCAGCGGGGAGCCTGCTTCCTCCTCTCTCTCTCCTGCCTCTCTGCCTACTTGTGATCTCTCTCTGTCAAAATAAATAAATAAAATCTTTAAAAAAAAAAAAAAATCCTCATTCTTGTTCTGCGCCCCTTCCCCACCATGCCCCTGATTATATGCTCAATAAATACCTGGCATTTTTTTTTTTTCAATTTATGGGATAAGTATGGTATCTAGACCTTAGAAATAAAGAATACCTCATTTACTATACATTAAGAAATATGATAGGGGCTCCTGGGTGGCTCAGTGGGTTAAGCCACTGCCTTCGGCTCAGGTCATGATCTCAGGGTCCTGGGATGGATCCCCGCATCGGCTCTCTGCTCAGTGGGGAGCCTGCTTCCTCCTCTCTCTCTGCCTGCCTCTCTGTCTACTTGTGATCTCTCTCTGTCAAAAAAATAAATAAAATCTAAAAAAAAAAAAAAAGAAATATGATAAATCTCTAAAACTGTTCCTCCTGAAATGAAATATTTTTTTAAAAAATATTTTATTTTTTTATTTGACAGACAGAGATCACAAATAGGCAGAGAGGCAGTCAGAGAGAGAGGAAGGGAAGCAGACTCCCCAGTGAGCTGAGAGCCCGATTCGGGGCTCGATCCCAGGACCTTGGGATCATGACCTGAGCCCAAGGCAGAGGCTTTAACCCACTGAGCCACCCAGGCACCCCTTGAAATGAAATTTATCTGGTCTAACATTGGTAGTAAACAGGCATTTTTAAAATGGGGTTTTTCAAGCTAGAGCCTGAAAACTGCTTCAAATTGTTGGACTTATTTTCTACAAACATACAACGAAACATCTCATTTTACTGAAGTTATCTTAAAAACAATTAAAATTTTAATTAAAAACTAAGTCTAAGATGAAGAAAGCAACTATATACTCTTAAGAAAATGTAGACTATTTTGTAATATCAAATCATAATAGCTCTGCATAGCTTATGAAACATATATGAAGATATTAATATTATGAAATGTGGTCATTTTTGCCTTGTGATTAAAAGCTATGTCATATACTTATTGTGGAGGCATTTCAACATACTTATATTAAAAAAACAGCTAATAATCTTTACACAAACAATATTGTCAATTTCTGTAGCAAGCAAATGCCACTAGACCACCTTTCCTTTTCAGTGCCCTAAGAATTAAAAGAAAAAAAAATGAAGCTCTAGAAAAGAAGACAAATTACTTAGCTAAGATTGCCACTGAGAATACTCTGCCTCTAGTTTTTAAGAGCTCCAATCTATGAAATGTGGACAGGTGTATTCCTCTTTGGGGGTTTAAATAAAATTTGCCCACAGCTGACAGCTCAGCTTAGCACATAAACTATACATCACTGAGAAGACTGACTTATCATCAAAAATGGTCTCTAGGCATTACAATGATTACGTGGTGCCTTTCTCAGAGAGCAATTCTGAAGAAATAAAGGACTAAACCAGAGGAAACAATAACCCTTTCATGTTCCCAGGGTACAGGCACACATATGAAATGGTCCCTGACCTATAATTTACCTAAGGTGGCATGCTATCTTTTCTCATTTACCATGTTCTTACTAAACATATAACATGGGCATTTAGTTAAGATACTGGAACTACAACAGGGAGCAAAACAGTCTCTGTTGTCATGAAAGTTATGGTTTGAGGTGAAAGACATCAAGCAAATATATCAACAAACAAAATTTAAAATAAAAAAATTCTATGAAGATAACAGAACGCTATAGAATAACAGTGGGAGTTGTCATTTGGACAGGCACCACTCTAAAGAAGAGACTTGAATGTTATTTCATGCTGAATAGAGGTGAGAAAGAACTTGGTGCTTTGGAGGAAGTGAGAGAAGCCTAGAAAATGATCAGGAGAAGAGAGCAGTAAAGAGAGAGAAGCATAAACTATATCCTGCAGAGATGTGGGGCTGTGACAAAGGTTTAGGTTTTCTCCAAAGCTTAAGAACAAATCTTTGAAGAATTTTAAGGAAAGGCATAATATATTTATGCTTGTTAAGGATCATTCTAACTTCTGTGTGAAGAATGGACTGATGGGTAGAAAGAATGGATGTAGAAGGACCAGTTGGGGAGCTTACTGCAATAATCCATGACAACAAGATGGTGGCTTGAAATAGTATATTGGGAGTGGAGACATGGCATAGAGGGTCAATTCAAGATCTATTTAGGAAGCAAAATTGACAGAATTTAGTAGTGGTCTGGATGGGTGTGTGTGTGTGTGTGTGTGTGTGCCCATGCATGTACACGGTAATGAGGTTTTAAAAAATATTTTATTTATTTATTTGGGAGAGACAGAGATAGAGAGAGCATGAGGGGAGAGATGAGGGAGAAGCAAGCTCCCCACTGAGCAGGAAGCCTGATGTGGGGCTTGATGCCAGGACCCCAGGATCATGACCTAAGCCAAAGGTAGACACTTAACTGACTGAGCCACCCAGGTGCTCCGGTAATGAGAGGTCTTAGGAATCAAGATGTCCAATTAGGAAGTCAGTAAATATTTATGGAGATAAGATTTATAGATACCAGGAAGACTGAAGATGTAGAAATATGGAAAGAGCCAGGCACTTAAGACTGAATATGCTCACTGTAAGATGCCTTTGAGATAAATATCAAGTTGGAAGCTGAATACCAGACCCTAGAGCTCAGAAGTCTGGGCTGGTGATAGGAACTTAGGAATTTTCAGCACATATGGTGGTTGGTATTTTAAGTCAAGAATGTAAGAGATATCCTGGGGAGAGATGGTAGAGTAAGGAAAAAGGATTGAACCCTGAGGAATTCAATAATTAGAAGATGAACAGAGGAGTATGCAAAGGTGTCTGAGAAAGATGTGAACCCAGGCAGTTAGAAAACCAGGGATGAATGGTGTTAAAGAGTATCTGAAGAAAAAAAAAAATAAACCCCAATGTTGCCAAGAGAGTAAATAAGATGAGAATGTGAAAGATGTCTGTTTTTTGGCAATAGGGAAGTTACAAGCGATCTGGCAAGACCCTTCTGATGTACTGCTAGTTGTAGATAAGAAACTATCTATGTGGTTTGTATGGGGGAAGGGAAACTAAAAAAATAACATAGGCTTTAAAGTAATTTGAAGGAGGTTAAGTAAACTAAGTTAGAAAAAATATATACAAATTTTAAGTGCATAGCTTGTGAAAAGTATGACTTTCACCTACCATGTAACCCCACCCATTCATTATCCCCATAAAAGTAAATGGTGTGACTTCTAATGACATAAATTTGTTTTGCTTGTTTTCAGACTTTATCCATACACTACATACTGTCTGGTTACTACATTTGTGTCTGGCTTCTTTTGCTCAGTATTATGCTTGATGATCATCCCATGTTGTTACAGGAATTTATTCACCCTTTCTACTTGATGGATGTTAAGGCTATTAATAACACTACTATGAATACTCTGGTACATTCTTGTCTTTGGGTGAATATATGTATAGATTTCTGCCACCCAGAACACCCAGAATAGCGATGTCAGTTATATACATGCTCACTTTTAGAATATATAGCCAAACTGATTTCCAAAATAGTTTTAACGATTTGTATACACATCTACCAGTAGCATGTAAGTTTCAGTTGTTTTACACCAAGGTACTTGATATTGCCAGTCTTCTAAAATTTTGCCATTTCTTAGGGTATGCAGTGGTATGTCACTATGGTTTTGATTTGAATTTATTCAATGATAAACGATTATTAGATGCATGTTGGTTTTTGGAGAGTTTCTTTTGTGGAGCACCCATTCAAGTATTTTGTCCTTTTGGAAATGTTTTTTTTTTTTCTTCTCTTACTGATTTTTAGCAGTTTCACAAGTCCTTTATTGGATACATGGATTACAAAATATACTCTCACTCTTTGACTTTTTTGTTCACTCTTATAACAGTTATATCTTTTGATGAATATAAGTTCTTAATTTTAATAATTCAATTTAACAATCTCCTTCCTTTTTGGATTGTCACCTATTCCAAGATTGTTAAGATATTTTCAGTTTTTCCCTAAAGTTTTATCTTTAATATTTAGATCTAAGAATCAACTGGAATTGATTCTTGTTGTGAGGTAGGAATGAAGAGTCATTTTATTTTCTCCCGACACAATCCAGCACTATTTATTGAAAAATCCATTCTTTCCCTACTGTGCTGCAGTGCCTTTGCTGTCATAAAATCAAGCCATCACACGTATGTTAGACCCTTTCTGGACTCTTTATTCTGTTCCATAGATCCACCTGTCTATTCTCATGCGAATTATGATGCCAATTACTGTAGCTTTATAGCAAACTCTGTTACCTGGTAATGAAAGTCCTTTAGCTTTGTTCTTAAAATTGTCTTGACTACGCTTAGTCCTTGTGGATTTTAATGTCCATGTCCATATGGACTTTATGTCCATGTGTATTTTAAAACCAATTTGTCACTCCTTTTCTCTACCCTGTATGTAAGCCATCTGGCATTTTATTAGGGATTCTATTTAATCTATAGATCAATTTGGGAAGGAGTCCATCTTCATAATACTGAGATTCCCAATCTGACTACAGATTATTAGCTCTTAATTTCTGTCAAAGTTTTCTGTCAAAAGGTCTTGCAGGACTGAAGTTTGATTTTTTTTTTTGATTCTATGGTAAATGGTATTGTTTTTGTAAATTTCATTTTCTAACTTATCATTGCTTGTATACAAATTAATTTTGTATTTTGACCTTGCTGTGAGTAGTCTTGCTAAATTCATTTATTAATTCTAATAATTTGTAGATTCTTTTAGACTTTTTACATTCCCAAGTAATACGTTTAGGTTCATAAAAAAGAGACTGGCCTGTAAATATTTTCTTTCAAAATGTGATGGTCGAGTTTTAACATCAAGGCTTTGCTGATTTCAGAAAACAAGTATTCTATTAAAGAGTTTGAATAAGATTGGGGTTCTTTTTTAAACATTTATAAGAATTCACAGTGGGGCGCCTGGGTGGCTCTGGTTGGCTAAGCATCTGCCTTCATCTCAGGTCATGATCCCAGGGTTCTGGGATCAAGCCCATGTGCGGCTCTCTGCTCAGCAGGAAGTCTGTTTCTCCTTCTCCCACTGTCCCTCTCCTTATTCATACTTTCTCTCTAATACATAAATAAAATCTTAAAAAAAAGAAAAGAATTCACTAGTGAAGACATCTAGGCATGGCTTTCTTTGTAAATGAAATTTAAATAATGGAGTCAGTGTTTTTTGGTTTTGTTTTTTTAAAAGATTTTATATATTTATTTATTTGACAGAGAGAGAGACAGCGAGAGAAGGAATACAAGCAGGGTGAGTGCGAGAGGGAGAAGCAGGCTTCCCGCCGAGCAGGGAGCCCGGTATGGGGCTCGATCCCAGGACGCTGGGATCATAACCTGAGCGGAAGGCAGAAGCTTAACCCACTCAGCCACTCAGGCACCCCTGGGGTCAGTGTCTTTAACAAGTAAAAGCAATATTCAGATATTCTGTTTCTCCATGTGCCAATTTTGGTAAAGAATGTTTAACCATTCCACCTGAAATTTAAAATTTGCTTGCATGGAGTTGTTCATAATATCTTACCATTTTAACATGTGTAGAATCTGCAGAGAAATGTCTTCTCTCCATTCCTAATATTGTGTTCTTTTTATTTCTTTTCTAAAGAATTTATTCATTTGAGAGAGAGAGGATGAGAGTGCAAGCAAGAACACAAACAGGGGGAGCGGCAAAGGGAGAAGGAGAAGCAGGCTCCCAGCTGAGCAGGGAGCCCCACAGCAAGGTTCAATCCCAGGACCCTGAGATCATGGCCTGAGCCAAAGGCAGATGTTTAATTGACTGGGACACCCAGGTGCTCCTCTGTTTTTCTTGATCACTATTGCTAGAGGTCTAAGTACCTTCTTCACAGAACGAACTTTTGGCTTTGTTAATATTTCCTATTGCACATTTGTTTTCTATTTCATTAATTTCTACTTTTTATTTTATTTTTTTTAAAGATTTTATTTATTTATTTGACAGACAGATCACAAGTAGGCAGAGAGGCAGGCAGAGAGAGAGAGAGTAGGAAGCAGGGTCCCCACTGAGCAAAGAGCCCAATGTGGGGCTCGATCCCAGGACCCTGGGATCATGACCCAAGCTGAACGCAGAGGCTTTAACCCACTGAGCCACCCGGGCGCCCAATTTGCTACTTTTTATAATTTCCTTTTTTCTACTTACTTTAATTTGCTGTTTTTTCCTTAACTTCTTGAGATGGATATTTAAATCACTGATTTTTGACTTTTTTCTTTTCTAATACATGCATTTATAGCTATAAATTTCCCATTCAATACAGCTTTAGGCAGATTCACATGTATTTTGATATACTCTATTTTCATTATTATTCTGCTGCAAATGTGTCCTAATTCCATAGTGCTTTCTTTTTGATCCAATGGGTTATCTGGAAATGTATTTTGGGGGGAGTTTCCTACCTACTCTTTTATAAATTATTTCTTACTTAATTCTATTGTGGTTGGAGAACATATTCTGGATTAAATTTGTTAAGACTGTCTCTATGGCCCATCACATGATTTATTTTGGTAAAGGATCTGTGTGAACTTGAAAAAACATTTTTGAAACTGCATACGAACCCACAGTTCTTACGTTTTCCTGAGAGAATGACCCTTTTGGGTGTCTGGCTGGCTCAGTTGGTGGAATGTGGGACTCTTAATCTTGGGGTTGTGGGTTTGAGCCCCATATTGGGTGTAGATTACTTAAAAAAAAAAAAGAATGACCCTTTTATAATTATGAAGTTTTTTTCTTTTTTTAAAGGTTTTATTTATTTATTTGACAGAGATCACAAGTAGGTAGAGAGGAGGCAGGCAGAGAGAGAGAGAGAGAGAGGGAAGCAGGCTCCCTGCTGAGTAGAGATGCAGGGCTGGGTCCCAGGACCCTGAGATCATGACCTGAGCTGAAGGCAAAGGCTTAACCCACTGAGCCACCCAGGCTACTTGAAATATTCTTTATTTCTAGTTATTCTTCTTGTATTCAAGTCTATTGTGTATTACTACTTATATTACATATTGCATTATATATAATTTTTGTTCAGTGTTTGTATGATATTTTCCATTCTTTTACTTCCAATCTTTCTCAGTCTTTACATTTATGGTTTATCCTTCATAAACAGTATGTAGCTGGATTAAAAACAAATCAATTTACTGTTTTCACTGGTTTTTAAATAAAATTTGGTTTCTACCAATTATGTTGTTATTTCTGTCTCATCTGTTATATATGACCATTTCTTTCCTTCTTTTGGATTAATCTAGTAATTTTTTGTTCTGTTTTTCTCTTAGCTGTACATTCACTTACTGTTCTTTTATTGGTTATACAGGAGATTACAATATGAATCACAAACTTATTTTAGTCTAATGAAACATTAGGAATTCTGGGGCGCCTGGGTGGCTCAGTGGGTTAAAGCCTCTGCCTTCGGCTCAGGTCGTGATCCCAGAGTCCTGGGATCGAGCCCCACATCGGGGTCTCTGCTCAGTGGAGAGCCTGCTTCCCTTCCTCTCTCTCTGCCTGCCTCTCTGCCTACTTGTGATCTCTCTCTCTGTGTCAAATAAATAAATAAAATCTTTAAAACAAACAAACAAACAAAAAACATTGGGAATTCTACTGCTTCCCAGACAATGCCAGGACCTTATTAATTTCCATTTACAATGATTCTACCTTTTGTGTTACAATTATCATAATTTTAACTTTATATATACTTAAAATCCCAGTAGACATTATTATTATTGTTTTTATAAGGTCATTGTTAATGTAGCTATATCCATATGTTTATCCTTTCTGTTGCTCTTTATTTTTCCTGAACTTTCAAGTTCTATCTAGGATCATTTTTCTTCTGCCTAAAAAATTACCTTTAGGGGTTTGGGTTTTTTTGTTTGTTTTTTGTTTTTTAGTGAGGGTCTGCACAAAATAAGTTGTTTTTGTTATTTTTCTGGTAATCTCTATGTCTCATGTACTCAGAACAACATTTTCATTGGGTATAGAATTTTAGATTGACAGTTATTTTCTTTAAGCACTTTAAAGATTGCATTCAATTATTCTTTTGACCTCCATTATTTCTGTTGAGAAGTCAGATGTGTCTTATCACTGTTCCTTTCAATATGAAGGGTCTTAATTCTCTGGCTACTTTCAGCAGTTTTACTACAAAGTGCCCAAGTTTGGTACTCCTTGCATTTATTCTTTTTCTTCCCCCCACCCTGTATTTATTCTGCTTGGGGTTTATTCTACTTTTGAAATCCATGTGTTGATGTCTTTCCTCAGTTTTGGAAAATTCTCAGTCAAAAGTTTAGCCAAGGTACTTCATGGTATTGCTGCACTGATGTCCATTTTGTTTGGCCAAGCAGCCTGGGGGGTTGGAGGGCATGAAACTGACATTTGCCCCTGAGGAAAGCACATGCCTTAGCCAACAGCCTGCAGAGTCATACATAAATTTAATATAATTTAATATAATTAAGTTCCTGATGTGATTTACCCAACAGCCCTTATGATAACAGTCTCCTCTACTGCCCAGGGCCTCTCCTTTGTGGGTCCCCCATGTAAGATTCCCTTGGAGCTCACCAAATTCTGTTCTTTTGGTTTCAATTGACCAGTCAAGCCTTAGCCTAGGAACTTCAAAGCACTTCAGCCATGGAATCTCATGAAGGCATATGCCCCAGGCCTGTCACTCTCTGTATCAGCACCCCTGCCTTGATCTTCCTGTGTGGTTCCTCAAGGCGTACCATGCACTTCCTCTAGGACCTGTGAGAACTAAATTTTTCTGTTTCAAGTCCCTTATGATCTTTTGTTGACCTGTGCTTCACCACTTGACATGCCAGAGCTCTACTTACCAAAGGTTAATTTAACAATTAGTCATAACACATTATCTTTTCAAACATCACTTCTCCTAATTTTCTCTCCCCTTTTCTGGGACTCCAATAACAAGTGCATTAGACCTTCTCATCATATTTCTGAATATTCTCATATTGCTGCTATAACAAACTACCATAAAACTATTGGCTTAGAGTTATACAAATTTATTTTCTTATAGTCTGGATATTAGAAGTCTAAAAATTGTTCCAAAGGGCTGGATTCATCTGGAGGCTCTAGGGGATAATCCATTTCCTTGCCTTTTCCAGTTTCTAGGTGCTGCCTCCATTCCCTGGTTTGTGGCCCCTTTCTCATCTTCAAAGCCAAGAATGCAGCATCTTTTCTTTTCTCTGACCTGTTTCTGTGTATCTTCTGTATATCTGATCCTTTTGCCTCTCACTTAAGACACTTCTGATTACATAGGACACATCTGGATAATCCAGGATAATCATACTCAAGATTCCTAATTTAGTCAAATCTGCAAAGTACTTTTTTGCTATGTAGGGTAGCAAATGCACAGGTTCTGGGATTAGGATATGGACATCTTTCAGGGGCCATTATTAAGCCTTCCACATTCTCTTATACTTTTTATTATATTTTCATACTTTTTCTTTTCATGCTTCAGTCTGATATTTTCTTTTTTTTTAAGATTTTATTTATTTATTTACAGAGAGAGAGATCACAAGTAGGCAGAGAGGCAGGCAGAGAGAGAGGGGGAAGCAGGCTCCCTGCTGAGCAGAGAGCTGGATGCGGGGCTTGGTCCCAGGACCCTGAGATCATGACCTGGGCTGAAGGCAGAGGCTTAATCCACTGAGCCACCCAGACGCCCATTAGTCTGATATTTTCTAAGGCTCTATCTTTCAATTCACCTCTTCAAGTTTTGTTAAATCCTAGTAAAGGTTTTTGTTTCAGTCACTGTATTTTTTGGTTTCTAGAACTTCCAAATGATTTTTAAAAATAAATTCTAATTCTCTAGTGACATTTTCCATTTTAGCATATATTTCTTTAAACATATTAGTCACTGTCTGTGTCTGGGATGTTTATAGGTCCTTTCCTCCTTGGAGGGACCAGAATTTTAACTTTTGCTTCTTAGCATCATGAGAGAGACAAAAATTTCACTCTGTTTTTCAGGGGTTTTCTGCTTAGCTTCTTAGCCTTTGACTCTGTGTAGCAAACAAATACCCTAAGGGAAAAATAAATTTAAAAAATCATTTCTTGGCGCCTAACCTTTTCTCCGAGGATTTTGGCTCCTCTGTCCCAGCCACCTGGGGGGATCTCTAAATTCCAATTTTTGTGTACGAGCCCTAAACTGGCTCCTCTGCTTCTAGCAGAAATCCTGTTAGGTTTCATAATTTCTTCTCTTGTACCATGAATTAAGTAAATTTCTAGAAGGGAAAAGAGAAGGATAGAGCATAAGCACACTTTTTTGAAGTTGCCTGGACTCCATAATTTTGGTTTCTTAAGTCTTGGCTACCCCAGTAGATCTCTGATGCCACCATTCTTTCCTTTTCTTTTTTTTTTTTTGGTACGATATCTGCCTTTTCATGTTGTTCGCAGCAAAAGCATCAGTCTGCAGCAACCCAGTCCTTCACAGCCCGAAGTGGAAGTCATAGCAGGGTTCTCATTCAAAACTCGACTGCTTATTAGCTGTGTGACTTTGGCAAATTACTTAACCAACATTTTTAAACATTCTGAGTTTCAACATTCTTTTATGTAAGATGAATACTATCTTATAAAGTTATAAGGATGTGAAGATTAAAAGAAATATTTTTGTAAAACATCTAGTAACAAAAACACTTAATGAGGGCTTGCTATGTATGTGACAGGCACTTTATGTGGATTTAATAATTTAATGGAGATATGGTTATTCTCTCCCATTTCCTTTCCAAGGTCACACAGTAGTAGGTGATGGAGCTAAGATTTGAGTCCAGAGCACTTTCCCTACTAACTACTCAACACTACTTCTATAATACTGCTTTTGTATCATGTCTGATACCAGTCAAATGCTCAATAAATGTCAGTTGTTATTATACAGGAAATACAAATGCTTCAGAAATATATACTAATCACATCAGTTTTCCTCTCCTATTTATTTTTTCCTTTTCATTTCTGAAAAACATTCTTAAAACATCTATGTATTTTAAAAGACATTTTTATGAAAAATGTCTAATAGCCTACTGAATGGGGAGGTCATAATTTGCTTAACCATTATTTTATTGTTAGATATTTAGAAGGTTTCCATTTTTTTAGACAATATAGATATCAGTACTATTAACATTTTGTGCCTTTAACTACTTTCTTCATTTGAACTATTTTCTCAGAATAAAATCCTATCAGTCAATTACTGGCTCAAGACTGTGAGCACTTTACTATTGCTGATATAACAGCTATATTGTTATGTTGTTCCCCCAAAAGAGTTGTAGTACTTGTGATTCCATCAGCAACAAAAATGAAAGGTTTGTGTCAGAAGAATAGGAATTAAAGCTATGGAGTACAGGAATGAGAGAAATGTGGAGATGGGAAAGAGGAGAAAGAGATACATTCTGAGGCTAAGAAAAAAAAAAGTAGAGTATCTGGATACTAATTCTTGCTAAGGAGGGGCATTAGTTTCATCTGAAGGAGTAGGAATGGAAAGAGAACTGGGCTGTGTTGAAAATTCAAATGCTTCAATACAAATACATATACATGTATATCAATCTTTTATGAATAATGTTTCTACGGTAAGTTTTCAAAAGATGTGTTTTTCCCACCCTCATCAATGCAATGTTGTATACAGAGAAATATTACTTAGGTATAACTTACAGATAGATTATTTAACTTAATCTTCAGTATCACTTATTCTAACCTAACATTCTAACATTTAGTAATCTGGTGTGTTGATCTCTATTATTGTTGTTTGAAGATACACAGAGAAATGATCTCTCTTGAGGATAACATATTAAATTGTAAAAAATTATACATATAAATTACAAAATAACCATACATTATTATTTTCTTTTAGTTCAGTTAATTTAGTAAAATGTACTGGGAAGCAGGAGGCCTATGTTCTAGCATCCCCAGTGTCATCTGCTTGTTGCCTAATTTTGGGCCTTAACTGCCTTACCTATATATTGGGATTATATTTTATCTGACTAAAAACCAGTATTGGAACATGACATCTCTTGTTTAATATTCCTAATCTTAAATATGCTTAGTGAGCATACTATACTTGAATGAAAGTGAAAGCATCTCTTCTTTTGTTAATGCCTACCA
Organism: Mustela nivalis; assembly: GCF_964662115.1. Taxonomy (NCBI): domain Eukaryota; kingdom Metazoa; phylum Chordata; class Mammalia; order Carnivora; family Mustelidae; genus Mustela; species Mustela nivalis. Next base: position 117,815,992 of record NC_139025.1, read on the forward strand.
TGATTTGAATATCTTTTTTTATTTGAATCTCTTACTAACCTTGTTACCAGGAGAGATTTGAAGTTATTATTTTAAAAGCTACTTTGTGGGACAATCTTGGGGCCATTTGTCTGTTCCTACTATCAGATGAATCTCAATGTATATACGCAAAGGCAATTGCTTTTCTATCACTGCTTTCCTTTTTTTCTCTTTCTCCTTTGCTCCCACTGTAAATTTTGGGACAGTATGTAACTGCACATTAGGGAGAAACAGAAAGAGCACTGAAAATGTGGGCATAAAGAGAAACCCTCTTCTCTTTGTCTTTGCACTGTAGCCTCCTGAAGGGAAAAAATGAAGCAAATAAAAAACTTGTCTGGGGCGCCTGGGTGGCTCAGTGGGTTAAGCCGCTGCCTTCGGCTCAGGTCATGATCTCAGGGTCCTGGGATCGAGTCCCGCATCGGGCTCTCTGCTCAGCAGGGGCCTGCTTCCTCCTCTCTCTCTCTCTCTCTCTGCCTGTCTCTCTGCCTACTTGTGATCTCTCTCTGTCAGATAAATAAATAAAATCTTAAAAAAAGGGGTGCCTGGGTGGCTCAGTGGGTTAAGCCGCTGCCTTCGGCTCAGGTCATGATCTCAGGGTCCTGGGATCGAGTCCCGCATCGGGCTCTCTGCTCAGCAGGGAGCCTGCTTCCCTTTCTCTCTGCCCGCCTCTCCGTCTACTTGTGATTTCTGTCAAATAAATAAATAAAATCTTAAAAAAAAAAAAAAAAAAAAAAAGAAACAACAAAAAAAAACCTGTCTGCCAACTGATCCATTAAGTGTACAGGTAAGGGCCTGACTATCCAAGTTCCATTTCAGATTTTTCTTCCAGTTTCTGTAAGCCCCTAGAAAATTTTAGTAGTGATACTGAAGGATCATAGAGTATGAGAATGATAACTTGCCCAAGAGACATTTGAATCCTGTTTCTATCACTTACTGCTTAAGAGATTTTGGGCAGTGACCTTAAGCTTTCTAAGTTTCAATTTTTTCATATGTAAAATGAAGTCAGTGAATACCGACAACACCTACTTTTAGAATTAATTTAGTCAAACAGTATTTGGAATTACGGCTAACTGTGGTTTGAATGTGAGTATAATTTAGAAATTAAGGAGAGTGCCATTGAATAAAGTAGTTTTTAAGCTAATTCAAATTGGAGGCTGGTTTATTTCTAGGGTCCTAAAAATCCATTATCTTTTAAAGAATCCATTCTAGATGGGGGAGCAAATATAAAGGCTTTGAATCTTTCGTGCTCCAATTGATGCCAATTCCAAGGTATGGAAAATGGTATATTAACAGCAACAGCCAAAATGAAGAATAATTTCTATCTATTCGATTAGCCAAAAACTTGCTGGTGAAATTATGGGGGAAACAACACACTTACATTGCTGGTGGCATCAAAAATTAGTACAACCTTTCAGAGAAATAACATAGTATTGTATTGAGAACTATAAAATGCTCATACTCTTAGAACCAATAATACCACTCATAAGGCTTTACCCTAAGACATTAATTCAAATAAGGATAATAGCTGGCAAATGAAAGGTACTCACATGTTTCTTCAAATGAATACCTTTATTTGCATTGACTTCTTCAGATGACTGCCCTTGGTTCCTTCTCATTTAAAAATTTTTCTATTTTCACCATTGCAGGATAGTTTTAGGATCAAATTCTTGTGTCTTTACCTATTCTCTGTTCTCTAACCTTCTTCATTAACTTCATTGTTGATTGCTATTGGACCTCCTTACCTTTTGATACTTTCACCCTCTAAATTCAGTTTACCTTCACAAGCAAATCAAGTTACACCACATCCTTGACCAAATCAAAAGTCTGACGTTTCCTTCAAAATCCTAGGATGCCTTTCTAGTCTAACCAACTGCTTACTGCCTGCTTCATTAAGACAAAAGATAGCCAGAAACCTTCATACCCATCCTCACCGGATCCTCCCCATATCTCTAGTCTTGTACCTAGCCACTTATAGTTCCCTCTATTACCACCTCCTTGCTTCCATACTCTTGCTTTCTTCTAGTTCCATCCAAAATACAAATTCTTCAAGTGTAAGTATCTCCTTTTTTAAAGATATAATTCACATACTTCTTTAGTGTACAATTTCAGTGTTTTTTAGTATGTTAGTATACAGGGTATTTTAGCATCAAGATTGTACAACCGTCACCATTATCTAATTTCAGAACATTTTTGTTACCCCCAGAAGATTAGCAGTCACTCCCCATCTCCCATCCCTGTCAACCTCTAATATACTTTCTATCTCTATGGACATCTCATATAAATGGAATCATACATAATGTGGCTTTCTGTGTCTAGCTTCTTTCATTTGAGTGTAGTATTTTGAGGTTCATCCATACTATAGTATGTATCACTACTTCATTCTTTTTTATTGATGAATAATATTTCTTTGCATGGCTATACTACACTTTGTTTATTCATTCATCAACTGATGAACATTTGAATTTGTTTCTATTTTTTGACTTATGAGTAATGCTGTTATGAACATCTGCATAAGAGTTTTTGTGTGAAAAAGATATATATTTAAGTTTATTCATTTGATGGAAAGAGAGAGAATACAAGTAGTGGAAGCAGGAGGCAGATGGAGAAGGAGGCTCCTCGCTGAGTGGGGAGCCCAATGTGGGGCTTGATCCCAGGACCCTGGGATCATGATCTGAGCAGAAGGCAGATGCTTAACCAACTACCCAGGCATCCCTGTATTTTCAATTTCTTGTGTATGCAAATATGAGTGGAAATACAAGTTAAGTACCTCTTGATATCTAAATATAGTTATTAAATATAAATATAGATATCTAAATATAGATCTAAATATTCTGGGTTTAGATAGCTTGGGCTATCTTTCACAATGCAAACAACTCTATACTGACCTCTCCATCCCACCTTCACTCAAACACCTGAAGTCTTCCGAGTCTACAGGTTAACTGCAACTTACTTCTTTCCAATTAAATTGAGGACAGGAATCAACTCTCATAGTTTTGATCATACAGTAGTTTTAAAATATATGCTTACTGATACAATGACACCCTGAGATGCTCACAAATGTGAAAATGAGGACTCATTCATTCCTTCATTTGGCAGACATTTGAGTTGTACATTGGTCACTGTGCTTAATGTCGGGTACAAACTGCACAAAAGTTAGTATGTTCCATCATACCCCAACTCCACAAATAAGCACTGAATACTTACGATATGAATAGCATTGTTTCAGGTATTTCAGCAGACACAGGAATAAGATATGCTCTGCAGCCTTTTATGGCGGTACATAAGCTCTATATACAGAAATAACAACGACAAAAAGCAAACAGCCCCAGCAGCTCTGGATGCTAAATGCCATAAGGCAAGTACAAAAGGCTCTGGAGAGTCAATGGTCAGAGCATACATGCTTGAAAGAGTGGAGTGAGAAGGACTGACATCAAAAAATACATCCTGAAGTTGAAGGTGCCTCCAAGATGATGGCATTTTGATAGGGAGTCCTAGGAAAAGAGAACATTTTTAAGGCAGAGGATAGCAAGAACAAATATTGAAAGGCTGGGTATAGTACAGAATTTTTTTCAGTTAGGAATGTGTAGACAGGTAATGAGTGAAGGCTCTTGAATGTTAGGCTTAGTATTTAAATAGGTTTAGAAAAATCATTTCAAAGTCTTTAACAATTCAAATTACTTTGGTGTACTCCTTAATCTTTTCTTGAAACTTTTCTATCATATATATTTTCTAAAGTGGTCATAGATATTAGAGATCTCTCCTTCCAACAAGGGATAAAAAATAAAATCTTAATAGCCAAGCATGTTGATGGGAGAAGGTATAATTTCAATAATCCTGGCACTGCATCTACATACTTTTGGGGACATCTAAGGCTTAAAACACACTTGTAGGCAAATCTTAATGGCCAAAAGAGCAGAAGCAAGACTGGGAATAAAATAATTGCATTCATTAAGCTCCTACCACCAGGCATTGTGCCAGGTGATTTACTCAGAATATTTTCGATTGACCAAACAACCGTATTTAGGTTTATGGCAACTGAAGCTCAGAGAGGTTAAATAAATTGCTCAAGGTAACCAAAATAGTAAGCTCAAATAGTAAAAGGTGGACATCAGTTTTGAAACCAGGCCTCACTGGTCCTCTATTTTCCCTACTGATCACTTTTATTTGCTTTTGCTATATAAAGGAGGCCAGAATGGTAAGTTTATGATGCATGCATCGATGAAAAGGACTAAATATTTAACAGAGGGGATTTAATGGTTTAGAGAAAAATCAGGCTGAAATATTCAAAACTGGTTTTAGAATGGTTTAGAGATCAAGATAAAGAGAGATGAAGTTTAGGGCTGCTTCTCAATCCAGTATGAACAATGATTATATGACAGATCTTATTTAGGCATACCAAGGGAGTAAGAGTCTACTTTTCATTTGGACACTAAGAGAGTAAATTCCATGAGAATAGGGTTATTTGTCACTGATATTTGGTTATTTGTCACTGGTTATTACTCACTGATACATCACAAGTCCCTAGAACAGGGTCCATCTCACAGTGAGCATTCAACAAACTTCTGCTGACATAATGTAAAGTCATGTAAGGGGTATTCTCATTAGAATACTCCTGAAATAGAGATGGGGTGCCTGGGTGGCTCAGTGGATTAAGCCTCTGCCTTCGGCTCAGGTCATGATCTCAGGGTCCTGGGATGGAGTCCTGTGTTGGGCTCTCTGCTTGGCAGGGAGCCTGCTTCTGCCTCTCTCTCTCTGCCTGCCTCTCTGCCTACTTGTGATCTCTCTGTGTCAAATAAATAAATAAAATATTAAAAGAAAAAAAAAAAAAGAAATAGAGATAAAGATAGCAGAGTAGTAAGCTTAAAAATGAAGTTGTTAGGATACTCTCTTTAACATTCAACCCCAGGGTAAAAACAAACTACCAAAACAAATATACAAAAAAAGCAATAGTTGTAAAACATCAGCATGATTTTACAATGAAAGGTGGACAAAAGAAATTAAAAGACACTTTTTGCACTTTATACAACACCTAGGACTCTGTGGATAATGAGATTCAATGAAATGGAATCCAAAATTTTGACCTGTTATTTTAATGTTTTAAACTTTTGTGAGCAATATATCCAGGGGCTGTTTTTGGAAAAGAAAAGTGGCTATCTAATCTGAGTACCCTAAAAGTACCAACAATTTCTTTCTTATAGATGGCAAGCAATGGAATGAAAATCTCAAAATCATTAACTCAAAGAAGTAGCAGAGTACACTTCTGTAAGTCTTTATTTTTCTAATTTTGATACTATGTTTCTATTAAAACATACAAAAAAAAAAAGCTGCAACAAAGAGCACAGAAGGAAAAAGAAAGTCTTTGGAAGATAGCAATCCTTCCTAAAGAGACACTTTTAAAGATTTAAAAAGAATAAAAGCAGGTTTCATAGACTTTTCCCTCTGTTTTTCACAAGCTTTTCTAATATTTCTTCTTTGATGGAACCAATGAATAACTACCACTTATCACAAAATGTCTTCTTTCAGATATGTGCTGTATATATTACTTTCTTCAGAACAGACAGTTCTTCAAGCTGCTCAAGTCTTTCAGCTGCAGCAATTTTTCTTATTTCTGTTATACTGCAATTCTTCCTCAGAATATCATAAAGACCCAATAGAAAAAAAACTCCTTTGATGTCCCGTTTCCTAAAGGCAGTACTATGTATCTCAATCAATATTTGAACTAAATTCTCTCTATCTTTTTCATTTAGTTCCACAATATTTACTTACTTCAATAATTCCTAATACTATAGTTTAATTTGTCAGGGTGATCATATCTTATTTTCTTCTGTATTACATTAATATGAAAGATAGTGAGCATTTTCTTTCTAATCAATTAATACTTGCTTGCAGCAGTCTACATGTCCTGAACCTTCAATTAATCATAACATAGACATTATCAGGTCTTGCTTTTTCAATTACTGCAGAAATTTTGTAGTCTTTCAAAAGGTTACTCACTGATTTTAGGGTCTTAGTTTTTTTTTTTTTAATGTTACAGAAGGCTAAAACATATATTTTTTCCTTATTGTAGTATTTGGTTTAAAACATTTTGTAATAAACTCTAAGTGAAATAACTTTTTAAAAGAACTAGAATTAGCTCTCTCCGCCTGCCTCTGCATCTACTTGTGATTTCTCTCTGTCAAATAAATAAATAAATAAATAAAATCTTTAAAAGAAAAAAAAAAAAAAAGAACAGAACTAGAATTAGGGTGCCTGGGTGGCTCAGTGGGTTAAGCCTCTGACTTCGGCTCAGGTCATGATCTCAGTGTCCTGGGATAAAGCCCTGCATCAGTCTCTCTGCTCAGCGGGGAGCCTGCTTCCCTCTCTCTCTCTCTGCCTGCCTCTCTGCCAAATAAACAAATAAAATCTTAAAAAAAAAAAAAAGAACTAGAATTAAAACAACTGCAAATTCTGAGGATAGAGTAGGTAACAAATCCCAAAGAAAAAAATACACAGGTCTTATTCTTTTAAAAATCCTTTAAAGAGGGGCGCCTGGGTGGCTCAGTGGGTTAAGCCGCTGCCTTCGGCTCAGGTCATGGTCTCAGGGTCCTGGGATCGAGTCCCACATCGGGCTCTCTGCTCAGCAGGGAGCCTGCTTCCTCCTCTCTCTCTCTCTCTCTGCCTGCCTGTCTGCCTACTTGTGATCTCTCTCTGTCAAATAAATAAATAAAATCTTAAAAAAAAAAATCCTTTAAAGACATTACAGTTCACTTGGTATTCTAAAATCACTGAAGTTGCGATCTCATAGGCTCCAGATTGATTCCTTCAGTACACACACACCCACACACCCACACCCACACAGTGATACTTGAATAGAGAAGCCAAGAAATCTAAATTGTTGAGTATTTATTACCACTTTACATATCGTTTCTTATAAAGCATTGAGAACATAGGAAAAATAAAAAGTTCTGTCTTATTCACCTTTTGTCCTCTGTGAGCCAAATGTCCTGCATGCTTAAAATCTACCTTAGTATCATGACTCTTGCACCATGGTTTGAAAACACAAACAGCGGATACCAGTTTTTAATCGGTGCTGAAAGTAATTAAATTACCAAGGGGAAAAATATACCAGCGCACAACTCTCACAAGTGCTACATGAAAGTTACATGTAAGAATTTTTAAGGTTAGGGGAAGTTGTTTTCAGATACAGGGCAAAAGCTGTAGTCTCAAATCAACAGGTCTAGGAATTTAAGACCCTAATCATACCAGTTAAGGTAATACCAAGTATTTTAGTACTTCAGTACGATACTTCCACTCTTATAAGGTGAAAATGCCTCAAAACACTGAGTCCTATAATAAACGACCTCCTTAAAAGAGCACCTACAGAGTTCGGGTGGCATGCCTAGACAGAACACACCACTATACCTCACTCAAATAAGGTTGGACTTGAGTAGGGGAGCAGAGGTAGAGAATCCATTAATTACACAATAAAGTATGTCCTGTAGAGCGCAGTAGTTTTAACGAGGGTCTTCGAATACTGTGATGAACGCATTAAACAACTGGAGGGAGGAAATTTTCCATCTTACACGTGGAAATGAAACTCAAAAATTCTGACTGGAGGCTAGAGATTAGCACAACTTTGTGGAATTGCCTAACTTTTCACATAAAACAAAATCCTAAAACTTTAAGAGACCATCTATGCAAATGGCACCAAGTACCACCTTTTCAAGCCTTCGCCCGCACTGAAGTGGGTCGGACACCCCCAAACCATCACCCTACCCCCACAGGAAATGAGTTCTGTCTTCCCCCTCCCCTTGGACTGCCTTCCTCCCTTCCCCCAACCGGAAGTGAAGCGCCCCCATTCAGTCGGCCTCAAACCGAGACAAACCAGTAACAACAGCAAAAGAGAGATGATCCTCAAGGGGGTGAAGGGCACCTCCACTGTGGCCACCCCGAAGCTCGCCGTGCTTACTGACCTGCTGACGATAGGGGCAGGCAGGGGCCTGGGGCCTATAGAAAGTCCCTTGCACAGAGGACAATTCCCTGAGCCCCTCTCAATCGCCTTCACTCTTCTCACTCCGTCGCCTCACAGCATGGAAAAAAATTCATCCGCAGCACTTTATTTTGACATATTTTCTTTCCCTTTACCTAGTCGCTTAACCATCTTCTTATAGGTAACTTTTCTTAGCGCAGTAACATTTAAAATTGTTCCGGTGGGGAGAAAAATGGAATATTATTCCCCACACCTTCAGAAAAACGAAGGGATTATTTTGTTCAAATGCGGCGAAGGACTACGTGATTACGCAAGGTGAGTCTTACTTTCGCGGAGGTTTCTGGGAGATGTAGTTTTTTAAACTGCTAAGGCCTGCAGAAAGGAATCGGTAACTGCTATATACTGGAATCCTTGGAAACACATGTTTTGTATTCGAGGGCAGACTGATCAAGGGACTTCGGCACCAAAAGGGCCAATACTCTGTTGCCCTTTTCCTCTGGAACTTAATGGAACCAAAATTTCCCTTCACTTTGGACCAAGGTCCTGCTTGTCCTGCCCTCTTCCTTTGGCCACGCCCCCGTCACCAGTCAGGCGCCCTCATAGGCTCATCCTCTGGAGGTAGAAACGCGAGAGGAGGGGCGTCACGGTGACTCCTCCCGCGGGGCCGAAGTGAGGCTGGTGAGAGGGGCCGACGGCCGAGGGCTCGTGCGCGCGCGCGTGCTCTCCCCTAGGGAGCGCGGCGGCGAGTGTGCGCGCAGAGGGGTGGCGCGCTGGGCTGGGAGGAGGCTGGCAGGCTGGTGGGCTGGGCGGGCGGCGGGCGGCCGGGAGCGCGCGGCAGACTCGGCGGCGGCGAGTAGTTAGTTACTTGTTAGTCAGTGTCAGTTGCTTGGTGGAGGCGGCAGCGGTCACCAGGAAGGGGACGGGACGGCCGGCGATGGTGGTCACCACAGCGGCATGTGCGCCTTTCAGGTAACGGGGGCAGGGCTCCCCGCGTCCCCTTGGTTCCCTTCTCCGGCGCCGATTTGGGGGACCACGGTCGTCCTGGGGTGAGGGCGCTGACCCGGGGGAATCCGGGCGGGGCGGCTCGGGGTCGAGTGGCGCCGCCGCGGGGGCCCAGGCGGCCGGTGTGTCCCGCCTGGCGCGGGCTCTGCGGCCACCCCCGAGCCCCGCCGCTCCCGGGGCTCGCCGCCGCCGCCCCCGCCCCCTACCGCGCCGGCGGCGGCGGCCCCGGTAGCTCGGCGCCCCCCAGAGGAGGGAAAGTTGGGATCTGGAGAAGAGGGACGCCCCCGGGCGCGGCTGGGAGGCTGCTGGGGAAAGTGAAGCCTGTAAAGAGCTGGATGCGGGGAGACTGGGGCAGGAAGGGCTTCTCTCTCTCTTTGCTAAGTCTACACGGTCATCCTGCTCCAAACCCGGGCGGATCCGGCGCAGGCTCGCCGGCCGCGCCGGGACGAAACCCGGGGGCTCTTTGCCCACTCCCTTGGCCCTGCGGTTTATGAGGCCCCTAACGTGCGGGTTTGCTGGGTTGTTTGGGAATTTTCAGTGGTTCGGTTGGTCAGTTTATTTCTCCTTTGCCCTTTGACTCATCCGTTCTTGCTACTTTTCTTACCTTCCGCGTTGAGGACTAGCAGTCTGAACCCCCATCCCTCCCCCTCGCTGTCTCTGCACCATCGGTCTGAGAATTTGATTTCGTTTTTCGACCTTTGACAATGTTAAAGACTGCTGAGAGCAACAGGAAGGAGATTTCCCACCTTTAAATGGTACTTTTTCGCCATCCGTCCCCCCCCCCCCTCCAAGATCCAAGTTTAGGAATTTGAGAGCTGTGCATTGGAGTTATTAGAAGGCTGGCGTTGAGGGGATAGTGACGAGTTAAAAGAAAACTATGATTTCATCTTTATTGGCTTTGCTGTAGAAAACCTAATACATTTTTCTTCTGACTCTGTTAAATGTGGTAAGATTAAGCGTTGAATTAAGTATTTGGAGACTTACATAAAAGGCTATTTTTAGGTCATTGGATGATGTATGTCAACAGCTTTTCACCTGAATCGTGTTTGCCACCAGGATTCTGTTTTGGGGCCTGTTTTGGGTACTGATTTTTTGTTCAGCCACAGCGTCTTTTTATCCTGATAAATGAAATAATGTAGGAATGTGTGTAGTGGGAGAACCCATATTGCTCTCTATAGTGTGAAAGTGAAAAACGTGAATTATGCACAGGGGTAAAACTTTCCATGAGAAGTCTTGGATAGTTGCTGCATGATGGCCTCTCCTGTAATCTCGGAGCTTTTCCAGATAGCTCAATTCACTGACTACCTTAATTACTTTCTGAAGTGCCTGTCACTTCTTCTCTTCTGTGACTCTTTTAGTAAGCTATAATGGCAGGTATGGTACATTTTTGTGGCATTGAAGATGGGAGTTATAGCTTTGGCCCAGAGATTAATAGTTAACAATGGAAGCAGAATTCATACCATTCCTAGTGAGTTTTGGCTATGACCAACTCAAAAACTATGTGAAAAAACAAACATCTTTCCATAGCTGTCAGAGGGGGAAGTATTTTATCATGTCTTTATTTTGGAGACTCTAACTTGATCATATTATGTGGGGAAAAAAATGTCAAATTATTTTCTTTGAGGCTTTGTGATGTGTGGTCCTCCTTTCTATCCTTTATCTCCCTTTTAGGGGCTGATATTTATGTTTGGCTGGGTTCCAGGATGGGAAGAAAATATTTTGGCGAAAGGAAAAGATAAGATTGCTTTGAACTGTTATGGTATTATGAGTATTCCTTTTACCCAGTACAGAGAAACTTCCTTGCTAATGTTTGTACCCCATTAACATTCTGTCAGAATTCATTTTTAAGAGTCTGCCCTGAGGCCCATAAAGAAATAATGCCACTTCATAACTGTTTCTGACAATCACATTAAAAAATGTGTTCCTGGAATGCATTATATGTGTACTCATATAAACATTTATCTTTGTACATTTATGGTAATGTAAATATTTAAGTCTGAGAGCTTAAAAACTTTTATTTGCTTATTTGCATACATGTTTTGCAACATCTAACTGTGCCAACCGTATTTGCCAAATAAGCATCAGCCATAAATTCATGCTTTGGCACATTTCATATAATAACTCTTCTAAATTGCTCCATGGTGAAGCATCATGAGATTAGCATTTGCTTCATGAGAGAGATTTGTTGTTGTTTTTAACTGTAATGATGTGCTGTTTAAGTGGAACAGGTGCTGGGCTCTAGCTGTTTATGTTGAAACCTGCCAAATCATACTCTTTTGTTGGTTGGGTTGTTTAAGTAATTTAGGAACCAGACTGTGGCCCCTGGCATGCCAAGAGTGAGTTCAGGGTTCCATATCACTGCTGCAAATCCCTGTTTTACTGTAAGAGGCAGGTGTGTGTGATGAGCTTTGCTTTCTCATTGCTGTTTTCTCTGTAATTCCTAGTCCTCACCACCATCACAGTCCTTTCATTACTAGAGCTCCTTGGAAAGTCTATAGGCACATTCTTTCACTGATGTTTTGTTTTCCTTGTAGAACTAGAAACTCTAGGAACGTTCAGGCCAGGAATAGATAGTTCATATTTATTTGACAAATGTTTTGATTGCCTTTTAAGTGGTAGGCTTGGTAGGCCCTGAGTGTAATGTAGAATGATGTTCCTTCTTGCAAGCAGTGTATAGTTGAGGAGGAGAAGATAGTTGATAACTGATAATTAACAATATGCTGTGATCTATGACACAGGTGTAAGTAGATTCCTATGGGTAGAAGCACCACCTTTCTGAGAATTGGGGTGGGGTAGGTGGGAGTAGCTGAGTCAGACTTGAGGTAGTTGGGAGGGGGAGTCCTGAAATACATCCTCGTGGGTTACCCGAGCTAATCTTCAAGAGTAGGACTTAACTACATGCAGAAAAAGGGAGAGGATGTTTTATTTTTATTTATTTATTTATTTTGATAAAAGAACAGTTTATTTTGCTCCTTAACCCATCTGGCCTCCCCCTTCCCTTAGCCCTGTCACCTCAATATATGGGAAAGAACATTTTAGACTAGCCCTGTCCTATAAAAATATAATGTGAGCCACAAATATGTCATATACATGTGTGAATTTTCTAGTAGTTAAAAAAAGTGAAATTCATTTTTTTAAGATTTTATTTATTTATTTGACAGACAGAGGTCACAAGTAGGCAGAGAGGCAGGCAGAGACAGAGAGAGGGGGAAGGGGGCTCTCTGATCCCAGGACCCCGGAATCATGACCTGAGCTGAAGGCAGAGGCTTAACCCACTGAGCCACCCAGGTGCCCCTGAAATTCATTTTAATAGCATATTACTTAATCTGATATAGCTAAAATATTATCATTCAACATATAATCAATATTTTGAAAGTATTAAAATAATTGACATTCCCCTTTTCATACTAAGTCTTCAGAGTCTGATATGTATTTTAAATTTAAAGCACATCTTAATTTAGACAATACACCTTCAAGTAATCAGAAGCTACAGGTGGATAGCACAGTTTTCAAACAGGGGCTAGTGAAGTGGCAAGAGGCCAAATCACTGAATGCCATGTCAGCCAAGTTAAGGAGCTTTAACTTTATCCTGAAGGCTGTAAGGATTGAGTGGAGGAAAAATGCTGTGATGGAATCAGGTTTGTGTCTTAGACCTATCCTGTTGACAGTGAAGGGAATGCTGGATTAGAGAAGGGCAAAACTAGAAGCATGTCAGGTTAGGAGGCCATTCCTGGTGAGAAAGGATGAGGGATAAAAAGGGGCAGGGTGGATGTATAAGAGATCGAGTATTATCAACAATACAGGGTAAATAATCAGGTTTTGGAGTTCAGTAAAGTTGAAAATTTAGGATGATTTCACATTTCTCATGGGAGCTGCTGTATGGGGCAAGTGAAGAGAAGCCAACCATCTGTACCAGACAGACCAAAGATGAAAAAAGGAAACTATGAGAGATTTGTCTCAGAAGCTGAGGGAGGAGAGAGTATTTCAAGGACTAGGAGTGGTCAACACTGTATCCTGCCATGAAAAGGCCAAAGAAGATAAGGACTAAAGAAAATTTCTGAAACATGGTGATTAAAATGTCATTTGTAACCTTTGCTAGTGCAGCTAGCTAGCTACATTGTTATGCATTTAGGGGGCTAATAGTGAACAACAGAAGCTTAGCTAATTCAGGGCTAGTACAGTTCTATAGAGAACTGAAAAAAGATATTGAAGATTGTGACTGAATCAAAGAACTGTGGAGTCCAGGCTGGGTCAGGAACATGAAGCCTGGGAAGGATGATTCAGTTATGAGAAAAGGAAGGGCATGAAAGCTAGATAGGTGTCACTGTGATGCTGAAGAGCTAGTGAGGAGGGAGCAATGATGTTAGCTTTTATTTATGGAGTACCTACTACATGCTAGACACTTTACCACCTTATTTCTAATTCTAACACTAACTCTACAGTGTAAGTGTTATTAACCTTATAGTTTTTCCTTTGCCATTCTCCATCAGATGAAGAAACAGGATTAGAGAGGTTAACCAATCGGTCCAGAGATATACATTATCAAGTGATGAAACCATGATCCAAAGCTTATTTTTTTTCTCCAAATCATATTCTTCTTTTTAAAAGAGTTTTCATTTTTTTAAGTAAACTCTAGGCCCAGTGTAGGGCTTGAAGTCACAACCCCAAGATCAAGTGTCAAATGATCCATCAACTGAGCCAGCCAGGCACCCCCCAAATTATATTCTTAAGGCGATAAGACAGAAAATGTCATAGTGATGGGAAGTCGTTGAAAGACACTGGCATGTTTAATTTAGGATTTCAGAGGTGTGTCATTCATTTAACAAATGGTTTCTAGGTGTACTGATTGCAGTAGCAAACCAAACACAAAATCCTTGCCCTCATGAATCTTACATTCTAGGGAGAATAAGACAGACATTAAACAAAATAAGTGTTAGAGTTATTGTTATGTTAGAAGGTGATAGATAAGTGCTGTAGAGAAAAATCAAGCAAGCAAGCAAGCAAGCAAGCGGGACAGGAATGCTACAGAGTCTGTGCACTTTTTTTTTTTTTTTTAAGATTTTATTTATTTATTTGACCTAGAGATATCACAAGCAGATGGAGAGGCAGGCAGAGAGAGAGAGAGAGAGAGAGAGGGAAGCAGGCTCCCCACTGAGCAGAGAGCCCGATACGGGACTCGATCCCAGGACCCTGAGATCATGACCCGAGCCGAAGGCAGCGGCTTAACCCACTGAGCCACCCAGGCGCCCCGAGTCTGTGCACTTTTAAAGAGGGTGTCTGGGAAGGACTTGGGGAGAAGTGAGCAAAAACTTCAAAGAAGTTAGGGGCATACGAGGTAGAAGCAACATTTTACATTGGTCCTGAATCAGAGACATGCTTGGCCAGTGTACCTGTACTGGGCTGAACAGCAGAGAAGGTGGTAAGGTCAGAAAGTTAACTGGGTCTAGATCTCCTAGAACCTGTAGGCCACATTGTAAGCACTTGGATGTTTACTTTGTGCAATGGAAACTATTACAGGGTTTTGAGCAAAGGAGTGACACGATTGGATTTATGCTTTAAAAAACTTCACTCTGAGCCATTGTGTTGAAAGTAGTCTAAGGAGGCACAGAGTAAAATCAAGAAGACATGTTAGGAGACTCTCCTAAAAAAAATCAGTTGAGAGATAGTCCTGGATCAGGGAATTGAGAAGTAATTGGATCTGTTAGATTTACAAAAGAGTTGCACAGATAGTACCGAGAGTATTCTTATGCTATGTTTCTTAATCTTCCCATTATTGGCATTTTGTAATAGACAATCCTTTGTGGTGGGGGTTTTCCCTGTACAGTAGGATGTTATCCAGCATCCCTGTCCTTTATCCACTAGATGCAAGTACCATATCTGCAGTTCTAACAAACAAAAATGTTTCCAGACATTGCCCAATGTCCCTTATGGGGCAAAACTGCTCCTAATAAGAACCACTACCATATATCCTTCACTGTATTTCCCCTATGTTAACATCTTATATAACATTTTTCAAGTAAGAAATTAACATTTGTATAATATTTCAGTGGAACTCCTGGTTTTATTTGTATTTTACCAGTTTTTCCACTAGTATCTTTTCTCCATTCCATTATTTATACCAAGATATTACATTGCTTTTAGTTTTCAGGTCTCCTTTATCTTTTCTTGGTCTTTTCTTTTTTCTGCTTTATCTCTTCTTGGTCTTATCTCTTATGACCTTGATACTTTTAAAGAATACTAGTTAGGTATTTTGTAGGATGTTCCTCAGTTTGGGTTTGTCTGATGTTTTCTCATTAGAATGGGGTTAGGGATTTTGGGGGGAAGAATACCATAGCAGTGAAACACCCTTCTTATAGGAGATACCTTATAGGAGATAAATGATACCAACATGACTTATCGCTGGTGATCACTCTGTTAAGGTGTTTTCTGGTAAATTTCTCCAGTGGAAAGTTATTTTTCCCTTTCCTTACTCTCTTCAGTAGAAGCAGGTTGCTAAGTCCAGCCTACACTCAAGCGGGGGAAGAATTCAACACCTACTTCCTGGAGGAGGAGAATCAGTGAATTTTGACATATATTAAAACCACTAGAGTAATTGGTAAATATTGGGGGGGGGGATTTTTTGAGGCTTTGCCAGTATCCTTTTTCTGCTCACTAATTTTAGCATTCATCAGTAGATCATACTGATAATAATTATTGCTATTGTGTTCTAAAAGTACCTCTTTATTTTGCTAATTTTTTCTGTATTTATTAATTGGAATTCTTTTGTAAGGAAGACTTGTTCTTTCTCATCTGTTTTTCTGTCTATGTGCTTAATCATTTATATCAATGCCAGTTCATGGATATTTATTTTAATCTTAGGGTTATAGTTCAGTGCTAGCATTATTTATTTTATTGACCAAATTATCCAACTTTTGTCATTGGGATCTCTTTTAGGTTGACTCTGTCCTATGCCATACATCTTTCGTTTGTGTGTATACATGTACACGTCTCTATTCTCTGGTACTACTAGATGCTTCAGGCTCATTGTGTATTTTTCCTGCAATAGCCCTAGGCTCATTTTTTTTCAAGAAGCTGTGGCTCTGAGGCCAAGCTCTGGATGCTAGGTGTGCTTGTTGCTACTTGATGTCACTGCTTCTGGGCACATTCAGTGGACAGAGAGGTAGGAAATATACGTATGTATACTAATCTATGTATCCACACATACCTGCGTTTGTTTCTGTGTATAAAAGTAGGCCTGCATTTATACTTATGTGACTCCAGTTGGATATGTTTGGATCCAACTATCTTTGCTAATAGATTGGATATAGAATGTGAAAAGAGAGTGGTCAAGGATGACTCCAAGGTTTTGGCTTGAGAATCAGAAGGATGGAGATGTGAAGACTGTGGGCAGAGCAGATTTCTGGGAAGAGTTCAGGAATTCTTTCCCAGACTGGCTAAGTGTTTGAGATGTCTAATAGATATGCTAATAGGATTATCAAGTCAGCAGCTGAACAAATGAATGTGGAGTTCAGAGGAGAGTGGTCTAGGTTGGATACATGCGAGTTGTCCATATAGATGAGATCAATGCCTGAAGAGTGAATGTTGATAGAGAAGAGGTTCAAGGACTGACCCCTGGAACAAAACAGTCAGAGAGATGAGGACGAGTAGTTCTGCAGAATGTTAAGGATGGGGGTATAGTTACAGGGTGGATTCCATATCCATCATTAATAAATGATTGTTATTTTCAAGGCATTGAGCTGTTTTGGGGGTTAACCTTGCTTCCTTCCTCCATAAACTTACAATCTAGGATGAGACAAATTACAGACTTAAAAAGAGTAGCAGTGGAAGGCAAGTCCTGGATAATAGTACAGATACGACATCCTGGAGAAGTTAGAGGACATGGACAAAAGAAGGGAACAGAAAGTGTTGCAGGTCAACATTAACGTAAGCCTGTGTCAGTCAGGGAACTTGCCAGGGCTTCATGCCCACAACTAGTAATTATTGACAAGCAGAAGCTCCTCCATGTGTTGGCCTTGGTTTCTTAGGTGGCTTCTGCTCTTAATGCCCTGCCATTATAAAGTTTTGGGTTGGTAATTGTACCTATGGTCGTTGGCTGTCAATTAAGCCACTCAATGAACTGGTTAGGAGGGTTTCTGCTGCAACTCACTTTTTAACTTTTGCCCTTTGCCATCTTTTCATAATCAGTGGGATTCAACTCAGGACTGCTTAAGATAAAGTGTTTTTATGTAAAATAAAGCAGCAGTGGGCTTCCCTTCTTCTGTGAACATGCTTATTTTTTGACTGCTTCTTAAATGATCTTTGACATTCCCATTTATCATTTGGTATTAAGGTATGTATTAAAATACATTTATAGAACTTTAAAGTAATTTAAACTTGTAACCTAGTAAACTGAGGTTTTAGTAAGATATTTTAATTTTATCTCCTTTATACTAAAAATGGATAGGCTTTCATTGCCTGCTAAGAAGAGGTAGTACAGGTGTCCTATGAGACAGATAAGGAGTACCTATAGAATAATTATTTCTCAGTCCCTCTTAAAGAATTGTAAGGAAAATAAGGGGTTTATCTGTTTTATAGGATAGGGGCAGAGAATTGCAGGATTCCATTTTCAGTTATTCCACCAAACTGGTTGGCAAAGCTGTCGTCCACTTATGGACATGGTTGTGTTGTATTTATTTGTTGTGGGAAACTTGAGCATATGCTGAGTGGAAAGAGACTCTTGCACTTGTCTTGTTAGCAGGGTCCCTAGCACATAACAATACTCACAGTAATTTTGAGTGAAGGAAGTACCTAAGATCCTTGAAGACATGAAGTAAGACATAAAGTAAGACATGAAGAGTTAGCTTGGTCCAGAAAAGTTAGGATACTAAAACTTTAGTTGTCTAAGACAGAATTAGGGCAAAGTAAAATAAATCTGTATGGTAACATCCTCACTTTAGACTAAGCCAGACAAATACTACTACTGTAAAAATGTCATTACTGTTTTTCAGGTGGCCCATAATCCTACCCTCTAGTAGTAGAGTTCTTCTAGCTTAGGAGTCAAACTGCTAGAATTTGAATCCGGTGCAACTACATACCAGATGTTTGACATTAAGTTTGTTTTTTGACTATTCTTCACTTTCCTCGTTTGTAAAATGAATATTTCTACTTTATGAGGTTGTCAGGTGAAGTATGGATAGCAAACACATAAATGTTTCGATATAAATATTCACTTAATTTGAACCATTACTCTAAAAATGCTGAGATGCTAGTATCTTAAAGTTTTTCATTTTCTAGAAAATCATGTATGCTGCATGATAATCAAGGGGGGGGGGAAGCCCCATGTGAAAAAGAGAAAAAGACTAATGGGAAGTATACTAATATATTCACAGTGATGTGTTGGAACTAAGAATAATTGGTTCTCTACTTTTTGCTGTCTCCATATTTTTCCTCTTAATTTGTTTATCAGATTTTTGTTCAATATTTAACTATAAGCCAGAAATGGGCTTTCAAGAGCATATTACTTTTTGAGCATTCAACATTGCGTTATGGATTAAGAACATAGATTCTAGACCTAGACTAAATGGGACTGAATCTCATCTCTGCCACTTATTAGCTGTGTGATGTTGGGAAAGTTATTTTATTTCTCTATGCCTTAGTGTTCTCGTCTGTGAAATGGGGATAATGATAGTACCTAAGTCAGAGGGCTTCTAATGAGCTAATATGTACAAAGTGCTTAAAATAATGCTTGGGGTATAGGAAATATCTTGTATTTGCTGATAAATAATGGATAGAAAAATTACACTTAAAAATTAATGAAAGATTTTAGCTTTCCAGTATATCTATAGGTTAATCTGCAAGTTTTCCTCTAACTCTCCTATCTCTACCTTCCTGAGCTGCTTTCGTTCCACTGATAGTAGAGAAGCAGGAACACTATTTTTTTTAATAAATTCTTTGTATGACAGGAACATTTTTCATTGTTTAAAGTTAGGATCTAACCCCTCACCCTCTCATAATTTTCAAAGTAGATTCAGTTACTTTCATTACTACAAGGGGAGATGCCATGGTATAACATTTCAATATCTTGTAATAGTCAATTGAATATTTCAAAGGCTGAGAAACTGTCTTTTTCCCAGGTGTGCAACAGTTTTTATAGATTTTATTTGGGTATGAAGTAGGAGTAATTGTGGGAGTTGGTGTGAAAGAAGATTTAAGGCATTGGAGAAGCAAGAAAAAAAGTATTTTCCCGATGCCAGTTCTCTCCTTGACTTGAAAATTCTTTTAGCAATAATATCCCTAGACTATTTTTCAGCATTTGCCTGTTAAGGACTGGCTGTATTCACAATGTTGAACCTTACAACTAAATATTTCAGGTAGAATGACAGATCTTAATTCAGCTGTTTGTCCTGAAGTAAAAAGAGGTTATTGTTTTCCAAAATCAGTGAGGAAATAAGTATAAGAGTGATGAGATGTCCAGAAGAGAATCCTGTGATTTAATAACCTTTTTTCTTCTATGCAGGGTAAGAACAAGTTTACTTTGTTTCTTTTTAAAGATTTTATCTATTTATTTGTCAGAGAGCGAGAGTGCTCGAGCACACAAGCAAGGGGAGCAGCAGGCAGAAGGAGAAGCAGGCTCCCACCAAGAGGACCCTGGGATCATGACCTGAGCCAAAGGCAGAGGCTTAACCCACGGAATCACCCAGGCATCCCTGCTTTGTTTCTTAATATACAAATGTAACTTGTGGAATGACAACATCAAAGAATATACAAATTGCACCATCAGTAGCATAGAATAACTTATAAATACAGAAGTTTCTAATTTAGGGAGCTGAACTTTTAGTATTAACTTAGATTTTACTTCACATGAATATTTTTATTAAACATATGCAAATAAAATTTTAATTCTATTATAAACACAACTTGTTGTTTTGTTGTCAGTTTTATATTCCAAAAGTCTAACAAAAAACCTTGTCATTGAGAAAAGTTGTGTTTTGTATTGTTTTGTAAAAGGCACATATAGGACTTTGTAGCTGCGTGAAAATTCTCTTATCCTTTATAGGACTGTGTGGTCTGCATTTTCATGGACTGGCATTCTGACTAGGAGACTGAGTACTGTACGGAATGACGTCCTTCTAATGCTCTGTCCTTTTAGCTTCAAGTCTTTATTACCTATCAAACTACACATCTTTATTTTTTTATTTTTATTTTTTAAAAATATTTTATTTACTTATCTGACACACAGAGAGAGATCACAAGTAGGCAGAGAGGCAGGCAGAGAGAGAAGGGGAAGCAGGCTCCCTGCTGAGCAGAGAGCCTGATTCAGGACTTGATCCGAGGACCCTGAGATCATGACTTGAGCCAAAGGCAGAGGCTTAACCCACTGAGCCACCCAGGCGCCCAAACTACACATCTTTAAAAATTATAAGCTTTTATGATAGGGAAAAAGTTAACTTTTATTGTAGAAAATAAGTAAAAAGGAGAAAATCTGCTATCCTACCATCAAGAGATAACCAGTACTGATAGTTTGGTGCCTTTCCCCCATTTTTCTGCATGTATATATATGTTTCAGAATGCCTTATTGACATCATACTGTGTATGGTAGAGATACAGCAGCAGAAAGCCGGTCATACTGTGAGAGACATGTAGGAGCTGAGACTGGCGGAGGAGACAGACACATGCTCACTTATAGGAGATACTTAGAGGAATTGATAGTTTTCTGTTTTTCGTATTGTTAAGCTAAATTTGAATAATTTAATGCATGTTTGAAGCAGCTCCACTTTTTAATAATTTCATAACCTGATTTTTTTCTGATAATAGATTATGGACATTTTCCTATGTCATTAAAAAAACTTCACTTCTTCACCACCCCATGCTCACTTTCTGATAGAAAACTGACAATAAGAGAGGATATGATAGCAGAATAGGCCCTTGATAGTCTCAAAGAATATATCTCAAATCTCTTAGGCATATCTATTAAGGACTGGTGCTGTTTGATAAATAATAATTCATGCCACAAATGAAATTTCAGATTTTCTAGTAGCCACGTTTTTAAAAAAAAAAAAAATTTAAAGATTTTATTTATTTGACAGAGAGAGATCACAAGTAGGCAGAGAGGCAGGCAGAGAGACAGAGAGAGAGAGAGGGAAGCAGGCTCCCTGCTGACTAGAGAGCCCTCTATCCCAGGATCCTGAGATCAGGACCTGAGCCAAAGACAGCAGCTTAACCCACTGAGCCACTCAGGCTCCCTCTTGTAACCACATTTTTAAGAGTACAAAGAAGCAGGTGAAATTAATTTTAATGATACATTTTATTTAGTATAACTAAAATACCATCGTAACATATACTCAGTATAATAAATTGAGATGTTTTACAGTTTTTTTTCTGCTAAGTCTTCAAAATCTGTTGTGTATTTTCTACTTACAGTACATCTCAATGCAAACTAGCCACATTTTGAGTGCTCAGGAGTCACATGTGACTAATATTAGCACAGTCCTGGAGCATATAATTTCTCCCATAAAATACAACAAAATAGGACTTTTCAAGTACTTTGGAGTGGGTTAGTATGAGAAGAAAACTATAAAGCCAAGTTGCACTGAAGATGCTGAGCATTCATTCTGGTGTCTTATGAGATCTTAAAACTTTGCCTCAATATGACATATCCCTGTATTTATGGACCTTCATGTTACAGAATAATGTTAAATTTGTAATCACGTAAAGGTTTACTGTGTATACTTACCTGTGGCTATTCATAGAATAGTCAATAAGATTAATTCCATATTCCAAGGATTTAGGATAACTAAGAGTTTGCAAGTACACTTCGTGGTTTAAGACCTGAGGACAAATGTATCCTTCCTGATAGAGAGTGCTTTTATGAAGTGAGTAACAAACATGTATGCACATGTACGTGTTACATATGCGTATACAAAATATGTATATTATATACACACATGCACACACATTTATCATAATCCTCATTGTTACTCTGAAGAAACAGTAGCAATTAAAATCAATCTTTTTAAAATGAATTTGTGGCATGATAAGAATGATCCCTAAGGTTAGTGAATATATAATATACAGTAGAAGAATAAAGAACGTGCTTTGCTTTTCCTTTTTTTTTTAGGATTTTATTTATTTATTTGACAGAGATTACAAGTATGCAGAGAGGCAGGCGGAGAGAGAGGAGGAAGCAAGTTCTCCGTGGAGCAGAGAGCCTGATGCGGGGCTCGATCCCAGGACCCTGGGACCATGACCTGAGCCAAAGACAGAGGCTTTACCCCACTGAGCCACCCAGGAGCCCCCAAGTTTTGCTTTTAATTTCGCTTTTGATCATGTGAAAAATTCTCTAGTATCTCTAAGCTTTATTTTGTTCTGTAGGATGGAGATAATCCTGCCCTTTTTTCTTAATATGATTTTGATTATCGGATGATTATCAAATCCCAAATTATCAAATTGGATGAATGGAGAATAAAGGTACATGTCTTATTCATCTTTATGTCCCCAGGACTTAGTATAGGATTTGACAGACTGGCACCCAATAAATATTGTATTCAAAGTCTGAATATATGTAAAAGAGCTTTCTAAACTGAGAGTGCTGCAAGTGGAAGTTATTTTGGTTATTTGGTTTGTACTGTTTCTTCTTTAATTTCTTGACAGGAATATGAGAAATGTAATAGTTAATATTTCCCCATAAACTCAGTAAATAGGACTGCATGTTGTGATTGTATTTTTACTTAACATTATTATTTTATTCACCAGATCTTGTCTATAAATATGTATATCTCTAAAATATGTTATAATTATCTTGTTTTAAAAGATGTCTAGCACTTAAATATATTTTTTTTAATAAAGATTTTATTTATTTAACAGCGAGACAGTGAGAAAGGGAACACAAGGAGGGGGAGTGGGAGAAGGAGAGCAGGCTTCTGCAGAGCAGGGAGTCCAATGTGGGGCTCAATCCCAGGACCCTGGGATCTTGACCTGAGCCGAAGGCAGACGCGTCATGACGGAGCCACTCAGGTGTCCCCAGCACTTAAATTTATCTTGACCTGTTTAGCATAAAGAGTTAATAATATTTTTGTTGTTAATATGAGCTAGGACTGTTTTCACTGTAATCCATCTTTATCAGCTTAAAATCAGCCTGAGACACTAATACGTACTTACTGGATGTCAAAACTGTAGAGGCAAAGTAGCAATATTTTAGTTACCACACTGTTGTCTGTTAATCAGAAAATGCCCCTAGTAAGAATGGCTTTCTTGTTTATATAATGGTGGGAGAAACTCCATCTTTTTCCTCCAAAAAGGATCCAGCGCTTCATAAATGCTTAGTGTGGAAGTAAAAGAAAATTATAATGCAAGAACCAGTGATGTGCACCCAGAACAGCATTTCAAAGTGATCCTCATCAAAACATGAGCTTTTTTAGCACCAGCTATGAGTTTCTGTACCTGCCCACTCACTGAGTCATCTGTAGCAATTGAAAATTTGGATATTTCCCATTTTTTAGGGCATATTTTTTGATAAAGTGGCTTCTCTTTATCTCATGAATGAAGTAAGCAGCCTCATGTAAAACAGCCTGCGCAGCGTGACAGTATGCCTCATTGTTTCCTGGGAATGAGGAACTTCAGGAAGCAGTTGGATGTTGTCTGTGTGCTAGGGCACCATTAACTAAATATTATACTTCAGGAGTAGTTATATTTCCCCACTTCTGCCTTCCTCCAACACCTTTGGGTATCTTTGGATATTTAGTGACAGAAAGATAAGCAAATCAAGCTTGATTTCCCCCTTCCCCATTTTTCTACCCATGACAGTAAATGTTAAAATTGTTAAAATCAAGAAATATAGTACAGGGGTGCCTGGCTGGTTCAGTTGGAAGAGCGTGTGGCTCTTCATCTCAGGATTGTGAGTTTGAGCCCTCTGTTGGGTGTAGAGATTACTTAAATAAATTTATAAAAAATGAAACATAGTACATATTAATGAAAAAGATTGGTGCAGTGACAGTGTAGACCATTTGGCCAAATGTAAACTGAGTGATGTACTGAATGAATGAAATGATGGGCCTCAATTAAAGGCAGAGAAGGGTTAACTTGGGTTTTTTTTCTTTCCTTCTTTGCTCTTTCTCCCTGACGTCTAGCCTAGATAGGCATTTTTTTTTAAAGTGATTCTATTACCCGCCCCCGCCCCCAAATCCTCTGCTTATTTCTATTCCATTTCGAATTTTATTGTTTGCTGTTGTGCTTAGACACAAGGGAAAAAGGATTGAAATCTTGTTCTTTTTCTTTAATTCTTTAGTTCATGTACTTGCATCTGCTCATTCTTAGCTTAGAAAATACTAATAATAATTGGTTAAAGACGACGCTCATCTCATGAAAACGTATAGTAATCTAATTCTGAATAATTTTTATTATTAATCCCTTAAATATTCCAACCCGTATCAGCAAAAGCTCCCTAGGAAAATAAAACTGGCAACTTTAATATGGACCAAATTATTGCTCATGCATTTGACAGTATGCTCTGCATTATCTTTTGTTTTTTTTTTTCCTGTCAGTATCTGATTGGTGAAATTCAAATAACTAATAGTCTTTGGAAAATAAAAAGGTATGTTTTATTTATTTATTTATTTTTAATTTATTTTGTTCCTAATTTAGGAATTTAGTTACAAGCTACAATTTTTGTGTGTGTGTGTTTTTTTAAAAGAAGCACAAGAAAAGGGACATGATGTTGCTTATATAAATACTTTTCATATCCTTAACAATTATATTTTGACTCGTGCAGTTTAACTCTTGGATGATATTTCGGTTTCTGGTCCTTGGCTATCATTTCCGGGAAATATTAAGAGAGCAAGAATGCTGGGTATTTTTAAGGTTTAGTGCTGCAATTGAAATACTGCTTGAATTGCCAGCGAATTGAACTTCTAGAGGAAAGGAAATGGTGTGTACAGCAAAACTTTTCTTCAGGGAAGAAAAAAAAGTTACTCATGTTTGTAAGATGATTATTTTGGAGATAGTTTGCAATTTGAGGATATTGTGAGCTGCTAATATGTAAAACAGTTTCATATAACAAATGAGTTATAATAAATGAGTTACAGGATGTGTATGAAAGCAGTTTTTCATAGTATCTATCCTAGTTCCAGTGACTTAGAATATATATTTTGATTTCTTTGTTCTGACCTACTTGTTTTAGAAGTTCTTTGTTATATTTCGATTTCTTTGTTCTGATCTACTTGTTTTAGAAGTTAAATTTTCTACTTTCATGGCATTTATTGTATAAGCATTTTTTGGGTCTAAGTGCCATGTCAGTTATTCTGACCATTCAAGGAAGATATTTGTTTCTTGTAGTGTTTGGAATTAAGGACCATATTGTAAATATTGGATATTTATCTGGTTTTAGAGATGGTTTCTTTAAAAATGTTCCTAATTAAACAAGTTACAGATGAATAGTATCTCAAGAGATATCAAACAATATAGCAATAAATAGAAAAAGAAACCAAATTCCTCTGCATCTCTCTCTCTCTATCTCCCGGGGGTAAATAAATAGTAACCACTGCAATCAGCCTGGTATCTTTCCAGATCTTTTCTTGTGTGTGTGTGTGTGTGTGTCCGTGTGTCCGTGTCCACGCATGTGTAGTTTTATTTTGTGTCTCTATTTTTTTTTTTAACACATTACATGCATTGATCTGGGTTCTGTCCTCTACCCAATATGGAATATAGCTTTTCATGTCAGTACATGTAGTTGTATCTCATTCTTTAACTGTTGCATAGTATTTCTTTGCCTACTGTTTTCAGTTTTAGTTTAGTCCATTGAAAAAATTTAGAGCAGTGCTCTTGTGCTTGCATCGCACAAGCTTACCATTTTAAATCTGGAAATGGTAAGGATCATTTGGTTTCTTCAAGTTTTCTGAGTAGGCAGAACACATTAAATTTTTTATCAAAACTTTAAGAGGAAGTAAAAATTAGTTAGTTGGATTATTTCAACTTTTTAAAAATGCCTGGATTGTGTTGTACTGTTCTGGGCATATGATTTAATGCAGTTGAAACTGTGCTGTGGTTATATCACTGAACCCCACTTGCAGTGGGGAGAACCAAATGATTACAGTTTTTCTTCAGTGAGATAGGATGGATAAAAGCAGCTTATATTTAGGCTACATAGATCTTTGATGACTGTACCCAGAAAGAAAGACAATCCCTGGGCGTAGGTACCCTGTGTTTTCCTGTTGTTAGATTTCCGGCACCTCCCATTGTGCCTAGTGTGACGAAGACACGAAGATGTAGGAATGAATGAATGGTACAGAGAGGTCCTTTATATGAAGCATGTCTGTCTTTGGACCATGAGTTGAAAATAACCTACGAGTTAAGGCTGCAGAGATTGGCCTTCAATTGCATTGGTATTAACACATCTATAACACTGAGCACTTAAATTTTTGATAATTTATCCAGAAGCTTGAGTTGTTTTGCTGTCTTGTTGTCTTTACTTTCTTGTGTAAGTAGTGTTTCTTTCTCTCTTTCTCTCTCTCTCTTTTTTTTTCCAGGTGGAGTAACATCTAAGTTATTATCTTTGTTTCTTAGGAAAGTTTGGTCAGACCATTCAAAATGAACAACTGTGATGAGTAGTTTTGGGGGTGTCTCTCACCAGTGGTTCCTATATTTATTGTTTCCATATTGAGGATGCTTGCTGTTTTCAGTTCAGTTAGGAGGCATTTTCTGAGTGCCTACTTTGTAATGGACCTGATGCTGAATGGTGGAGGTACAGAAATGAATGAACTGCAGTCCTGACCCTCGCATCTCAGTGTCCAGAAAGAATAAGAGAGTGTCACCGGTATATGGCAAGTGCAATTATAGGTACTTTTATATGTTGGACTGTAACTTTGTGCTTTGGCATTAATTTGGCCATTCTGAGATTGAGACCATCTGTTGGCTAGGAGTTTGAAGTATTTCTAATGCTTCATCATGCTTCATATTCTGGCATTATTACTTTTTGGAGAACCTACAGCTGAACAGCTTGTTTTTAGTATGTGTGTAGTGTTCTTCCCTCTCTCTTTCAATTTCTTGGAAGTGGGCTGCTCTGTTAAAGCAGAAGACTGTGAACCATCTCTTGCTTCAGCTTTCACCTGCTGCTGAAAAAAGCTCTTCTCCCATAGTCGTTTCTTTTTTATTTGTGGTTGGACCTTTATAAGTCTATGTGGACCCATATTTCTATCCCACTGAATGTATTCTCTATGGTTGTAGGACTTTTTTTTTTTTTTAAAGATTTTTATTTATTTATTTGATAGAGAGAGCACAAGTTGGCAGAGAGGCAGGTAGAGAGAGAGGGGGAAGCAGTCTCACTGCTGAGCAGAGAGCCCGATTTGGGGCTTTATCCCAGAACTCTGAGATCATGACCTGAGCCGAAGGCAGAGGTCTTAACCCACTGAGCCACCCGGGTGCCCCTGGTTGTAGGACTTCTTACTTATCAATGTATTCCAGCCCTTAGAATAGTGCCTGGCATATAGCAGACTTGCAGTAAATACTGTTTAATGAATGATATGTGACAACCCTACCTAGAAGACTGAGTGAATCTTTAATGCACAGATCTTGTTTCAGAGCAAAGGGTTGTGCTCCTGTTCTTACTGTGAAGCTTTGTGAGTCCGTGAAGCTTGGCAGGAGCACCTCACAACCATGTAACTAGTATCATTTATTAGGGTTACTGAGAAGATTCCTACTGTAGTGCTTACCCAGGGATAAGGAGAGAGGCCTTAAATGAAGTCCTCTTCTGGGCCGGTGAGGCTGGGATCCAAGGTTTCTGTGACATTAAACTAAGTCTTGTTGGAGGAGTAAACGCTCACAGTCCTAGGGAGCCTTTTGGGTGTATCCTGTGGAGGCAAAACTTCTTATCTTTTTGGTTCTGGCATCGTAGGAAGAGTTCTTGGAATTCCCTGGGGCATCTATCCATTAGGTCAAGCCCCAGGAAAGCTGAGAGGCAGTTTATTGTTGTGTTTAAGAGCTGAGGATCTACAGCCAGACTGCCTCTTTGGAATCTTGGTATTGCCATTTCCTTTATGTGTGATCTGCAACAAGTTACTTATTTTGTGTTTCAGATATCTTGTCTGTAAAAATGGGAATAAAATAGTACCTAATTCATAATGTGGTTTGAGGATTAATATAGGCAAAGGGCTATATTATGTACCTGGTACATAATATCAGTGCTCAGTAAATATTCATATTTCCTTAGTTGATACTGAAAAGCAGTTCATGCCTTTTTATTCATTTTTATTCGAATGTGCTTCCCTGAGAAGTGTGAGAAGGCACAGAGGTACAGCTGCTCTTCTGGGAGTTTCTCATAGGCAGGTGTGGAGGTATATGGAGGCGCGCGGAGGTGTGGTGAGCATTAGATGGCACACAGCATCAGCTTCTAAGGCCTCATCCATCACCACGTGGAAAACAGGTGGAGAACCTTTGATCTGGAGAGCTCTAATTATCTCCAAAGTAGGCCATGCTCAATTTGACAGTGTCATGATTTTTAATATTTGAAAGCTCCAGAATTGCTGCTGTGGGATATAACCCTTTCTTCTTCAGCCTCTTTCCTGCTTTCTTATACTGTTGAGTGAATATGATGCTCCACTTCCCACATAGATACCCAATAGCTGTGACTGCCAAAGTATTTATCTTACTTTCAGCACATAACTTGTTGACATGTTATTGGGTACTTGAAGTTTTCACTGTTACCTGGGTTTGAATCCCAGTTTTGCCAAATGTGTCCACCTAGTAGGATTGTTGTAAGGATTAATAAAAATAGAACACTTAGTGTAGTACTGGGCATGCAGTAAGTCTCAAATATTGGTTGTAAAGTTAATATATTTGTCCTGATTAGCATGGTAGTCATTATTGTTCCATATTTCAAATTGGCAGTGAAATACACATTTGCCCTAATCCTCATTGCTGCTCAGAACTGGAAGACTAAGTGAAATATAGCAGCTCTCTGCTTGAAATGTGCTGTAACCTTCCTTTTGCGGTCAGGGGCATGCAGGGGTCCCGAGAGTTGGCTTTTCTGGTCCTATATTCTAGTTCCTTTCTGCCGAAATGTTGTAACCCAGATTTTCATTACAAACTCCTCTTGGTGGCTTCTGCAACAAAATTGCAGTTATGTGATTTGCATTCTGTCCTTGAATTGAGGCCAGAATTAGGAAGTACATTCAATGCTTTTGGTAGCAAAATTCTGTAATGGCCTATGAGATAATTATGTTGATAATAACATACAAATTTTTATGTATAACCTCCAGTTTAACACTCACTCTACCTAGATTTGTTGCATTTATTTTCCTTTAATTTGAAAAACATCCCTCAATGATAGGCAGTACCATCTCTCCCTTTTACAATTGAGAAAACCGGGGCTCAGAAAGTTTAAATAATTTGCTGTGCAACTTAGGCACTGAACAGAGTGAGAGTTAATTCACTCCATGACTTTTTTCCTTTCAAAACTAGAAAGTTGAATCCCCAAATTAGGGTCAAAATTTTTCCTGAAGAAATTTACAAATGATTTGGCTACATTCAGAGCTTAGGTAAAAGAAAGGAAATAGGTGGAAAGAAGGCATGGAGAGGTTGAATTGATAAATGTGGGCCAACTACAAAAGATAAGAAGCTGAGAGAATATCATTCAAACACGTTTGGTATTGAACCAATTCATAGAAGGCAGTTGCCCTGTTGGAGGGCTTTTTTTTTTTTTTTTGTAGTGTCACATTTTAACTTGGAGATTCAAATTTCAACTTAAAAATATATCTGGAAGAGAGGGTAGAAGATGGTATTAGTGGAAAGGAAAATGTAGATGTAGAAATGTTATGCATATTTAAAGAAAAAAATGATCCAGATGAAGTGTTAAAGACTATGAGCTAAGTGGGGGTTCAATGTAGATATGGTTCAGAGAAGTCTAATTGCAGATATTCTTTGGTTCAGGTAGAGAAGATTCAGATCGGCTTTCTGGAGTTGTTACCATAGTATTAAATTATATCTTCCCAGAAATGAGATCCTAGTGTGAAACTTACTTATTTGGAATTTGTTTAAGCAGGGTGCCTGGAGATAAACACTGAATCCTTACTGCACCTGAGGAGGTATCTGGAATATACGTCGGGGTGTGCTGTGAATTTCATTAGCTGCATGTTAGCCCGTCATATCTGTCACTGAGGCTATAGCGTTTATCTAAGAAGCTTGCCTTATTTAACATTTTTACTTGTTTAAACCCGTACAAGAGGATCAAATCTTGCATCTTAAGTTTACCTATAAGCTGGCTGCATATACTGAAGACATACTAAGTATACCTACTTGCTAGCATTTGCTTCCACAGGATAAACATGTCTTCCCTTCCTTCCCCATCAACCCACTTTTCTCAGACTTCTGGGTTGGTCGGATTGGTCCTCATCCGCACAGTTGTCCACACACCAAAATGCTGAGGTCACTTTGGAATTCATCAACTCTAGTTTTGCCAAATCTGATAGTTCTTCATTTGTATGGTTTGTCTGTTTCTCTTCATTGCTACTACTTCAATGTTTTTCCTTTTTTGCTAGAAAGGAAAAGATCATTGTTTCTTGGGTTTGTTTTGTTTTGTTTTGTTTCCAAGTAATTTTTGAAAGACATTTTCCTGGATAGTGCCTTTTCTGGTTATTTAACCTGTTTAGTTCAGGTGCCAGCGTATGTCACTGGAGAGGTGGCTCCTGTTGGAACAGTAAGTTTCAGTTCTGCTAGAAGAGATCATTTGCATCAGTGAGGGCTGGGGAAGAGGAGTTGAAACATCAGCTGTTAACAGTAATAAAATCACTTTCCTTGTATGATTGTTTTGAATTTGAACAACAAATTCATCTGTTTTGCCTTAAACAAAAGGCCAGATGTATTTGAAGACAACTATTTGCAACCCACGATGAGGGAATTCCTCCCTATAAAATTATTTCAGGAATGAGCTTTAGTATATGTAAATGTGTACACCTGGGCCAGTTATCTGAGGGGATGACAAAGTGTATGATCTTTCACTATTTTAAAAGCGTGTTTTTATTTTTTATAGGTAGAATGAATTTTATAATTTATTAATTTAAGGGAGCAAATGTCTTTGTAGAAAAGATTATCAGGAATGTAGCCAGGCCTTAATGGCAGTTTTCTTGTGGGGAATACTAAAAGGGAGGAGGTAATTTCTGTTTGAGACTTACTCTGTGTTGAGAACATTGGAATGGTTCAGAAGCACATTAGGGGCATTAGTAAATTTCTATGTCTACATTTGTTTAGTTAACAAGTTGACTATATTTTGTTCAGATAGATTGTTTAAAGATCTTTAGTAAAAGATTCCCTCCCCGACATATTTCTATTGTGCAACAACCTACACATATCTTTGCAGTGGAAGTGCATTAATTGCATTAATTAAATTAATTAAATTATATTAATGAGGCATTGAGTTTGCAATTCAGTAGGAATCAAACAGAGTGGTGCAGTGGAAAGCTCTTCCTGAAAATGATGGATGATTGATTAGCTGCGGGATGCAGGGAAAAGCACTCTTCTCTCTTGGCTTTGGTTTCCAATCTGTAGATCAAGAGAATTAGACTGAGGACCCTCCCCACTCTGCATTGCTGCTTTTGTGGTGCCCCCCAAATCACTTCTGGGCTGTTTTCTTAGAGAAGGGGTATTTGTCCCATTGCCTTTTCTGTTCTCTCAAAGCCAGCCTACATGTTCTGGAGTTTGGGAATTTTTTTTTTTTTTCTCTGACTGAAGTTAAGTGACCAAAACAGATAGTGAATTTTGACAGTAGTGTTGTTATTAGTTTCACGCTACCAACAGCATTTTAGCAACAGAGTAGGACTGTTTCCAAATTAGGAATCTATTAAAATTCAAATGTTGATGAAGAAGGGCTTTAAACACTTTGTTTATACAGAGTCATTCTTAGGGTTATGTGGGATGCTCATTTTATAACAGCAGCAATAAATGAGGTAGTTAAGAGCCTGGATGCTGGAGCCTATACCACCTGGATCCACACACATCTGGCTCTGCCACTTGCTCCTTTTGTGACCTTGGGCAAGTTATAATAATAGCACCTATCTAATAGGCTTGCTGAGGAATATATGCCTGGGCTGTGATCCCTTATATGTGCAGCTGCGACTATGAATTTATTAATTATTTTTTACATTCTAGGGATCAGGTCTTCCTCTGATACCTCCTTTAATCCTCATAATAATCCCGTGAAAGTAGTACCATCTTTGAGGATAGAGGTTAAATAACTTGTATCACATATGAAGTAGGTGCTAGAGTCATGATTCAAACTAGATCTTTCTGACTCATTCTGAAACTAGGTTCCTTTCTTATGTATATACAGTTGACCCTTGAACAAGACAGATTTGAACTGCACGGGTCCACTTATATGTTTTTTTTTTTTTTCTATATATAGTTTAGATAGTATATGCAAATACATTTTCTCTTTCTTGTGAATTTCTTTTTTTTTTTTTTAATATTTTATTTATTTATTTGACACAGAGAGAGATCACAAGTAGATGGAGAGGCAGGCAGAGAGAGAGAGAGAGGGAAGCAGGCTCCCTGCTGAGCAGAGAGCCCAATGCGGGACCCTGAGATTATGACCTGAGCCGAAGGCAGCGGCTTAACCCACTGAGCCACCCAGGTGCCCTCTTGTGAATTTCTTAACATTTTTTCTCTAGCTTACCTTATTGTAAGAATACACTATATAATACATATAATGTACAAAATAATGGGTTAATTGACTTTGTTATTGGCAAGTCTTCTGTTTAACAGTAGGTTTTTAGTAAAGTTTTTGGGGAGTTAAGTTATACCTGGATTTTTGACTGCATGGGGGTGGGGGTAAGTACCCCAACCCCTGCATTGTTCTAAGGTCAATTGTATACTGCTCTAAGGCCAGGCCTTTGGAAATTCTAAATGTTGTTTATTATTCCCTGGGCAGTGACTTCCAGAGGCTCTTGGTGTTGGATGATCAAAGGCTCATCTAGCATTTGAATGCCTCCCATCACTAGGATAAAGTGATTTGACTTCTCTTTTTTTATATCTGGGCCTTCCTGGCATCAGGGCTGTCCGTGAATTGTTTTCATACAATGTGATTTGATTTTTTTTTTTTTTTTTTTTTTTTTTTTGGTTCAGACTGACCCAGCATTGGTACTCAGTTCCCAGTTTCTCTGACATCAGACTTGGATTATAAAAGACTCCTTTTTTACTAGGTCTACCTCCTTAATGGAGGAGAGTGAAAATTGTAACACACGAAAGTCTCCCTTTATTCACCTGATGTTTAACTGAACATCTATGTATATGACATTTTAATCTGGGGTTTAGCTCTTGCATTTTTCACTTGAAAATTTAAAAATGGCTTCACAGTGAGACAACATTATTGGAACATCAATTTTTACTCATTTACAAAACTTTAGAGTACATTCCTTTCAACTACCATAGCTACTTTTGTTTTTTCTTTTGAAAATTCTTTCGTGTAAATAATGGTACACAAATAGGTCTCTGTCATTACTCAACCTTCTTATGACATATCGTACTTAATGCTGAGTAATACGAATAAGGGTGGTGCTGGGTGTAAACATTTTGCATTTTGAGTTTCAGAAGGTTTTAGCTTCACCTGAGTTGCTGAGTCAACTCTGCTTTGTTCATTATTTCAGAAAAGTATCTTATACATGGTTCCAAATAGTATAACTCTAAAAAGTTAATTGCATTTAAGAAGTTCCAAGAAGTTCTGTAAGCATCCGTCTCCTTCATTTTGTAGTTAGCTGAACAGTGAAGATAAGTGAAGTAATTTTATCCATTTTATTTAGAAAAAGTCTTGGTTTTGGTAATTTTTGTCTATAAAGGGCCAAATAGTAAATATTTTAGGTTTTGTGAGCCATATGATCTCTGTCACAGCTATTCAGCTCTGCCAGTGTAGACTACAAACCCATAGAAATGTACTTCTGTGGGCATGACTGTGTTTCAGTAAAACTTGATTTATGTAGACCTAGTTTGAGACTCTTGATGGTGAGGCTCCAGTGAAGAAGTGACAGTGGTGGAGGTTCCAGTGAAGAAGACACTCATGTGATGAAAACAGCTGTTTAAGCTCTGGCAAAATTGGCTTCTAACAAAGGAGTCATAATAGTATTTATATAAAAATAAAAGCAGTGCTTTGAAATATCAAGGAATATTAAGAACCACTCTCACAAGGAGTTCTCTTTTCAAAATGGCATGATTTTGCTCATAGTGAATGCTTACCAGAGTTCCCTCATGATGTATTATTAATTCAGAAGCTATTATTTGTTCAGCTACATATGCATATTTTAATTTTCTTTATACATTTAAAAACGATAAATGGAAAATTCAGTACTGTTTAAGAAAGGAACCGCTTCTCAGTATTTAAATAGTTATATGCCAGATCACATTTTGGGTTGAGTTTCTATTTTTAACTGATATGCTGCCTTAAGTTTGCCAAAGCCTGATTGCATTTGGAAGGAAAGTAGCATTGTTGCTGTTTCCTCTGCATGATAACATCTAAAATAGGCAGCAGGCAACAGGGGGAGAGTGAAGGTAAAGGGCAAAAATACAATACTCTTTTGAAGCTTGTATTTTTTTTTCCTCTACAGAATTTCAATTCCAGTTAGACTATGATTTCCTTCACTCTGATCTTTAGAATACCTTATTTATTTTCTACATTCCATATTTGTATTGAGGTGCTATTGTGAACCATTTTGTTAGAATGTAACCTTCTGATTCAAGTTGATTAATGTGTTTATTCGCAATCTATATTATATAGTGTTTAATTCTAAGTATGTTTCCCCTCAGTGAGTGCTTCTGTTTTAGAGCAGGAATAACTGACATAAGGTATACCAAGTGGCTTAGAAAACATTTTAAAATAGTAACGTTAGGGACGCCTGGGTGGCTCAGTTGGTTAAGCAGCTGCCTTCGGCTCAGGTCATGATCCCAGCGTCCTGGGATCGAGTCCCACATTGGGCTCCTTGCTCGGCAGGGAGCCTGCTTCTCCCTCTGCCTCTGCCTGCCATTCTGTCTGCCTGTGCTTGCTTCCCCCCCCCCCCCTCTGATAAATAAATAAAATCTTAAAAAAAAATAAATAGTAACTTTACAGCTACATTTTAGAGCTTAAGAAATAGAAAAGGTTAAATAGATTGGCCAAAGTTATTAATACCATGAGTATTTTATTTTAGGTCACATTTTTGTGCTCTTATTAAACCATTCATTTGGTAAAATCCCTCAACTTAGGGTTATTAAAAACATGTATATTGGGGTTGCAACAGAACTGGGATTTGTGACCAGTTTGAGGCTCTAACTGGATGATGTTTTGCTCAAAGCTTCCTTTATGTTTCTTTTACATTAATGGCATCAGGATGCCATACAGCCCCCAGTATGAATCACTGGGAGGAAAATTTTGAATAGGGTTCTGAAAAGTGTGATTATCAGATTTTGATGTGTCTTTTAACACTTATCCCACTTAAAAAGACGAAGAGAGGGGTGCCTGGGTGGCTCAGTCATTAAATAAGTGTCTGCCTTCGGCCCAGGGCTCAGGTCATGATCCCAGGGTCCTGGGATGGAGCCCCAGCCCCACATTGGGCTCCCTGCTCTCCGGGAAGCCTGCTTCTCCCTCTCCCACTCCCCCTGCTTGAGTTCCCTCTCTTGCTGTGTCTCTCTCTGTCAAATAAATAAATAAAATCTTACCAAAAAGAAAACAAAAACAAAAACCATGAGAATGTGGAATCAAATGTTGCAAATTTTAACTGACAATTCTTTTCAAGGAAGATATTTCCTATTATGATGTGGCTGTCCTTCTCTATTTAAAATAATGAAATAAAATGATTTCGTATTTCAACTTTTCAATCATTCATAAGCTGTTCTATGAATACATTTTCCAAATAGATACAATGAACATTTTAAGTGAAGTTATTTTTCCTTTATTTTAAGAAAAGCATTATGACTATTCATAAAAATTCATTTTTTGGGGTCAGATTGAACTATTGAGCCCTATATGGAAAAACTTCCATTTATATTTAATCTTGTTTGGATTTCCTTTCAAGAAGTTAGTAGCCCCATTCTAAATGTACTTAAAACTGTTATGTTAATAGGAAGAATACTGAGGATTGTAAGACAACAAATCAAAATAGGAGGAAACCCCCGCAGCTATTTATCTCCCTAATGGAGTAGACTGAATACTATCCTATAG
Organism: Mustela nivalis; assembly: GCF_964662115.1. Lineage (NCBI taxonomy): Eukaryota > Metazoa > Chordata > Mammalia > Carnivora > Mustelidae > Mustela > Mustela nivalis. The sequence continues at coordinate 117,852,123 of NC_139025.1, forward strand.
AGAGAACACGGAGCTAAGAACTAATGATTATTTTAGCACCGATAATGTGGCAGGCATTCACTTGTTTGGAAATTGCTAATACCCTCTCTTATACCATAGAGAGGGGGAAATACAGGGGGCCTAATTCAGACTTGGTGTGGGTTAGGAAGGAATATGTTTCAGGGTCCAAGAGGGAGGATGTCAGGAGATTATTTCTAAGAGAAGAATGTGAGCTCAACATAGCCATGCGGACAAGGGAAGAGAGCTCTTACTTAAAAAAAAAAATGCATTGAGCTGTAGCATGGACATATGAGAGCATGTTAAACACTGGTTATCTCTAGGTATTCAGTAGGAACAGTTAATGAATGAGGAGGTGGAAAGTGGTGATGTGAAGGATCGGATTGGGAAGGATTGTTGGGTTTTAAATATTAAATGCATTATTTACCAGGCTATAGAGTAAGAACTTTGTTCTAATGATGGCAGGGAGTCCCTGAAGGAAGCTTGGATTGGTATCCTCTTGATTTATTAGCTATGTCTATTACCTTTCTTGCCCGATTAACATAAAAGAAAAAGAGGAAGATGGAGTCTAGTTTGAAACATCTTTGAATTTTCTTATTATGTTAGGAATAATTTTTTTCCCATTGTATCCCAAAGTAGAGAAAATACAAAGGTTATCTTAAAGCTCCGAGATTAAGAGTTTAAAATTTTTGGTTCTGATTCTAATTTCTTTACTAATTTTGGCAAAGCATCTAATCTCTTTTAACCTCACTTCCAAGTCAGAGAAAATTAGGTTCTTGGACCTTTGTTTTTGCCCAGGCCCTTTTTATCAAGGTGGGGTAGAGGATGGAGGTGGAGGCATATGAAGGCAGGCAAGGATATTGACTGGCCTCAAAACAGCAATGGTGCCTAAATAGGTACTTTTGAAATTATTTTTTCTAGGGTATTTTGGCAGAAAATGTCAGGATGGTATGGTGTTTTAATTGAGTACGATGATTTCCTGGTGGTTGGATTTCAGGCACTCTGTAGCCTGGGTAAAAAATGAAGACCTTAGGACCTCACGACTGAACTCAGGTCCCCTTTGTTCCATAAGGCAAATTAAGAAAATGATTATCTGCATTCGTTTTACTCTCAGGATGAGCTGAATTTGTGATAGAAAAAGGTGAAATTTGTTGGCAATGTCAGGTTTAGCTCTTCTTTACTATTGCAACAAGCATTGCCTTATTCTGTATAGACCAATTATTATCTTGTGTTGAGGTGTTCTCTTTGCTTTCATTATCGCCCAACTGCAGTCCCACATTATCTTATCATGTTTATTAACCTTTAAACACGATTTTCATAATGTTATTTCCTTAATTTAAAAATCCACAGTATCATTTTGCTGTGGGTTTGTGTTTCATAGAACCTCTGGAATATTCTCTGTGAATGGGGAGAGGAATGCTTGGGATGTCCTAGAGATTTGTCTGACTTAGTAAGACAAAACCTATTATTAATTTGTATTGTCTAAATAGAAGTCTTCTTATTTGGCAAATATCTTTCACTCCAAAATGACCTAAGGAATAAGTTCCTCACAGAAGATTATGTGATTGAAGGCACATAGTCTGGCGTTGGTGAATGTGGTGTTCCAGAGTTTCCAGCAAAACACCTATTGATCTGCCATTTATAATAGGGGGATGCCTGTCTTTGAGGGACAAACAATTGTTACTTAATAATTGATTTTCTCTCATCTCTGACAGTTGGACTATATATGTGATAAGCAGGAAGAAGAAAAAAGGAAATTTGTCTTTAAAAATCAGTTATGTTCTGCCTCCTAACATCTTACTTATCAGCATCACCATTCAGTACTTAGAGAATGCTGTTTTTGCTGAAGTGGTGATTCTAATTGTCTGGCAGATTTTCAGGTGCACCAGCGGCATGATACCACCATCAGTCAGATCTGTGAGCTTCCCCAGCCTGTATTACTTCCTGATTGCTAGGGCAGAACATTGGTCACAGCACAAGCTCCCAGGCCAGTTCTGATTTGCTTTTGGTGGAGGAAAGGGGAAAGAGTATCCTTGAAATGTCAGTGTGTTAAAGAATCAAACAAAGACCATAGGGTCTAAAAATGAAAACCAAAGCAAATAAAACAAAATTGAGTTTATTCATTTGCCAGGCAAGGAAACATAGTAAAGAGCTTGTCAAGGAAGAAAAGCCTGTATTTTTTTTTAGTACTGGAAAGAGCAGGAATGTATTCCAATGTAGAGTTGAAAACTAGCATTTTCGGTAGAATGGAATGAATTTGTAGATCTGTGTATAATTGGTAAAACAGGTCCATTGTAGTGACCAGCAATTTGTTTTGATATGTCCTAGGCAGGTACTGCAGGTACATGGAGAACTTTCCTTTTATGAACTTCTAGGCCCTGTTCCAAAGCTGATTAAATCTCTTCTGAATGTTCTGGACCAAACCAAGCATCTCAAGGGTCCCTGTTGGTGTGGTCCGGAGTTGAGTAAGCCCTTTAGTTGGCAATGAACAGTTGCCACTCTAGATACAGTTCTAGGATATTTTCACAGGAAACCCCTGAATCTGCATATGTTAGATGTGGGAAACTGTGGCATAGTATCCAGTTAGAATATAGCTTCCCTCAGTATATGCCAGCCTTTGCAGAGGGTACAGAATTTTATGTATGAGGGTATTCGATAAGTGTTATTTTTGTTGAGTTATACAAAAGCTTGGTGTGTGTGTACACACACACACACACACACATATATATAACTGGACATACATATATATTTCTAGATAAAAATTTCTTTCAAAAGTTAATTTCTTTTTATCTTATTACTTAAAATACTTTTACATTTCATTCTTCAGTGTATTCTTCAAGACTAATTCACATTCTTTTAGGACTTTCAGCTCCATGGAGAATGGTAATTCATAGAGCTCTCAGAAGGGGGGTGCCTGGGTGGTTCAGTGGGTTAAGCCTCAGCCTTCCGCTTAGGTCATGATCTTTAGGTCCTGGGATCGAGCCCTGCATCGGGCTCCCTGCTCGGCGGGGAACCTGTTTCCCCCCACCCCACCCTCTGCCTGCCTCTCTGCCTACTTGTGATCTCTGTCTGTCAAATAAATAAATAAAAATCTTAAAAAAAAAAAAAAAAGAACTCTCAGAAGGTCCACTAGATAATTTTGCTGCTTATTGGAAGGCCTTGCTATGGACACCCCCAAATCTTTGAGTTTCCATTTGAAATGCATGGTACTCAACCACTTTTTTTTTTTAAGTGTTTGTGTGACCTTGGATTCTCACACTATTAAAGGTTGCTTTTTTCTTATTTCTTGTTGCCTAACTGAACATGGTTAATTCATTGCCACTATTACTTATCACCCACTGGAGAGGGTTGCCATGCTTTTAGGCAAGGCCCATTTAAGCAGTTTTATCTCTCTAAAGACAAATCAGTTAAAATTAAAGATCATCTCAGCTGAGCTAGAATTGTTTCTTACAGATCAGAGAAAGATGAGGAGAGGAAAAGCAAAATCCTAGAATGTATACATCCTACCTCAGCAAGCATGTTTGTGCCTGGGAATGGTACTTGTTGATGACCTCTTTTTTATGAATGGTATGTGAATGAATCAATAGAATTCTCCTTGGTAGCAGAGATTGAGGGTCTTTTTGTAGTTTGACCCAGATTTTGTCTTTGGGAGTGTTTAATAACATTTCAAATATATCTTGATTTATTTGCTTTCTAGTTGAGTTTTTGACATGTCTATTTTCTGGGTCCATGGAGATTGGCAATATGATTTTTAAAAGGATTTATTTATTTCAACAAATAAGTATGCAATGGTATTGGCATTCCAAAAACCACTAAGGCATAAAGTGTTATTGTTGTAAATTCATACTGCACAGTAGATTTAAAAATGCTTTCAGAATGTCAGCAAGAGGGAAAGATTTTGTTATTTTTCCAGTAACTTTAAAATGCAACAAATGAGCCCTGTATACCATAATCCTAATTAAACATGTTTTGTAATGTAAATAGGAGCTTAAAATAGCAAGATTTCTGGTGGCTGGATGGTTGAATTCCATACTCTATAAGAAGTAAGAATTTATTTTTTTTTAATTAAAAATTTTTTTTTCAAATTTTATTTAAATTCTGGTTAGTTAACATACACTGCAATGTTGGTTTCAGGAGTAGAATTCAGTGATTCATCTGTTACATAAAACACCCAGTGCTCATCATATTAAGTGCCCTCCTTAATACCCATCATACATCTAACCCATCCCCTACCTACCTTCTTTCCTACCCCTCAGTTTTTTTCTATAAGAGTCTTTTATTTTTTTCCCTCTCTTTTTTCTCCCTCCCATATGTTCATCTGTTTTATTTCTTAAATTCCACATATTAGTGAAATCAGATTGTATTTGTCTTTATCTGACTGACTCCTTCCATCTAGCATCATACACTCTGGCTCCATCCATGTCGTTGCAAATGGCAACGTAATGTATCTCAAAATCTGCCATCATGATGCCTCCAATTTTTTCTTTTTCAAGATTGCGTTGGTTATTCGGAGTCTTCCATGTACCTTTTAATTTCATCTTTGTTTGTTCCAGCTCTCTGAAAAATGTGGTATTTTAAATGTGGTATTTTGATAGGGATCACATTAAATGTGTAGATTGCTTTGGGTAGTGTAGATGTTTAACAATGCTTGTTCTTCTACTACATGAGTATGGAATGCTTTTCCTTTTCTTTGTGTCCTTTCTAATTTCTTTCACAAGTGTTCTATAGTTTTCAGAGTACAGTTCTTTTATCTCTTCGGTTAGGTTTATTCCTAGGTATCTTATTAATTTTGGTGCAATTGCAGATGGGATTGATTCATTGACTTCTTTTTCTGCTGCTTCATTATTGGTGTATAGAAATGCAACAGAATGGTGTGCATTGACTTTATATCCTCTGACTTTGCTGAATTCATGTATTCTTGCAATTTTTTGGTGGAGTTGTTCAGGTTTTCTACATAGAGTATCATATCATCTACAAAGAGTGAAAGTTTGACTTCTTACTTGACGAATTGAATGCCTGTCTCTGTTAAATAGTAATGGTCAGAGTTCCTGACCATAGGGGAAAAGCTCTCAATTTTCCCCATTAAGGGTGACATTAGCTGTGGGTCTTTTGTATATGGCCGTTATGATGTTAAGGTATGCTTCATCTGTCCCTGCTTTGTAGAGGATTTTTGTCAAGAGTCGATGCTGTATTTTGTCAAATGCTTTTTCTGGAGCTATTGAGAGTATCCTATGGCTCTTATCCTTTCTTTTATTAATGTGGTGTATCACATTGATGGATTTGCAAATACCCAACCAGACCTGCAGCCTAAGAATAAATCCCACTTGATCATAGTGAATCATTCTTTTAATGTACTACTGAATTCAATTTGTTAGTATCTTTTTGCATCAATGTTCATCAGGGGTATTGGCCTGTAATTATCCTTTTTAATGGAGTGTTTGTCTAGTTTTAGAACCAAGGTAATGCTAGCCTTGTAGAATGGGCTTGGAAGTTTTCCTTCCATTTCTATTTTTTTTTTTTTTTTTTTGAACAGTTTGAGAAGAATAGGTATTAACTTTTCTTTAAATGTCTGGTAGAATTCCCCTGGGAAGCCATCTGTCCCTGGACTTTTGTTTGTTGGGAGACTTTTGATCACTGTTTCAATTTCTTTGCCAGTTATAGGTCTGTTCAAATTGTCTATTTCTTCCTGTTTCAGTTTTGGTAGTTTTTTGTTTCTAAGAATTTACCTATTTCTCCCAAATTGCTCAGTGCCACATAATTTTTCATAATATTCTCTTATAACTGTTTATATTTCCATGGTTTTGGTTGTGATCTCTCTGTTTTCATTTGTGATTATATTTATTTGGGTGCTTTCTCTTTTCTTTTTGATAAGTCTGGCTAGGTGTTATCAAATTTTATTAATTCTTCAGAGAACCAGCTCTTAGTTTCATTGATCTGTTCTACTGTTTTCTTTTTGTTGTTGTTGTTTCTGTATTGTTTCTTTCTTTTTTTTTTTTTTTAAGATTTTTTTTTAATTTATCTGGCAGAGGTCACAAGTAGGCAGAGAGGCAGGCAGAGAAAGAGAGGGGGAAGCAGGCTCCCCACTGAGCAGAGAGCCCAATGTGGGGCTTGATCCCAGGACCCTGAGATCATGACCTGAGTCAAAGGCACAGGCTTAACCCACTGAGCCACCCAGGCACCCTGTATTGTTTATTTCTGTTCTCTTCTTTATTATTTCTCTTCTGCTAGCTTTAGGTTTTATTGGCTCTTCCTTTTCTAGCTCCTTTAGGTGCAAATAAAGTTGTGTATTTAAGCCTTTTCTTGCTTTTTTAGGTAGGTCTGCATTGCAATGTACTCCCCTCTTAGGGCTGCTTTTGTTGTATCCCAATGTGAAAAATGAAAACTGTCACATTTTCGTTTTCGTTTGCTTCCATGTACCTTTTAATTTCATCTTTAATTTCCTGGTTTTAACCCATTCATTCTTTAGTAGGATATTCTCTAACCTCCACGTATTTGTAATCTTTCCAAATATTTTCTTCCAAATATTTTCTTTCTTCAAGTTTCATAGTGTTGTGGTCTGAAAATATGTATGGTATGATCACAGTCTTTTTGTACTTGTTCAAGGCTGATTTGTGACCCAGTATGTGGGTCTCTAGAATAGAGAATGTTCGCGTGCACTTGAGAAGAATATGTATTCTCCTGCTTTAGGATGAAATGTTCTGAGTGTATCTGTTAAGTCGATCTGGTCCATCTGGTCCATTGTTTCCTTGTTGATTTTCTGTTTAGATAATCTGTCCATCACTGTGAGTGAGGTGTTAAAGTCCCCTACTGTTATTGTATTATTATCAATGATTTCCTTTATGTTTGTTATTTTTGAGAGAGAGACACAGTGAGAGAGGAAACACAAGGGGTGGGGTATGGGGACAGGGAGAAGCAGGCTTCCTGCTGAGCAGGGAACCCAATGTGGGGCTCCATCCCAGAGCCCTGGGATCATGACCTGAGCCTTGGGCTGAAGGCAGACGCTTAACAACTGAGCCACCTAGGCACCGCTGTCTGTTATTGTTTTATATATTTGGGTGCTCCCATGTTAGGGGCATAAATATTTAGAATTGTTAGATCATCTTGATGGGTAGACCCCTTAATCATGATATAATGCCTTTCATTTCTTGTTACAATGTTTGGTTTAAAATCTAGTCTGATATAAATATGGCTACTCTGGCATCTTTTGGCATCCATTAACATGATAGATAATTCTCTATTCCCTCACTTTCAATCTGCAGATGTCTTTAGGTTGAAAAGGAGTCTCCTGTACACAATATATAGAGGGGTCTTTTTTTTTTTTTAATCCATTCTGATACTCTATGTCTTTTGATTGGAGCATTTAATCCATTAACATTCAGAGTGATTATTGAAAAATGTGAATTTAATGCCATTGTGCTACCTGTAAAGTTAGTGTTTCTGGTGATGTTTTCTGTTTCTTCATAGTTTTTGTTGCTTTTGGTACTCCCCCGCCCCCACCACACACACACTCTAAGAGTTCCCTTTAATATTTAATATTTCTTATACAGCTGTTTTAAATGAAGTCTTCCTTTATGATCCATTCCCTTTGTTTCCCTTTTCTTTTAGTTTCATTATTTTCCATAATTTTATCTTGTATATCACTGATCCATTCCTCTGCTTTGTCCATCCTTATTGTTATGGCATCTGTTTGGGTTTGCATCCCAGTTATAGCATTTTGGCTTGACTAATTTTTAGCTCTCCTATCTCTGCAGTAAAGAATTCTCTAGTGTCTTATGCTTTTTTCAAGAGCATCTAGTGTCCTTATAATTGTTTTTAAATCTAATTCAGACATCTTATATTTGTATTGATTAAATTTATGGCTGTTATTTCTTTCTGGTCTTTCTTTTGGGGTGAATTCCTACATTTTGTCATTTTGGAGGTAAAAAAAAGCAAAATAAAGATTTAAAAAATTTTAAAAAATTAAGGAAGCTAGATGTGTTTTCCCTTGCTTGTTAAGAGAAGCTTGATAGAAGAAAGAAAAGAGAAAATATTAAAATTTTTAAAAAATAATAAAAATTTAAAAAATTTGTCTTTCTGTATCCCCCCAAACCCAAAACCAAAACCAGCCAACCAAACAAAACCCAAGGAAACTAGATCCTGTTTCCCCTAGAGCTGAAGCTTTGGAGCACTGTATGTTCAGTAGACTTGGTACTGGCAGGAGGTTTGTTCTGGTCTTCTGGGGTAGGGGCCTGTTGCTCTTATTGTCCTCTGTACATAACATAGTGGAGATGCACCTGCAGGACTGGGTGGTGGAGGGGTGGGGCTTGGTGTAGCCGCTCCCGTTCTCCCCTGGGTGGTGCTCTTTAGCTCACTGAGGTCAATGCTGGTGGAAGAGGGGTGAAAATGCTTTCTTGTCCCTGGATTGGGAAAGTTGGGCCCACTGCTCTTCAGGAAGCGCAAATAACCACCTCTCCTTTGTCATTGCCTTCTGTCAGATCACCACCTTCACCTTGTCCTTAACTGAGTTGACTGCCTGCCAGGCGATGTAGCACTCCTGTGTTTTATCTCAGGTGTAGCTGTGTTTCAAAACCCCGTATTTCAGAGACCTCCACAGGGCAGACCTGTGCTGATCATTCGAGGGAGGTTCTCATGCCAGCCTGTCCCAGGAAACAGTCATGCCACTGTGTAGCCTTATGATAAATCACAACACACAGCTGGTGTCAGGGTTTGCTGCGCTCAGCTGGTGTCCTTATTCTAATACTGGTGAACAGGGCAGTTCAGTTGTGCCTACAGGGTCATTTGCTTAGGGAAAGGCCATATCACCTCTACCAAATGCACTCCATGCAGGGGAACCACTTTTCCCTGTGTGACCCAGGGGATTCTCAGACTTTGCCGCCCGCTAGTAGGGCTCCACCCATCTTCCCCACATGTGCACTGGCGCATGTGACCTTGACCTCCAAAACTTAAGATTCTGCGCTCCACTGTTTATAAAAAACTGGTGGTGTTGAAACACTCTCCCTTTTCCCAGGCAGTGGTTTTGAGGAAGTTTTTTTGTGCAGTCCCCTACATGTGTTTTCATCCCCTCCTTCCCTTTCTCCTTCTTGTTCTCTCTGGGTACTCCCTGCAAGATCAGAGCTCCCTCCCCTAAGCAGCACCTGTGGCTCTCTTCTTCCAGGAATCAACGCTCTGTAGTTCCTATCCTCCATGGGTTGTTTTTTTCTGTTTGTAGATGTGCAGCTTTGCTCTCTAAGACTACTGATGAATTTCAGAAGCAAGAATTTCTGTGGACCATTTCACTTAGCCTTTGCTTATGACTTCTATTTGTCCATATATGTCAAAGAAAGGGAATAATCTTTTAGTAGTTTGCTGAAGAAATGAGATACTTCATAAAACAGTTTTGTGGCTGACCTTTTCAGAAGTGAAATAGGATCTATAAATTGCCTCATTCTTATGAGAATATGTACAGTATTGCTATGCAGTGAAGTCCTTAGAAGCTTATAGTTTTAGGAAATAAGACAGGCAGGCAAATTTTTCTTATTAAGCTCCTATGTGAAAATGTAGGCCAGTTGTTTGGTAAGATGGAGAGAAGAGGTCATCCTTGGTCTCAACTTGTCCAGCCATAGCATTGTTGTGTTAGAGGACATATACCATCATAGTCCTGATGTGTGCAAGCTCAGCAAGTTTTATTAGGTCAAGTGAAGGAGTTGGGCTCTAAAATGATGTTTGAATCAGTGAGTGATACAGGAGATGTGGGAGGTGAGCACGAGGTTAAGGGGTTGTAAATAATAGTTTTTGTTAAAAATGTGGTTTCTTTAAAAATAAAAGGTACAAAATAACACATGTAGCAATATCTTTTGAAAAGAACTCTTTTCAAATGGCTCTATCTTTGTGAAGGATGCCTGCATTCTTCAAAATCAAAATTGTATTTGTGGTATTGCATAAGGGTTCCTGTATCAAAAACACTGAAAGTGTTTCATTACGCTGATTAAACACTAATACTCAATTCAGAAAACCAGGAAAAATGGAAATGTTGGTCCTCATGATATCCTCTAGGATGTAGGTGGATTGAAAATACTTCTAGAAAGATGCTGTTCAGGGTAAGGGGAAGATGTCATTTGGATGTAAGACCTTCTTTTAGGAGATAGGGGGTATTTTGGGGGGCACAATATGAGGAGGAGAATTTTTGCAGGGAAGTTGTATCCTGAAGTAGTAAGTACGATTTACATGAGAAGGAGACTTGAGAACATTTTTTCTCCTTAGTTTTCCTTTTCTTCCCCATTTTCACTTTTCATACTCATTTAGCCAAACCTTTACTTGTTCATCAGACATTTGTTTGTGTGCCTCATTTGTTAGCTGTGTAGTAATTTTTTACATATCAAATTTTTTATGGTCAGTTTTTTGGGAAGAGACATATTTGAGATATCTGCCTTTTTTAAAAAATCAGCAGTAAATTTTCTTCTCTGTTTATTATAGGTGCTCACAAAACAAGAGGAAAGGCTGTTTTTTAGTACTTTTCTTTTAGTAGAACTCTTATTTATTTTTATTAAAAGATTTTATTTATTTATTTGACAGATAGAGATCACAAGTAGGCAGAGAGGCAGGCAGAGAGAAGTGGGGGAAGCAGGCTCCTCGATGAACAGAGAGCTCAATGTAGGGCTCGATCCCAGGACCCTGGGATCATGACTTGAGCGAAAGGCAGAGGCTTTAACCCACTGAGCACCCAGGCACCCTTCATTCATTTTTATTATCCTATTTTCCCTATCTCTCCTGTTATCTTATCATCCTATCTGTCCTGATTGAATTTCTTATTTTTTCTTTTGTTTATACTGACCATGGATCTTGATTCTCATCTTTGATTCTCTCACATGAATGCTTATATCTCGTTTAGATCTTCTTTATAGAAAATTCTAAAGTTATAAAAATTAGGTTCTCTTCTGTTTTTAATACCGGAACCCTTATGCAATACCACAAATACAATTTTGATTTCCCCTCTTCTCAGCATTTGACTGCTTCTGCATCTAAATGTTTACTAATTTTTCTCAGTTATATTAAAGCGTGTTCAATGAAGGTAGAGTTTTATGACAGCCCATAAGCTGATGGCAACATCCTTGATTTTTCCAAATCAGGGTCAGAAATATAGTTACTAAGTTATATTTTCCTTAGCTATTAGAGTGGTTACATCCATTGGGATACTGAACTTCATGAAGTCTTAACCTCATCCATTTAGAACAGCTAATATACTATGGAGCTTCCTTACTAAATTGGCTTTCTCTAATCCATTGAGACCATCTGTTCAGGCAGTGGGGTATAGCAGCCAGCACTGAGCGTCTGCAGTAGTAGTTTTAATGTTTACTTTTCTACTTCCTCACTGACATTGGTTAGATTATTTCCAGCATGAATTCACTATCAGTAAGGTAGGGATGATGTTACCTGCCTTGTAAGGTGCTTGTGAAAATTAACCATCTAGGTAAAAAAACTTGAAATCTGTCTTGTATAATATATAGGTACTTAAGAAATGGCACTGTTACTATTACTTGCCAATTTGTGAACATTTTCTGTTTAAACTCATACAGTACTGCTAATAACCAAGGTAATTTACATGGCTGTTTCAAATTAGGATTGGTGACACTTTCAAAACTTTTGTTAAAGTATGTTATGGTCTTTATTTTTCTCTTGTTTGTAATTTAGTAACTGCAAAAAAAAAAAAATCAGACTGGCCTTCTTTACTTTGTTCTAAATAAACACTTGATGGTTCTAGTTTAAGACTTTGTCACCTTCTAGAATTTTTCATTAGCACAGTATGTAGTACATCACTGTTTTACTAAAAAGTGATGTTAGATTAATGGGACAGTGTTGAAATTAGGTAATTAAGCTTCTTTTTTTTTTTTTTAAGATGTTGCTATTACTTTTCCCTTTGTGGTTCGTTTTAATATTTTCATCATATAACTCTCTGAAACTCTCTATAGCAATCATCACTGAAGGATGATTTTTCTACCTGATAGTGACTAACCTAAAATGATTAGTATATCACTATTTATAAGTTCAAAATTCTGCGTATCCATCCTTCTTTCAGCTACATACCTTATCTTTCTGGATTTTTTTTTTTAAGACTTATTTGACAGAGAGGGACAGAGCATGAACAGCAGGGAGAGGCTATGGGAGAGGGACAAAACGACTCTGCTGAGCGTGGAGCCACATGCAGGGCTCAATCCCAAGACCTTTCGAGATCATGGCCTGACCTGAAGTCAGACACTTAACCAACTGAACCACCCAGGTGCCCCATCATTCTGGATTTTTTAAAAGATTCTGTCACTATCTTGGTGGTGCTGTGTTTTGTGTTACTTGATTTTAATGTGATATATATTTTATTGATGACTTTCAAAATAATTGTCATGCACTATTGAATATTTAATCATTAAATTATAAAAGTGATAACTTAATATCATGTAATTGATTTTACATACTCAGTAAATTCCTATGAGTAAGAAATTCTCTGTGGTTTTCTATTTATAATTAATATACCAAGTAAAACTAATTAGAAGTATCTGAAGCCCCTAGCAAAACCTGTAATTAGACATGTGACTCATAATTAACTGACTCTTTTCATTCTTTCTTTTTCCTCTGTTTGAATTAATAATTTGTGTTCTTCCTGAGTGATACTTGTCCAATATGCGGACTGTAGTTCAGTGATCACTGTTGGTGGCATTCTTAAATTCTGTGGTTTTACAGAAACTTTGTTTTAATCTTCATTTAATAACATAAAGAATACTTGAATCATATGCTGTGTAAATGATCACATTGGAGATTTTTGCCCACATTATCAAATTATGCATTTATTTTATCAGAGGCTAAAGGCAAGAAAATAGAAATAGGCAATAGGCAGAATGTTCACTTTTCCTATCTTGTACTTAAGCACCTAGGTTTTTTTTTTTTCTCCAATCTGATTATTATTTGTATAGTTTTGTCATATACCCACTGGCCTTGGATCATTGAATAGGATTGGTGTTCATTATTTTGACATAGAATTAATAGTACATTATGGATCTGCTATATGTTAGGTAGTATTCTAGGCTTTGGGCATAAAGGGACAGGGGTGATATTCAGAGTATTTACCATTCACTACAACACAGCACCAACCAATCACAATAACCATAGCACTGGATTCAGGGTCTCAAGGATCTCCCCCCCACCCCGCATCTTTCATACTGTATCAGGCTTTGATGCTTTTGTTGCTGAATTTTGGTGGTGGTGGTGGTAAGACAGGGCCTTGGAGTTAAGGGCAGTGACTGCTTACTAGATATTATTTCCGAAGTATTTTTTCATCCTTTAAAGCTGTGCTAGTGTCTACTAGCTGAATATTAACTCTGCCAGGAAGTGTCCAGTTCTTTGTAAGAGTCAGAGTTAACCCAGTTTGAGAAGTACTTGATGGATGTATGTAGAAGGTACATAGGGAAAGGACTGCATGAACCTTTCTTGGGAAAACCAGTTAGTGAGCAGAAATTCACCATAGTCAGATTTGAGGAGGAGGTTCCAAGCAAGCTGAGGGGGAAATAGCATTTGCAAAGTCGTAAAAGCCAGAGATAGCATAGAGGATTCAGAGATTAACAAGTAGGAGAGAAGGAAGAAGATGATGTTTTTCTCTGACCCAAGCTTTTTAATCTGAATAAATATATGTTAAAGTCACATTTGTACCTTTGAAATGGCTCTATTTTTGGTAGAGAACTGCTAGACTGCTTAGTTTCTTCTACTATATCTAAAGAATTTTAGGCATTGGGTATGAAGGGAGAATAGGAATTTGTTATAGTTCAGGGCTGTAGTAAACATGGATAGAGCAAGAGTGCAATTAAAACCCCTCTCTCGATTCACTGAGATGCTTCTAATGAGCAAACACAAATTCAAACAGATTGCGGATGGTAGTTCTTTTAATGACATAAAACTGTTGCCTATAAGGCTTTCTGGCTGGCATCATGAAACTTAATTTTGCTTAATGGCTATGGAGGCCTACAAATTCAGATGTGCAGAAAATGCAGTAAATTACTGGCCTGTCAGATTCCTGTTGCCTGTCATCTTTTATCTCAGTAGCAGCTTTTGTTTCCAGACTGTCAGGAGCAAGTATGGGGACCCCTTCAAGGTTTTATTTGTATATGCTTGAATGATTCAATTCAGAGCCATCTAAATATAGCAAACTGACAACAATGAAATGATGTATCTTCTGATACTTGTGTAATTTAGGGAATACATGTATGGATCTCTCTTCTAATTTCCGAGAGCTCTTGAAATATGTCAAGTGTTTATTGTGGTGTAAGTTCTGCTTTTATTGCCAGAGTTGATGACTCGCACCTTTGAAATATAATGAAGTCACATGGACAGCAGAGAAAATATTTGACTGCTCAACTCAGTGAATGATTTGAAGGCATTCACTGTGTGCCAGGAATTGTGTGGAATACAAAGGTGAAAGAAACTGGGATTTTTCTGGGTATCAAATTATGTGATTTTTCTTCTTCAAGTTATATTTAGTAAAAATGATTGCCTTGATGGGTGTGTGTGTGTGTGTGTGTGTGTGTGTGTGTAGTGTTGCAACAAAGGGTGCAATAAAGGTTTGACTGACTTCTGAGCAGTTTCCTACAAAGATGGTTTTGAAATATGGTTTAAGTGTTTGGTTGGCTTCATTTTTACATTATTCAGTTAATGTTATTTATTTTCTGTCTACTTTTTGTTACTCTGAATAGTTAGAAAGGAGGAGTACTTTAAGTGAAATGTATATTATATCCCAATATTAATTCCTCAAGCATTTAGAGAGCATCTACTAGGCCCTAGGCATGGAGTGAACAGAATAGCAGAGGTTGGTATTCATAGAATAAAATTACTCAGTAAAAAGGGAACCAAAATAATCAAGAAGTAAAAACTTCCAGCCCTTTTGGTGTGGTTAATTTTGTGAAAATAACAGATTCAGCCTTAAATGCACAGGATTTATATTTGGTTTTGCAGAGTTTTGCTGTTGTTCACAAAAGTTATCTGAAAACTTAAGCAAGGCATGGACTGTCTACTTTGAGTACTGATTACCTTAGCCAGCATATTTCCATCTATGGTTTTGGTAACCTTTTCCATATCATGGGTGGCCCAACTACTAGGGAAACAAAAAGACAGTGAGTATCCTTGCCATCACACATTGTCCGTTTTGTACCTTTATTCATTCTACTTCCTAGAACACCACCTTTTCCTCTCTCTATCCTTTAAAGTCATTTTTTTTTTTAAAGTTTGGAATCTTGTGGATATTCATTTATCTAACTGCCAGAATTTAGTGGTTTCTAGATGTAGGCTCTATTTTATTTTATAGAATTCGATCTCGTAGGCAACTCTCTTATTATATTCACAATTCCCCACATTGTCTAATTTTAAGGTACTTGCAAGTATAAAACCATTGCTATAGGATAGGTGTTTAGCTTTTATAACTTAAATTTAATATCCAATTAATATAATATAAGCAAGTACTTGCTCCCTGCACCATTATGATCTTGCTCTGTGGTCCAAAGTTGTTGTTGTTGTTTTTTTTTTAATGATTGTGAAATATATGTAACATAGAATTTATCATCTTAACCATTTTAAAGTACGTAGTTAATTCGGGTTATGTATAATCACAATGTTGTGCAACCAATCTCAAAAGCTTTTTTTTTTTTTTTTAAATGTCTATTAACATCTTATTCAGAGACTTTCCTAAAGGCTTAACCTGAACATTTCCCTCAGAGGTTACATTTTACCAGGAATTTCTGTTTGGGGATATTTATCTTTTACTTTTTTGTGTGTCTGAACTGTGTTTCCTATTGGATTGTAAGCTTTCTGAGGGTGTTTTGAATTGGGCATCAAGGATGGTAGGAATTTGGGTTGGTGGAGAAGGGAGGAGATGCCCCTAGGAGAGAAACTGTATAAACCTAGGTCCTCAGGACCAAAAGAACAAGGTACTTTTTCAGGAATGTTAAGTAGACTCATTTGCTTATTTTGCTGACATGAGTAGAGTAGAAGGAGATGAAGCTGAGAAAATAGGAAATGACACTCGATGCTGAGTTGGTCAGATATGAAGATTATCAGTGCCTCAGTTTGGTCAGTTGATTATTCTCAGGTAGGAAGGGCTCAGTGGAGAGTTGAAGAGAGTGGACTTACTCTTACTATACCTTTCTTATATTCTTAGATTACCCCACTAGAAGAAAAGGGGGCCAATGTTGTGATAGGATGTAAAGCACATTGGGTTCAAGAGACAGTAGACCTGGAAGATTGTCATTTCTGGGCTTTAAGTGACCTTTGTAACATGATGGAGAAGAAGGATGGTCTTAGCTGCCTTCTGGTTCTAATATACTGTGATGCCATGGCACACTTTAAATCTCTGGGTTAGAGCTGCCACTAAGACCTGTTTCACCCATTTATGAATTGTTTAGTTCAGAGGGCTGCAAACTTTTTCTGTAAAGGGTGAGATAGTAAACGTCTTAAGTTTTGTGACTACCGCCTCTGTTGCATATTATTTTTTGTTTTTTCACAACATTTTAAAAAATGTGAAAACCATTCTTAGCTCAAGGGCCAGGCAAAACAGGCATGGCTGATTTTGGCCTCCAGGCTGTAGGTTGACTCTTTAGTTGGCTGGGGACAGTTACTACTTAAGGTTTCTAGAATTAGAAATCAAGACCAGCTTTGTGATAGTGTTTTCCCTCCATTTTTATGGACTACTTATAGGTCATTTTTTTCTAAGAGTCAGGAAACTAATGTATATTAAGAATTCTCCATCTTTTTTTTTATAGTCTAAATATTGTGTGTCAGATTATGTCCTTTATTTCTAAGTGCTTGAAAACTCATCTTTATTGTCTGTATTCTGATTAACACACATATATTTCCTGTGTTATATCCTTAATTTCTAAGGCTATTTTACTCATATTTACTAGCTATTCTTTGATAAACACATGTTCTAGTACTCTTAAGGGTTATTAGTAAAAATAATGTATTTATTTGTATCTTATTTTAAACTACGAACAATTTAATACATTTTGGATATAATAAGTTCAAACATCAGGCCTGAGAAAGCAACATATTATACAATTGTAACTTAAGCAGTGATTTCATCTCTATGTCCATTGTTTGAAAATCATTTCTGGATTAGACTCTCCTATACCTTCTCACCAGTGTTTTGATTCTTATGTGTTACTCTCTACAATGCAGTGGATATCTCAGGTCTTCTTATCATGAGAAGTTAGTGCAGTTTTTGATTTTTATGTTTGTTTTTATTTTATGTGTTTTTTTATGCCCAGCATGGAACCTAATGTGGGGCTTGATCTCACAACCCTGAGATCATGACCTGAGCCAAAATCAAGAGTCAGATGCTTAACTAACTGAGCCACCCAGGGGCCCCTAGTCTTTGATTTTTAACTACTCTCCCCACTGTCTTGAATTTCTGTGCTTTCTGCTAAAACAAATATTTCCTGTGTTATTATCATTTCTTGTTGAATAAAACTTGTTCGTTATATGCCTTGGCTGTTTCTGTTTGATTAATAACATAATACTTTTTGTTCTCTTTGCTTAATGCTTTGTCTTCATTGTCACATAAGATTTCACTTATGTTTTTCTACAGTTTCTTAGTTGAAGCTTTGGACACTTTAGCCATTTTTATAGCTGTAAAAATCTTTAATCCTTTAAGTAAATGCTCAGAACTCATAAAATTTTTAATGGTGGTTACCAACGCATATAATCTTATAAACACATTCATATAATCCAAAACAATGAATTCAAAACACCTGATACATGTTCATGATAGATGATAAATGTTCAGTTGTAGAAATTTTAAGCTTATTTTCAGAAAGATTAGTTCAACAAATAATCACTAATGCAGATGGTTCTTAGAAATAATCATGACCTACCTCTTATATGCCAATGTAAGGATTATTTTTAAAAGGCGTGGTTTATAGATTGTCTGTCAGTGCTTCTACTGACTACAGTGACCACTTGAAAGGCAGGTTTCACTGAACCTTGGGGAAACAGACCCAGTGCAGAAGCATACCTCTGCTGTGTAGGCTGCTGTTTGTACGTGGAGGCCTGCAACAAATACTGAAAGAATAAATTAATAAAACCCCAAACGCATTCTAGGATCAAGCTCTGGTTCTCAGTAAAATAGTATTAAACATAAAGTTTCTCTTAAGCCCCTTTACAATCAGTTCTTTCACATGACCTTCAGCTCCTGTAGCAACTGATCTGCTTTCTGTCTATAGTTTATACATACAGAGAAAAATTGAGCAGACAGTACATAAAGTTTGCATGTATGCCTTTCACAGTTTCCTCTATAAGTCCTTAAGCATTTTTGATATTTAATTTTAACTATTTCTTATTCTGATTTATTAACTCATCATTTGGACATTTAGTTTGTTATTTTCATTTATTTGCAGTCATAAATGAGCTATGATCTAAGTCTGGATTTTTTATTATTTAGGATAGATTTCTGGAAGAGAAGTTACTAGGTAAGAGGGCTTGAACTTTTTAAGGCTCTTGTGTATTGCTTTCCAGAAAGAGTTTACCAGTTTATACTACCATGAGCAGTGTGCAAAGATGCCCATTATATTGCATCGTTATATTATTGTAATATCTATTATGTTACATTACATTGTCATTTGCAGCTCTCAGTATAGTTTACAATATGCTGTAGTAACAAATAATCCCCCAAATCTCATGGTTTAATGCAACAGGTTTTATTTTTTACAACAAAGGTCATGTTACATGTTGAACACATATCAGCAGGTGTATTCTCTTGGAGTTACTTAGTGAATCACCCTGATCAAAGCTCCTTTGGTTACTTGTTTTCGTAATTACTGTAGTGGGTAGGTCTTCCGGTTGTGTACTGGTTCCTAAAGTTTATTCCTGCTGATGTTTCATATCATGTTTACGTACACCTTAGTGACTAAAGCAAGTCAATGTAGCCACACCCAAGTTGAAACAAGGGCAGTGAAGTGCAATCCTACAGTGAGTCTGGGAAGGAGGAGAACTGGGATAGCACTGCACTTGATCTTAGCCAAAAGGCCAAGAAGCTATTGGGCTAGCACTAATGACTAACATCTTAAAAAACAACTCTAATTTCACTGATGGAAAATGACATTTCATTTTAATTAGATTTGCTTTGCCAATGTAGATAAACATTTTTCATAGTTTTTTTCACCAGTTTTATTTAACATTTCCTTTTATTTAAGCTCTATAAAATATACTCTTGGTTTACTTTTATATTTCCAGATTTTTGTATTCTGTTTTTTTGTGAGGATGGGAAGTCATGATGGTGGGATTATTATAGGGAGTACAGACTTTTAGAAAATGCCTTTTCTTTTGAAGACTTGAACTGGTGAAAGGAAAATGTCTTTCTTGGATTGATCTTCCCCTCATACCCCTAGCCCCATTAGTATAGTATATATTTTGTTAAGTGTAGTTAAAGGCAATACAGGGACACCTAGGTGGCTCAGCTGGTTAAGTGTCTGCCTTTGGCTCAGGTCATTGTCCCAGGGTATTGGGATAGAACCCCACATCAGTCTTCTTTCTCCTCAGGGAGCCTGCTTGTGTTCTCTCTTTCTCCTACAATCAATAAATAAAATCTTAAGGAAAAAAAAAAAGGCAATAGAGAGTCTGGCAGAATTAAGATTCTTGATGTTCTATAGATTTGTAAAACACAAACAAAAGTTTAATGAGTAAATGATCAAGTTAGGGTTCTACTGAAAAAATTAAGTTCCCTTCTCAGATTTAGTTATATTGACCATGTCTTTTTTTCTTCTTCTCCTTCTCCTTTTTTTTTTTCAATTCAGGTATCTGCCTGAACTGGAACTCATGCTGTAGACATTTCTTTGTGGATTCATCTAAAAATCTGAGGTGAGATATTCTTTTAATGTATTTGCCTTATAAGATATATTTTATAATGAGAGAGAATTATTTTTGAAATATTTAAGGCAGTGCCAACTGTTTTTTCCTATGAGAATTTAATGGGTAAATATTATTTATTACAAAGTTTACATATATAGCATGCTTATTTTTAGTTTGTAGGACATTTGATTGAAGGAAATGAAGTTGGTTCTGATGGTTAGAGTAGTTTTGAGTGAATTTTTCCATTGTAATTCCAAAGGAATTTTTCTCTTATACTTTTCTATTTTAAGACAGAGTTCACACTGCTAGTCTGACACACATTTGGGAATGATATTGGCATTATATTCTGATATAGTCTCATCACTAATAGTGTATTTCCATACACTAGCAATGAACAATTCAAAAATAAAACAATTTCATTACAATAGCATCCCAAAACTAAAGTGCTTAAGAACAAATTTAGAAAAAGTAGGAGATATACACTAAAAACTATAAAACACCATTATAAGAAATGAACACATAAGTAAATGGAAAGACCTCCAGTTCACAGACTAGAGAACACAGTATTATAAAATCTCCAACTTGATTTACAGATTCATAATACAAATTCAAAACAATCCCCATCAAAATCCAGCTGGATTTTTTTTTGGTAGAAATTGACAAGCTGATCCTAAAATTCATATGGAAATGCAAGGGATCCAGAAGAGCTAAAATAATCTTCAATAGGAAGCACAAAGTTGGAGAACTCATATTTCATGATTTTAAAACTTCCTGGCATAAGGAGAAATCTATAAATCACTGGAATAGAACTGAAAGTCCAGAAACCTAACCTTACATTTACAGCAAATGATATTCTTCAAGAGTGCCAAGATAATTCAATGGTCTGTGACAACTGGATATCTGAACCCTCTACCCCAAACCACACACAAAAATTAACTAAAAAAAAAAAAAAATTAACACAAAAATCAACTCAAAAATTAACTCAACTTGGGTATCTCAATTGGTTAAGCATGACTCGCTCTCAGCACAGGTCATATGTGGGTCATATGAGGGTCATGAGATTTAGTCCCACATCAGGCTTCACACTAGGCATGAAGTCTGGAATCTGCTTGGGATTCTCTCTCTCTCTTCGTCTTTCCTCTACCCACCCCCCCAAGAAAGTTAACTCAAAATGGATCACAGACCTATATTTAAGAGCTCATATTTAGAAGAAAATATGAGTAAGTCTTCATGAACTTAGATCAGGCAATGGTTTCTTAGATATAACACCCAAAGCACAAACAACAAAAGAAAAATAGATAAAAATTAAAAACATTTATTCTTCTCCTACCCACTTAAGCCCCCATGTTGCATCACCAGAGTGCTGTGAAGTGTGTAAACCTGGTAATTCACAGACCTGTATCCCTGGGGATAAAAATATATGTTTATAAAAAATAAAAAATTAAAAAAAAAACATTTATTCTTCAAAAGACAATACCAAGAAAGTAAAAAGACAGTTTGCAGAATGGGAGAAAATACTTGTAAATCACGTATTTTATAAGTGACTTGTATCCAGAATATCTAAAAAAAATCTTACAATAAAAGAGGAAACAACATAATTTTTAAGTGGGCAAAGGATTCAAATAGATATTTCTCCAAAAAAAGATATATAAATGGCCAATTAGCACATGAAAAGATATTCAATATCATTATTCATTAAGGAAACATAAATCAAAACCACAATGAGAGTGATGAGAGTGGACATCCTTGTCTTGTTCCTTAGGGTGAAAGCTCTCAGTCTTTCAGCATCAAGTGTGATGTTACCTGTGGTTTTTTGGTAACTGTCCTTTGTCATGTTGAAGTAGTTTCCTTTTATTCCTAGTTTGTTGACTTTTTTGCCATGAAGGAGTTAACATTTATTGAGAAATCAATGTAAGCCAGGTCCTGTGCTCGTGCTTTATAAATAGTATTTAATTTTCATTATAGTCCTGTGAGATAGACTTATTTTACTTTTATTCAGTTGGTAAGTGGTAGAATAAGATTGGTTGGTTTCAAAACTTGTGTGCTCAACCATTATCCATCAAATTCCCTATACAGACTATGTTGATTTATACATGTGCCTTTGTCCATGTTGGTTTCCTCCTCCTAAAATGCACACTCCCTCTTCTTCCCCTTTACAAACCTACCATAGCATTTTGTACCTGTCTCTATCATAGTACTTCTTCACTGTGTTGTGACAGTTTGCATTGATTTCACTCATTTTAGAGTCTTTGCTTGAAGTCAGGGACTTTGTCATACTTGTTTTTGAATCTTCACTGCATAATAGATAGGAAAGAGATGTGTCACAGAAGTCAAGGGATTTGAGAGTTTCAGGAGGGTGGAAGCAGTCAGCAGTGTCAAGTACAGCAGAGAGATGAAGTAAAATAAGGTTCACAAAATGCCTTACCTATAGGTTTCATCTTAAATGATTTCAGCAAGAGTGTTTTAAGTAGCAGTGGGGACTGAGCAAGATTGTGGTAGATTTGAGAAGTGAATGGGAGATGAAGAGACTGCCTTAGGTAGAGACTGTCCCCACTCCTGTGAGAGTTTAACTGTGAAGGGAAGAATGAATTTAGGATCCTGCCTAAAGGGGAATGTAAGATAATTTTTTTTTTAAAAGGGAGGGGCTTGAGCATGCATCTATACAGAGGTGGCAGGAGAAAGGACAAGTTAAGAGCAAGCTTGTAGAAGTAGAAAGAGGACTAATAGAGAGAATAGGCTTTCCTGTAGAGACAGGAAATAGCCTAAGAACACAAGATTTGCCTGGAATGGCCTCTTCCTTCTGAGGAAAGGAGATACCCATGGATGTAGTCCAGAGGTAAATATATGGATGTGAATTAGGAAATATAGGGAGTTCCCCCTTTTTCCTGGAGTAGAAAACAAAGTTGTTGGCTTTGGGATATTGTGGTTGTTGATGTTGTGCAAGTAGGCAAGAAGAGTGAGATGTGGAGTTTGAGGGGAGTGATGAAGATTTAGAATATCTGCCATAAGGCATGGGAGAGATTGCTTACAAGAAACATGAACATTGTTTGAGGCCCTCTTTCTCCTCTGTCTCCATGGAAATTGCCAAAGCAACTATATAGTCAGAAATAATCCAGAGGGTACAAAAGGATTTACAGTGAAAAGTTACTCTTCCCTTCACTTTTGATCCCCTGTTGCTATTTTCAGAAGGAAGTACCATTTACAATTTATTTACTTTCAGATTGTTTTTACAAATATACATATAAATATATATGGAATTTATTTTAATCCATGAGAATTTACTGTTTTACTTCTTCCTTTTTCAGTATACTTATGTATCTTGGAGATCTTTCCATATAGTTAGACCTACTTCATTCATGTTTACGGCTGCAGGATATTTTGTATATGAATATTGTATCAGTTATGTAACCTGCATTTCAATGGATTACAGTGTTTACTCCCATATAAGTCATGTTGAATGAATAAATTCTTCCTTTAAATAGTAGAAAATCACATAATACCTTAATTCTGTGCTTTAATCTTGTATTTATTCTATACATACACATATTGAACAAGCGGATCATAAGTATATACCAAAACTGAGTTGTCTTTAAAATATAAAGATGTCTTAAATATTCAAAAGTGAAACCTTATGGTCAATTTATTTCTGGTGTTGAGTGATAAGCATCTTAATTTTAGGGATTTTGTTGACAAATGCATTTACCTACATAATCCAAACCTGTATAACATGCAAAACATTTTTATGACTCTTTAAGTTCCTTAAGACTCCTTGACATTCTCTCCTCTTACCAGAGCAAACCACTTTTCTGATTTCTGTCACTATTTTTTTCCATTTAAATTCTTGTTTTTTATTTAGCTTTATGGAGATAAAATTTCACATAACATTGTATAAGTTTAAAGTATACAATGTGATAATTTGATACAGGTATGTGTTATAAAATGGTTACCACAATAAGGTTAGTTAACACATTCATTATTTAACATAGCTTTGTGTGTGGGGTGGTAAGAGGTGGGGAGACTATTAATATCTACTCTCTTAGCAACTTCCATGCCTACAACACAGTATTGTTAAATTACCATTAATTTAGTTGCTGTGCTATATGTTTGATTGCCAGAACTTACTCATCTTTTAACTGGAAGTTTATTTATTAATTTTCTTAGTGATTACAGTCTTTAAACAATTATTAATTAATTAATTATTATTATTATTTTTATTAACATATAATGCATTATTTGTTTCAGGGGTACAGGTCTGTGAATCATCAGTCTTACACAATTCATAGCACTCACTATAGCACATACCCTTCCCATTGTCCATCACCAAGCCACCCTATACCTTCTCACCTCCAACCCCCCCAACCCCCTACACAAGCAGCCCTCAGTTTGTTTCCTGAGTTTAGAAGTCTTTCTAAACCAGTCTTTCTCTGGTTTCATCTTATTTCATTTTTTCCTCCCTTCCCCTATGATCCTCTGTCTTGTTTTTCAAATTCCTCATATCAGTGAGATCAAATGATAATTGTCTTTCTTGGATTGACTTATTTTGCTCAGCATAAAACCCTCTAGTTCTATCCACATCATTGCAAATGGCAAGATTTCAATTTTTGATGGCTGCATAATATTCCTGTGTGTGTGTGTGCGTGTGTGTGCACCACATCTTCTTTATCCATTGATGTGTTGATGGACATTGGACATCGAGGCTCTTTCCATAGTTTGGCTACTGTGGACATTGCTGCTATAGACATTGGGGTGCACATGCCCCATCAGATCACTACATTTGTCTCTTTAGGGTAAATACCCAGTAGTGCAGTTGCTGGGTTGTAGGGTAGCTCTATTGTCAACTTTTTGAGGAACCTCCATACTGTTTTCCAGAGTGGCTGTACCAGCTTGCATTCCCACCAATAGTGTAGGAGGGTTCCCCTTTCTCCTTATCCTTGCCAACATCTGTGCACCACCCTTGCCATGGACCAGGCTAAGTAATCTGCTCGGTTTTGCTGTTGGTAGCTTTTGTTCCCTGAAAGCTATCCTTACAGCTTTGGAGGAGAAGAATGGAAATGGCAACCTCCCAGTCTTAGATCCGGAGGACCCGAGAGCTCAGGGCCCCACTCCTCAGTGCACCCTCAGAGAAAAGCAATCAGTCTCTCCCGTCTCCTTGGTCTCCGGCTGCACTCCGAGATCTGGCTGCACTCCGAGCTCACAAATGCTATGACTGAGCATTTCTGTCTCTGGTGCACAACCCTGTTTGGAGTCTCCAAACCTAGCAGCTTCCTGCAGTGTGCTCCTGTTTCACTCCTCCCAAGGGAGAAAGGGTAGTCTTCCCGAATCTGCTGCTTGTTGGGTCCCTATTCGAAGAGTAGTGGTCTGACTATGCCAAGGATCACTGTGAGCTCACTCCTCAGCTCCGTCTCCAGCCAGCTTCCCAGCTCTGATACCTGGGAGCTTTGCCGCACTCAGACACCTCTGGTCTTCCTGTGACACTGAGGGTCCTAAGACCACACTGTCCCAGCAAGGGTTCCACCTTCCACCCACTTTCCCCTTAGCCACTGGAGTGACGTCTCTCTGCAGAGCAGACATCTAATAAAAGCTCAGTTTTGTGCTCCACTGCTCTACCGCTTGCTGGGAGTTGAACCCTCCCCCATCGGTCTGTCTTCCCAAATATCTCCTTGGATTCACTTCTCCACATGTCCTACCTTCCAGAAAGTGGTTGCTTTTATGTTCATAGAATTGCTGCCATTCTTCTCTTCGATCTCCTGTTGAGTTTGTAGGTGTTCAGAATGGTTTGATAACCAACTAGCCAAATTTCTGGGACCAGATGAAATTTAGATCTCCTACTCCTCCGCCATTTTGCTCCTCCCACCTGTCACTTTTTTTTTTTCAAAGAAATTCATCTGTTTTTACCTTACCAACTTCTTTCTTCCCATTCTCTTTTTAATGTCTTTTTTAAAAAGTTGCAAAAGATAACAAATTGATCATCTTAACCATCTCTCAGTATACAGTTCAGTGGTATTAAGCACTTTAAGAATGTTGTGCATTTGTCACCAACATCCATCCCCATAATTCTTTTTCATCTTGTAAAATGAACTCTATATGCAGTAAGCAATAAATCTCCATTTTTATCTTCCCCCAGTCTCTGGCAGGTATCAGAACTACTTTCTGTTTTTATGATTTACATTTCTCTCAGTACCTCATGTGGTCAGAATCATACAGTATTTGTCTTTGTAAGTGGCTTTTTCATTTAGCATCATGTCCTCAAGATTCATCCATGTTGTAGCAAATGGAACAATATTCTTCCTTTTTGAGGTTGAATGATATTCCATTGTGTGTTTATACCACATTTTGCTAATACATTCATCTGTCCATGGATAATTGGTTGCTTCCATGTTTTGGCTATTGTGAAAAATACTCCTGTGAGTGGGGTGTACAAATATCTCTTTGGGACCCTGTTTTCAATTCTTTTGGGTATATACCCAGAGGTGAAATTGCTGGATCATATGGTAATTCTATTTTTAATTTTTGAGGAACTATCATGCTGTTTTAAACAACAATGGTATCATGTAACATTCCCCAACAACACACAGTTCCAATTTCTCCACATCCTTATCAGCTTTTTTTTGTTTTCTGGGATGTGTCTGTGTGTGTGTGTTTTGTTTGTTTGTTTGTTTTAATATTAGCTATCTGACTGGATATGAGGTGGTATCTCATTGTAGTTTTGATTTGCACTTCCCTAGTGATCAGTGATATTGAGCATCTTTTCATGTGCTTACTGGCCATTCATATATCTTCTTGGAGAAGTATCTATTCAGGTCTTTTGCCCATTTTTGAATTGGGTGGTTTTGTTATTGTTGGGTTTTAGGAGTTCTATTTTCTGGATATTAATATCTTTCAGATACATGATTTGCAACTATTTTCTCCTATGCTGTGGCCTTTTATTTTACTCTGTGGATAGTGTCTTTTGATGCGCAAGATTTAAAAATTTTCATGAGGTCGGGCACCTGGGTGGCTCAGTGGGTTAAGCCGCTGCCTTCGGCTCAGGTCATGATCTCAGGGTCCTGGGATCGAGGCCCGCATCGGGCTCTCTGCTCAGCAGGGAGTCTGCTTCCCTCTCTCTCTCTCTGCTTGCCTCTCCATCTACTTGTGATTTCTCTCTGTCAAATAAATAAATAAAATCTTTAAAAAAAAATTTTTTTCATGAGGTCCAATTTGTCTTGATTTTTGTTACCTGTGCTTTTGGTGTATCATATCCAAGAAATCACTGCCAAATTTAATGTCATTAAGCTTTTGTCCTATGTTTTCTTCTAAGAGTTTTATTGTTTTAGGTCTTAGGTTTAGATATTTGATGCATTTGGAATTAAGTTTTATACATGTTGTTAAGTATGGGTCTGGCTTCATTCTTTTGCATGTGGATACCCAGTTTTCCCAGCACCACTGTTATAAAGACTTTCTTTTTCTCATTAATTGCTTTGATGACTTTATCAGAAATCAGTTAGCTGTATATATGTATGTGTATTTCTGAGCTCTGTCTTGTTTGATTGACATTTCTTTCCTCTTTGCTGATACTATGCTATATTGATTACAGTAGTTTAATGATCAGTTTTGAAGTGAAATGGTAGAAATTCTCCAATTTTGTTCTTCTAAAGATTTGTTTTGACTCTTCTAGGTCCTTTGTATATTCATACATAGTTCTCTATGGGGATATTAGGGTTAGCTTTTCATTTTCTACAAAAACATCTGTAGATTTTACTTGACACCCATGTTCATTCCACAGATCAATTAGGAGAAGATAGACATTTTAATATTGTAAACATGTTATCATTGTCCATTTATTTAGATCATCTTTAATTTCTCAAGAGCCATAATTATTATTTTCTTTTTGTGTACAAATTTTGCACTTTGATTTTTTAAATGCTATTATGACATTTTAAAAGTATTTCATTTCCACTGTTGATTACTAGTATGTAAAAGTATAACTGAATTTTATATATTGGCTGTTGTTCTATTAGCTTTGTGGGGGTTTTTTGTTTGTTTTGTTTTGTTTATTTTGATTCTCTAGGCTTTGTTATACAATTACGATGTGTATGTAAGTAAAGACAGTTTTACTTCTTCCTATCAACCTGTATTTTTTTTTCCTTGCTTCATTTTACTGACTAGAACCTCTAGTATAGTATTGAATAGAGCAGATGTCCTTGGCTTGTTCCTGAGTTTAGGAAGAAAGTTTTCAGACTTTTACCATGAAGTTGTTATCCTCAGATTGAAGAACCCTTTCTACTCACTTGCTGAGAGGGTTTTTTACTTTTTTCTTTTAATCATAAATGGATGGTATTGTATTCTGATTGTGGTGTTAAAAGGATTTTTTAAAGGATTTTTAAAAAGGCGCTATAATCATGACTCATACAGATACAAAATGAACGCTTGTCAGATGTTTAACTCACTAGTTAATGAGGAAACTAGTAAGATGTTAGTTCAAAGGCAGATTTGAAGAGTCATTTTTTGTATGCAGTAAAGGAATGCTGAAATGAATTTTTCAGATGGATGCAAAAACTGGACAATTATCACTTGTAATACACTGGACACAACTAATTTGCTCCTTTGTGCTAAAAAATAGTCCACATTATTATCCACTTTCTACAGTTTTTAAATTTAAAAATTGCTCAAAGGCAATGAAAGGTAGAGGTAAGGAATGTCTGAACTAGAGAGAACTGTAGGCGGCCTTTTCTTTTTTGGTCTGTTTTCAAAGCTTTTTGTTTTTATTGACAAAGAATTTTGCTTTGAGTTTCCATGATCTCCAGTGATGTTGAACATTGTTCATACGTTCATTGGTTATATGCATATGTTCTGATGTTAAATGCCTCTTCAGTCTCTCTTGTCCATTTTTCTGGCCATTTTGGCAGGAATTGGAGCCAGCATAAAGTTTTTCTTAGCTTTCACAGACTTCCCTTACATAGTTAACAGGTGACTTTAATCTGACAAAAAACTGAGTTCGTTCAAGATTCCTCAGTCATCTGCAAAACTTCTTTCGTGCTGTGTCTGAATAGAGGCTGTGTAGAGGGGAGGCTGGCTGTAGCAAAGAATCCCACAGAATCTTTCTGATCATCCAAAGGTGTTTCATTGAATGTTCACCCAGCCCTGGCTGCCTTTTTGGATAGGTGGGGTCACTTACTTCTAAGAGGGTCTTTGACTTAAAGTGGCTCTCCTTCTGCTTAGTAATGTTACTTTAAATTCTAATTCCAGACCGTTATTCTTGCTCAAATGTCCCATGAATCTAAGTATTATATTGCATCTTTCATGTAAGTTTTGTATTCTTCTTATAATGAGTTGATGTTAAAATTTTTTGTTAAGTTACTTACATCAAAGAAACTCTCTTCTCCAAGAGAATGTATTACATTTATCCTGTCGTTTTGCTTATTGCCTGCTGTATCTACGCCCCTGCAAAAGAATTAGTCTGCCATACAATGCTACCTTCCGTGATAAACCCCAGTGTTGTACTTATTTTCCTTTGTTCCTGTGATTTCAGTTAAGAGACAGGACCTGTTTCTCACTTAATTTTGACGTAGGAAGGCTGGGTCTGAGGTCCCAGAGGAGGCCTTGAAGGACCAGTCAAGAAAGCGCTTGTCTTAGGGCAGGATAGAAATCAAACACGAGCCTAGAGAAAGTGAGAGCAGAGTTTATACTGAGTAGTGTAAGTGACACAGTGTACAGCAGACGGAGGTCCTGGGAGACTCAGAAAAGCAGAAGTGAGGCTTCCCGCTGCTTGGGGTTAGGAGTTTATATTGGAAAGGGGTGCATGTTCCTTCGGAACCCAGGTAGGGTCTGATCAAAGGTGTCAGCTGAACAGTAGGTGTTTTCCCATAAATCACCGAAGGTAAGGGGGTATTGGCACAAACTGAGGTTTGAAGCCATTGTCCTGGAGGTTTGAAGCCATTGTCCTGGATCATGCTCACGATCTCTTTCTTCTCAGATGTTATCAGGTATGTGGGGGCCCAGGGTAGAACTCTGAGAATGGTTAACTTTCTTGCTTCCCCCGTGGGGAATCATAGCTGCTTTGGTTTACTGGGATGCAAGGTGAGATAGATAGCATGAGAAAATGGGGTCTAGCAGAGAAACAGGAGAGTCCGTTCGGTTTCTCTGTCTCAGTTTTGTTTGCCTAGCCCTGGCATAGGTCCTGCCAGATTTGCCATAGAATAGGTGTTCCATATTTTTGAATTAGATTAACACATAGTGAAGTAGTTAGCATTTATAACAGGAGTTGCATTCTAGATAGAAAAGTAGCTACTCATATCCACAGTGAGATTTTGACATGGTTAGAATAAGCCAGTGTATGGGGGAAGATAGAATCTGTATAATTTGATGATTGATTAGATGTTGGTTGAGGGGAAAACAGTATGTAGGGAAAGAAAATTGGGCAATTAAATGGGCAGAGCTGTTTATCTCCAATGCATGTTTGGGTTTAGAAGGAATTTGTGGACTGTCTGGTGGTTCAGTCTGTTAAGCGTCCAACTCTTGATTTCAACTCAGGGCATGATCTTGGGGTTGTGAGATTGAGTCCTGTGTCAGACTCACGATGACATGTGAAACCTGCTTAGGAGTCTTTCTCTGCCTTCCCCTCTGCCACCCCTCCCCCCGGCCATAATAAATAAATAAATAAATAAATAAATAAGCAAATACATAAAACAGAAAGAAGTTGTGG
Organism: Mustela nivalis; assembly: GCF_964662115.1. Lineage (NCBI taxonomy): Eukaryota > Metazoa > Chordata > Mammalia > Carnivora > Mustelidae > Mustela > Mustela nivalis. Next base: position 117,882,649 of record NC_139025.1, read on the forward strand.
GATGGGAAATTGATAGTTTCTTAAAATATCTAGTTTGAGGTTTTTCTGAGGTATTCAAGTGGAGATGTGCAGATCTGTATGCAGTTTTTGGAGAGAGGTAGAAGCTTGAGAGAGAAAGATTTTGAGGTTAATAGTTTTGGGGGAGTGGTTGAAGAAGGAATTGCTCAGGATTCAGGACAGAACCCCTGAGCATATCTAGTTTTAGCAGACACGTACAGAGAAAGGCACTGGGAGAAAGAGATTGAGAAGGAGAAACTGAGTGTTAACAAAGGATTTTACAGCAACACCCTTGGTTTCATCTCTGTCTAGAGACCAGATTTTCCTTTCAGCACCCTGTATTTGATCTTGTCCCCAGACCTTTTTTTGTTTCCAGCATTCTCTGCTGGGAGAGATTGTGGATGAAAAATAGTTTTATTTTTGAACGCAGCAATTGCTGGTTTCTTTCAATTTCCTCTAAATTCCATTTGAAAACAGAAGACTTTCTTCTTTAGCACATCTCTCCAGCTGCACCTTATGTTATATATATATATAAAAGAAAGCAGTTGACACTTCGGACATTCTGCTTGGAAATTACTTTAGCTAGAAGTAACAGTTCATTGTCAGCATTTTTTTTTTTTTTTGACTTATCACAAGCAACAGTTTTGCAAAATTTTCTGCCCTTTTGTAACGGTCTTTTTTCCTCCAGCTTCTGGTAACAGTTTACTCCCTCTCCTTTAAGGCCTTCTCAGTAGCCTCTTCGATGCTCATCAGATTTTTGCTGTAAGATCCTTGTGGTCCTTCCTGTTCATTTCTGCTACCCAGTCCCACAGCTGGTGTCCCTGTCTTACATTTTTATTATGGCAGCATTCCAGTTCCCGGTGTCAGATTCTGTTCTGGAAACTATCACTGTTTAACAAATTGCCCCAAGCCTAGTCTCAGAACCTGCATCACTTCTCCTAACCAAACCTGGGAAGTCACTCCTGGTTGCTTTACCACACACTCTTGGTTACAATCAAGTTCAGTGCCAGCTTGGATTTAAGAAGGGAATCAGACTCCATATCTTTGTGGGTGAGCCGCAAATTTACACCATTAGAAGAGCATGTGGGTGGGAGATATTTTTGCGGCATATTTGGAAAAAGTCTGCCGCAGATGGATAAAATGAAATGCATAGGATTACAAGGGAAACCAATTATATTAAAGTTTTTGTTTTTTTGTTTTTAATTTGAGAGAGAGCTAAAGAGAGTGCAAATGGATGGAAGGGGCAGAGGGAGAGGGAGAAGCAGACTCCCCACTGAGCATGGAGCCAGATTCAGGGCTCAATCCCAGGACCCTGAAATCATGATCTGAGCTGCCTAGGCACCCCTATCTTAAAGTTTTATTACCAAGCTAATTGTACTAATAAAGTATTATGTGTTTGTTTAACATGTTACACGACAAGGTATAGTAGCAGGCCTATAGTAATTTAGTAAATATAGTATTAGAAATTTTAGAAGTTGGAGGAAATAAAGAAATAATATATTTTCTCATCCAAGTTCATAGGTCTTCTGAGTTTTATCCACAGTCCCTCTAGCCTCTAGATGAAGAGCCCTTGGATTAATGTTATGGTATGAAGAGAAGTCACATTGCTGTGGCCTGGGGTGAGGGGAAGGCAGAGACTATGGGGGAGGACACCATAGAGTAAGTTCTGTATACTAGCAGAACTAGTATAGTATAGTATACTATATATACTTTAGTATAGTATACAGAACTAGTAAGCTCTGTATACTATTTACCTTTTTAATAAGAAGCTAAGGGTTTTGTTGCCTTTTAGATAGAGATTCAAATATGTTTATGTACTGAGAGAAAGACACTAGTTAAGAAAGTTGAATATGTAAGAAAGATAAAGGCTATGTAGAAGGTTTCCGAGAAGGCAGGAGAAGGTGTGGTCTTGAGGTTAGGTAAAAGCATTAGAGAGTGAGGAGCAAGTTGAAGGAGTTAGAGATGTTTGTGGATGCTGCTATCAGGTCACATGAAGTTCTGAGAAATATATATGTAGGCATGATAAATTTTAACACAGGGGAAAGGGAGGCCAAGGCAGGCCCCAGAGAACATAGCAGAAGTCTGGAGGAAATATGTGAACATTGAGAATAGGGTGGGGAGAAAAAAAAGGTAATGAAGCATTGGCAGGAAAAAGTAACTGACGTAAGAAGACAAACTTTGCCTAGTTTACAGTTTTGTGTAGTGCCTTCTTCGGACCAATCATTCTCCTGATGATAGAAAAGTGGAATGAGAATGAAATGCAGTTATATATGTGATTTCTGCTAATATGGAGTTAACTTTTTCTAAGTACCTTGTTTAGCATATGTAATTAATACTTGTATTGCTTTTGCCACAGAGTGACATGAAGGCTAAAGAGCTTCTTTTTCATGGTTATTTGAGGGTGATACTGAAAAGCAGTGCCTGTGTGTGCTGCTTCCGTGCTTACAGCTGGATGGAAATTGGCCTCAGAGGGTCCATGGTTTTCTTTGTCATTAGCCAACAGATGCTTGCTACAGTGTTTTGCTCACTGAGTCTTTATTTAATGTGAGGGTAATGCATCTCTGTACACTAATGAGCAGAGCTCTGGAATACAGTAGCTCATTTATGTGTAACAAATACCTGCCTTTGGCCACACATTGATCCTTTACTAAATGATATTTCCCCCCCTAAACCAAGCTGTTTTCAACACCTGGTTGGCATATCTATCTTCATGTTGCTTTAACTTTCTAGTAAGTTGAACCTGAATTTAGTATTTCTATCTTATAGGAGAAACCTTTTTTTTTTTTTTTCTGTTAAAGAATTACTTCAGTTCTTCTTGAAACAATAAAAGTTCTAAAACTTCAGGTTGGTACTATAATTCATAAAAAAAAACCTTGGGTTTTAGGCACACATAAACATTTATACATGAGTATGTCATGAAATTGCTAATTCACAATATTATATAATTAATATAGTACTTACATACTAATATGTAAATGTATATACTCATATATGATTATATATACATCTTACCACAATGAAAATATTTTGAAGTATATAAATTATATGCGATATATGTAACATATGTAATGTTGCAGATATACATTATATAGATCTTTTTATTGTGGTAAAATGTTCAAGCTCTCTCCATAGCCCCCATCTTTCCTTAGTAGCTACCTCTTAGCTACTCTTCAGGTCTAGGGGGTGTACATCTGCATGAAGACTTGTTCTAGAAATGGACTCTGTCATTTGAACTAGGCATTCTGGAGTTCTAGGTAGGTGAAAAGTGGTCTCTGTGGGTGAGACCCAGCAAGATACTTCCTCTTGACCTTTGTATCACTCTTTACATAGAGAATGGTGTGGCCTCATAAGGATTAAATCTGTTTCTTTCATCTAAGGGTAGTAGTGATTTTTAATAATCTTTTTTTAAGTCTCTATTTATTTATCTCTATACCCAATGTGGGGCTTGCACTCACCGCTCCGAGATTAGGAGTCACATAGTACTCTGACTCAGCCAGTCAGGCACCCCTTAATAATCTTTCAGTAGAACTACCAAACTTGATTGCTCAAACCTGTTTCCTTCCTTTTGTTCTATATATGGTCCTTCAGAGTTCTCAGATTAAATTTCAGTGTTGGGGGCAGGGGTTCCCACACACAACACCAAGCAATTCTCAGAGTAGGATTTCTGAGAATTCAACTCAATTCTGACACCATCAGCTCAGAGATAGCATCAGATTTCATAGGTTAAGGGTTCAGTCCTGCAAGACTGCCCTCACCCTCTAATTCAGACACCAGTCACAAGCCCCAGGCTCTTACCTGTGCTTCTGATCAACCAGGTACATATTGTAGGTTCCAACAACCTCCTCTTTAGGTTCAATGAATTTTCTAGAACAGCTCACAGAACACAGGAAAACACATAGTTACATTTACCAGTTTATTAAAGGATATGATAAAGTATATGAATCAATGTGCATATGAAGAGCTGCCTAAGGTGACGTCCCTGACAAAGGAGCTTCTGTCCTCATGGACCTTGGGGCCTGGCTCAACATTCTGCCCCTCCCCGCCCGCCCCAACATGGAATCTCTCTGAAAAGGAGGACTAAGACAGCTGTCTTCTTGGGTTTTTATGAAGGCTTCATTACATAGTCACAATTGACTAAGTCACTGGCCATTGGTTGATTCAACCTCCAGCTCCTCTCCCTTCCCCACTCTGGGATGGAGTGAGGGTGATTGAAAGTTCCAATGCTCTGATTACATGGTTGGTCCTCCTGGCAACAAATCCCTGCCCTTGGGTGGGGTCCAGAAGTCACCTTCATTAATAATACAATATCCGGAGTGCCTGGGTGGCTCAGTGGATTAAGCCACTGCCTTCGGCTCAGGTCATGATCTCAGTGTCCTGGGATCGAGCCCCACATCCAGCTCTCTGCTCAGCAGGGAGCCTGTTTCCCCCTCTGTCTCTGCCTGCCTCTCTGCCTACTTGTGATCTCTCTCTCTGTCAAATAAAATAAATAAAATCTTAAAAAAAAAATAATACGACATCCATTTCACTTCTATGGCCTGAAGTGTTTTCAGGAACTAGGGCTGAAGACCAAATATTTTTGAGAAATATATTTTGGTCATTCAGATGATAACAAATCACTATAAATCGTTATATCACATATGGCCAGAAGGATTTTTCTAAAGCAAAAATCAATCACATTCCTGCTTGGAACCTTTTTTATTTATTAGAGAGAGAGAAAAAGAGATAGATGGGGGTGGGGGGTGGGAGAGGAGGAGCAGAGGGAGAGGGACAAGCAGACTCTGTGCTGAGTGCAGAGCCTGAGTGGGGCCTGATCTCAAGACCCTGAGATCATGACCTGAGCCAAAACCAAGAGTTGGACACTTAACCAAATGAGCCACCCAGGCATCCCTCCTGCTTGAAACTCTTCAGTGCTTCACATTTTCTTTGGGATAAAGTCTGAACTTCCTCAGTTTCTTCACTGAAGATCCTTTGTTCGCCATTCTGGTGATCGCTTATTATTTCATCTTTATTTATTTTGGACTATGTTGTTGCCATGCCAAACAAGTACTCTTTTCTAACTATACAACTTTGCTCAGGCTGTAGATCTGTCATGCTTCCCTTTCCTTGCAATCTGTAATGTATCAACTAAACTCCTTATAACACTCAGTGAAAAAATTAGGTTGTCTGACAAGCCTCTTTTCACTTCCTCAGGAAGAATTAAGTCCTTTCCCTTTCTATATTTCCATTGTGATTTGTACACATTATATAATATTTGCACATCTGTAAGCCATACCTTCTACCTCCAAAAGCAAGGGCTAATATAATTCAGCTTGGTGTTTCCAAGTATTTCCACTCAGAGTGCCTGGCACACAATAAGTGCTCAATATATGTGTGTTGAATGAATATTGTTGTTGTTTTTAATTAATTAATTTGAGAGCGGGAGGGAGAGAATGTGTGCTAGTGAGCAGAGGAGGGGCGGAGGGAGAGAGAGTCCTAAGCAGACTCCCTGCTGAGCATTGGGGCTGAATCTCCAGACCCTGAGATCATGAAGCCTGAGCTGAAATCGAAGAGGCAGATGCTCAACCAACTGAGCCACCCAGGCAGTCCAGTATATTGTAATTAGTAGAGTAGTTTAAGTGTGAATTGCTCTTAACAGAAGAATATGTTTATACTCTTGAATGGCCAAGGTAATTGAGGAATGAAGAATTCTAGTAATTGATTATGCTATGTAATAGCCAAATACAAATTATCTTTAGATAATTTTAATACAAAAATAATGGGTTATACAGAATTTATCTGGCTTTATTATAAGGTGCTTCCACTTGATCATTCTGAGTTGTACAGCTCTTTTAGAGCTGTGGCCAAGGAAGCTGTAAGAAATCACGTAGTGTGCTTTGTCACAAGCTGGGGGTGTTTTCCAGTTGAGTTTCTAACACACTTACTTATTTTGCTTCCCTAAAGAGTTCACAATTACCTTATTATCAAATGCAGTTTTAAAAATGCTCAGAAAACAGGCAGCATACTTTATGGTGTGTGTCTCAGTTCAGCAGACAGCTTGCTACATTTGGGCTGTGCCCTCTTCTCTATTCAGTGACAGTCCTTGCTGAGCCCAAGTGAAGTCTTATGAACTGAGCTAAGCAGTTAATTAGATGGTGTTCTCTGGCCATGACTATTTCAAGAGTGCTTGATCTCCACCCAAATTATATATTTATTCTTCTCTCATTCATGTGCAAGTAATGTGAGTGGTTGCTGCTCATTTGTGTATTAATTTAGTGTTTCTCTTCTGCTGTCACCTGCTCAACCACAGTGTTGCCAATTATTATTTGCAAGACTCAGAAATTACTTTTATGCATGTGGACCTGCATTTTCATATCTTTGAAAGTGACTTTTGACGGAAGCCTCTTTGGAATAGAGAAAATGCTCTCACTATATTTGTATAAATGATTTGAAAACCATCATGGTGGCTGAGCTCTGACTTCCTGCATTGCTGTGTCATGTTCTCTTGTTAAACCTAGAAATCTTGCTGCAAAGCTTGATCCTTTTTAAAGCAGTTGTATATTTTCTCAGTGACATCCAGAAACATGTAATGTAAGTATGACTGTTACTTAGTTACTGTATTGTTTACTTGGCTCATCTCCATACGAATCCCTTTCTTTTCATCAGTTTCTCAGTCAATCTCTCCCTTTAGCTGAATAATAATGAAGTATTTGTAACATAATTATTTTGTGAAAATGAATCATCTTGACTTAAATACAAGAACGGATTGACCTAAGGGTTAACCTGAAAATCCTACATGAAAGAAAATAAAGGATTGATGAAGTAATTTTTAAGGATGTGTTTATTAGAGTCATTAGTGATAGAAACAATAGACTTCTTGATTGAGTATGATAAAATATTCAGCAACTCACTAACCCAGCTGTTCTGTCTAAATAATCTGTGAATAAACAATAAAAATAATCCTTGCTACCTTATATTAAGCCTGTATCAGTAGAGGTTTTAATCTGGAAATATATCAAAAGACTTGTCTTTAATGTGAGCATTTTAATGTTAAGAAGCTGACTGATTCTATTTAAACACAATACAAACATTTATGTCTTTATAGTATGACTTTAAAAAATAATTATTACATGAATTGGGGTACCTGGGTGGCTCAGTCATAATTAAGCATCTGCCTCTGTCTCAAGTCATGATCCCACATTCTGGGATTCCCACGTTGGGCTCTCTGCTGGGTGGGGAGCCTGCTTCTCTCTGTCCTTCTGATGCTTCCCCTGCTTGGGTTTGCTCTCTCTCCCCACCTCTCTCTCCCGTTGTCTCTCTCTCCCTGTCAAATAAATAAATAAAATCTTAAAAAAATAAAAATTATTACCTGAATTAAAAAATATGATTGCTTGCTAAGGCATACTTTTTTTTTTCCTAAGTCAAGTTATGAATGAGAAAGATTTTCAGTCACTACTTTAAGAGAAGCAGTATTCATAGGCGCCTGTGTGGCTCATTCAGTTACGCATCTGCCTTCAGCTCAGGTTATGATTCCAGGGTCCTGGGATTGAGTCCTGCATCTAGCTCCCTGCTCAATGGGAGTCTCCCTCTCCTTCTCCTGCCCTCTGTACTCTCCCCACCCCTAATAAATAAATAAAATCTTAAAAAAAAAAAAAAAAGAGCAAGAGAACAGTATGTAGTGTTGTAGGTTTTACTTGTGGTTCATCACGAACTACTAGCTGGCTATCTTTGGTAAGCCTTGTGCTTTCTCAGCAGTCAAATTAACTATTTTATAATGCAGATTAGTTGGCTCTTCAGTGTGTCAAAGTGCTCTGTAAATATATACCACATTTAGAAATTTAAATAAGATTTTAGCCCCTTTTCTGCCTGCTTTTTGACTTGGGGCTTGTCACTTAAATTCTGAGTTTTTGTTCTTTATAGGTAAAGCAGGAATTTGGCCTGTATATTCAACTCCAGAGGTATTACTTACATTGTGGTTAGCTCTTATAACCTGTAATTTAGATTATTTGTCTTTTTTTTTTTTAACATATATTTGCTTTTATTCCCCCTATGATGATTACCAATAATAATACTGCAATGCATTAACTTTCACTTATTACATTTTATTTAATCTTTCTGTTGTGAGAGTAGATGGTAGTAGCCTCATCTTACTGATCTGGAAGACTGTGGGTCAGGAAATGATAGAGGTGGGATTGTAGTCTCTGATGCCAGTGTTCTTTTTTATTAAAAATTAAACATGTAGCTCATATAGAGGCACATTGCCATGTACCTCATCTAAAACAAACTTCTGATCTCCATTGTTTTCCTATTCTCTCTCTCTCTTTTAAAGATTTTATTTATTTAATTATATATATAGAGAGAGATCACAGGCAGAGAGGCAGGCACAGAGAGGGGGAAGCAGGCTCCCCACCAAGCAGAGAGCCCGATGTGGGACTCAATCCCAGGACCCCAAGATCATGACCTGAGCTGAAGGCAGAGGTTTAACCCACTGAGCCACCCAGGCACTCCTCTTTTTTTTTTTTTTTTTTTTTTTAAGGTGAATAGTTAAGAGTCTTAGCAAAATGTTTTTGTGGAAAAAAAATGCATCTATTTAGTAGCAGTAAGCATAGTTTGGGAATTTTTACATTATAGTACCATTACAAAAATCTGGTTAGCATTACACAACATGTACATATAGTTGGGAATCTTTGAATGATAGAAAATATAGTTTGTCCTTTAAATAGATGGTTTGTTCTGTTTAAATAGGTATATTTTATTTTTAAAATAGAGCATCATTTAATGTTATACTTCTAAAACCAAAGGTTTGTTTTGTGCTTGCTAGAGAAGGAAAACAGGTGATCTCTAAGTACTTACTAAATTTTTTTTCTGTTTTTATAATCCTAATTTATTTTGTGATTCCAAGAAGATGGTTACATGTGGCAAAATTTTTTAAAATTGCTAAAAATTTCTATTCTAGGAAGGTATTGCTTTTTGTCTATTGTTTTATGTCTATTTTTACATTTAAATTTTAAAAAAGAAATCCTTGGACTATCTGAAATGAGTGGGTCAGGCGGGGATTAGGGCAAGCACATTCAGAAATATTTATTTCTGTCTTGAGTTCATTTATGAGTCCTACATTTTAACATTTCCTCTATGAGCCTCAAATGTCCCCTTGTCCAGGTGTACCTGTCCTGGACAGCGGTCTTACTTTGAACGCTGTTGCTTTGGGGGTGATTGACAGCACTGGTTCAACCAGCACTCTGATGCTGATCCTTCCTGATTCAGAAACCTCTGCTCCTGGGACATTTCTTTAACTTGTGTTTCTCTTTTTTCTGTTGAAAGATTCTTGGTGGTCATTACTAGTCCAAGTGTGAGTTCCCATGAGTAGCTCATTGGTCACAGTTTTTATTTTTATCTTTCCAAATGATGACTTTGAAATGGCTATGGCAATTTGAGGGGGCTATCTGCTGCCATTCTTAACCCTGTTCACAAAACATGAGGCACCTCAGCCTTTTTTTCTGTTCTGTGCATATACCAAGTTCATTCCAGCTTCAGGGTGGTCTTTTACTTGTCCCTCTGGGGGAAATGGTCTTCCTTCAGACTGTTGCTTGACTGTGTCCTCCTTGACATTTAAGTCTCAGCTTACATGTCCCTTGTTCAAAGAGGTTTCCCTTGACCACTCACTATAAATGATCATTCCTCCAACACTCTTTATTACATGGCCATGTTTTATTTTCGTCTTTGTACCTAATGACTGAGCAAGAGTTATTTATTTCTCTTTTATCTTCTCTGATGGGGACAGGGACATTGTTCACTCCTATATTGCTAGCACCTAAGAACAGTGTCTGCCACAGTAGGAATTCCAGTAAATACTTGTTGAATGACCAAATGAAGGCATACTTTTCTCTTAGCTATTTGTAAAATTCTTTGGTTTTCTTTTTTGGTAGTCAGGAAGGTCCAATTAATGTTTATGTACTTTTGACATTTTCGTCTTCCTTTACTGTTCTGTTCCCCAGTTGAATTCTTCAGAGGAAGGGGGAAAGAGCCTTTTAGTTTTCAAACTCTTGAGATGTGACTGTTTCAATTTATCTACTGCTTGCCAGGTATGTGTGTGAGATGCTGCACCTAGTCACAAATGCAATTAACAGGTATGAAAATTGGCTCCTAACAGCTGCTTCAGTCCCGCTTGAGCTGGCCCCTTCCCCAGGGGACAGTCTCTGTCAGCCTAGCAAAATGAAATTGCCTTCCCATAAATATTTTTTCAAGGATTATAGAAGAGAAACAAATCTAGGTTTATAAAATGAGTTGAAATGTGTCAACAGGATAGAACAGACTAATGACCTGCTGCAGCAATTTGAATTCTGAGGCACAGCAGTAGTGTTTATCTTCAGAAGAGTTGACATTGAAACTGTAGCTCTTTTAGTTCTATCGAAATGACTTTATTATGCCAAAAGGGTAGAGTTAATAACTTATTTATTGGTGTTGGTGAGGAAAGTGACAATTCTATAAAATATAATTTTTGACCCTCAGAGCTTTGGTTTATAGCACAGATTTTGAGTCCTTGCTCTTTCAGTTAACCCTGTGGAAAGGGCAGGTTTTGGAAAGAATGTGACTCGATCTCCTTTCCATTTTATTCACCAACTGTATAATTCATTCAGCGTGCGTTGCTCTTGACAGTGATAGAAGATGTTAACCATTTCTATGTGCCATAACCAGTATATTCATTTTAAAAATAGATGTAAGTGGGTTTTATATGAATAGTATGCTAGTTCTGAGTTTTATAGTCACGTATGCCTCAATGTTAGCAAACATTACATTCTGCTTTTCTCCTTTTTTTTTTTTTAAATTAACATATAATGTATTATTAGCCCCAGGGGTACAGATCTGTGAATCGTCAGGCTTTCACACTTCACGGTACTCACCATAGCACATATCCTCCCCAATGTCCATAACCCCACCACTCTCTCCCTTACTCCCCTCCACCTGGCAACCTTCAGTTTGTTTTGTGAGATTAAGAGTCACTTATTATTTGTCTCCCTCCCGATCCCATCTTGTTTCATTTTTTTCCTTCCCTACTTCCCAAGCCCCTCATGTTGCTGCTCAGATTCCTCATATCAGGGAGATCATAGGATAATCGTCTTTCTCTGATTGACTTATTTCGCTCAGCATGATACTCTCTAGTTCCATCCACATCATCGCAAAAGGCAAGATTTCATTTCTTTTGATGGCTGCATAGTATTCCATTGTGTATATATATACCACCTCTTCTTTATCCATTCATCTGCTGATGGACATCTAGTTTCTTTCCATAGTTTGGCTGTTGTGGACGTTGCTGCTATAAACACTCGGGTGCACATGCCCCTTCAGATCACCAAATTTGTACCTTTAGGGTAAATACCCAGTAGTGCAATTGCTGGGTCATAGGGTAGCTCTATTTTCAACTTTTTGAGGAACCTCCATGCTGTTTTCCAGAGTGGCTGCATCAGCTTGCATTCCCACCAACAGTGTAAGAGGGTTTCCCTTTCTCCACATCCTCACCCGCATCTGTCATTTCCTGACTTGTTAATTTTAGCTATTCTGACTGGTGTGAGGTGGTATCTCATGATGGTTTTGATTTGTATTTCGCTGATGCCAAGTGATGTGGAGCACTTTTTCATGTGTCTGTTGGCCATCTGGATGTCTCCTTTGCAGAAATGTCTGTTCGTGTCCTTTGCCCATTTCTTGATTGGATTATCTGTTCTTTGGGTGTTGAGTTTAGTAACTTCTTTATAGATTTTGGACACTAGCCCTTTATCTGATATGTCATTTGCAAATATCTTCTCCCATTCTGTCAGTTGTCTTTTTTTTTTTTTTTTGTCTTTTGTTTTTGTTGACTGTTTCCTTTGCTGTGCAAAAGCTTTTGATCTTGATGAAGTCCCAATAGTTCATTTTTGCCCTTGCTTCCCTTGCCTTTGGCGATATTTCCAGGAAGAAGTTGCTGTGGCTGAGGTTGAAGAGGTTGCTGCCTGTGTTCTCCTCAAGGATTTCGATGGATTCCTGTCTCACATTGAGGTCTTTCATCCATTTGGAGTGTATCTTTGTGTGTGGTGTAAGGAAATGGTCCAGTTTCATTTTTCTGCATGTGACTGTCCAATTTTCCCAACACCGTTTATTGAAGAGACTCTTTTTAAAAACCATTCGACATTATTTCCTGCTTTGTTGAAGATTAGTTGACCATAGAGTTGAGGGTCTATTTCTGGGCTCTCTATTCTGTTCCATTGATCTATGTGTCTGTTTTTGTGCCAGTACCATACTATCTTGATGATGACAGCTTTGTAATTAATAGAGCTTGAAGTCTGGAATTGTGATGCCACCAACTTTGGCTTTCTTTTTCAACATTCCTCTGACTATTCAAGGTCTTTTCTGGTTCTATATAAATTTTAGGATTGTTTGTTCCATTTCTTTGAAAAAAAAAAAAGGATGGTATTTTGATAGGGATTGCATTAGATGTGTAGATTGCTTGGGTGGCATAGACATTTTCACAATATTTGTTCTTCCAATCCATGAGCGTGGAATATTTTTCCATTTCTTTGTGTCTTCCTCAATTTCTTTCATGAGTACTTTATAGTTTTCTGAGTACAGATTCTTTGCCTCTGTGGTTAGGTTTATTCTTAGGTATCTTATGGTTTTGGGTGCAATTGTAAATGGGATTGACTCCTTAATTTCTCTTTCTTCTGTCTTGCTGTTCATGTATAGAAATGCAGCTGATCTTTGCCCAACGCAGAATTGCACTGCTCTTGCTAGGGCCCCGGGCTAAGTAATCTGATGGGGTACGCTCTGGGGAGCTTTTGTTCCCTGAACTCTTTCCATAGAGCTCTGGAGGATAATGAAATGGCGGTCTTCCAATCTCAGGCTGGAGGAGCTGAGAGCTTGGGGCCCCTCTCCTCAGTGGGCCCTCGGAGAAAAGCCATCAATCACTCCCATCTCCCTGGTTGCCGGCATGCTCTGAGCTCACCTGGCCTGTGATTGGCCTGTGATCCAGCATTTATGTCTCTGGCACATGGCTCTCTTTGGAGTCTCCAAATCCATCAGATTCCTTCCATGCATTCTGTGCTGCTCCCCCTGGAGGAGGAAGCGAGTCTCCCTGGATCTGCCACTTTTGGGGTCCCTGCTTGAAGAGCAGTGACCTAACTGTGCCGTGGTTCACAGTTTACGGTAATCCCAAACTGAGAGCTCACTCCACGGCTCCGTCTCTGTAGCCAGCTTTCCCTCTCTAATACCTGTGAGCTCTGTTACACTTAGATACCCCGATCCTTCTGTGATCCTGCGGGACCTGAGACCACACTGTTCCTGCGAGGGCTCCATCCCTGCTTAGCCTCTGGAGCAATGTCCCTCAGTGGAGCAGACATTTAAATGTTCGAATTTTGTGCTCCGCCGTCTGCCGCTTGCCGGGAGCTGGCCCCTCCTCTCGTGGTCTATCTTTCCACCCCTTCAGCTTCACTTCTCTACAAGTCCTATCTTTCAGAAAGTGGTGATTTTCTGTTTCTACAATTGCTCTTCTTCTCTTCGATCTCCTGTTGGGTTTGTAGGTGTTCGGAATGGTTTGATAACTATCTAACGGGACTTCTGTGACCTGATGTCAACTCAGTCTGCTACTCCTCTACCATCTTGACTCACAGGCCTGCTTTTCTCCTTTTTGATAAAGTTTATTTTCAGAATTTGAGCTAATTGTGCTCCCCATAAAAGTCACCTTCTGATCAATACTTCCTTCTGTTCATTGCTTTATAATCTCTGGCCTTTCATGAAACTAAAAGTTTGTGTCATTAAATTGTGCTTTGAATCAGAAGTTTCTTCTATGAGAGTATTAACTTAGGTTTTGGATGAATGAGCTGTGTGTTTGTTGTGCTACTGTTGTGCTACTGACTTATGGTGGATCCCTAGATAGCTACAGGACGGGGTCTGGTCACTGGAAATAGCAACCATATAATTAGCAGTTTGGGACCTCAGGCCAGTCTGACCTCATAGGAGGTGGATAAGATTTGGAGATGGAGTTCAGTCATGGGATCATCCTGTGATTTAATAATTCATGATTATTTAATGAAATCCAAATAAGAGCTCTGGATACCAAAGGAGACCTCCTAATTGGTGAATATACTGATATACTAGGAGGACGACACATGGACTCATGGGGAGAGGGCATGGAAATCCTTCATTTGGGGACCTCCACCCTCCACCTCAGACCCTGCCTGTGTGTTTCCTCTATAATAAAACTACAATTATATGTACAATGCTTTCCTGAGTTCTGTGAGTTGTCCCAGCAAATTATCAAACTGAAGAGCATAGGAATCCCTGAATTTATGGTCATTTGATTGGAAATGCTGTGGCCTGGAGACCCCTGAAGTACAGCTGGCATTTAAAATAAATGCAGTTGTGGGGCGCCTGGGTGGCTCAGTGGCTTAAGCCGCTGCCTTCAGCTCAGGTCATGATCTCAGGGTCCTGGGATCGAGCCCCGCATAGGGCTCTCTGCTCAGCGGGGAGCCTGCTTCCTCCTCTCTCTCTGCCTGCCTCTCTGCCTACTTGTGATCTCTCTTTCTCTGTCATATAAATAAATAAATAAATCTTTTTAAAAAATAAAATTAAATAAATGCAGTCTTGTTTGAAATAATGCCCTTTGTACTTGTGGATGCTGTAGTACCTCTGGGTGGTTAGTGCTGGAATTGAACTTTGCAGTACACTTATTTAGGGTTGAAATAGAATATTTATTTGTTATAATTAATTAACTAATATTAATATATTATTATAAAGTTCATAGTCTGCTTTAAGGTTCATTCTTTATGTTGTACAGTTTCATGACTTTTGACAAATTCATAATGTCATGGGTCTATCATTACAGTTTCATACAGAATAGTTTCAGTGATTAGTAAATCCCATGTTCCACTTATTCATCCCTCCTCCACTTGCTCCCGTACTCCTAACACTACCCTCATCTTTTCACCATCTCTGTAGTTTTGTCTTTTCAGACTGCCAAATAGTTGGACTCATATATGATTTAGTCTTTTCAGACTGACTTATTTCACTTAGTATTATGCTTTTAAGTTTCTGTCATGTCTTTATGCAGCTTGATATGTCCTTTTAAAATCTTTTTTTTTTTTTTTTTTAAGATTTTATTTATTTATCAGAGAGAGAGGGTGAGAGAGCGAGCACAGGCAGACAGAATGGCAGGCAGAGGCAGAGGGAGAAGCAGGCTCCCTGCTGAGCAAGGAGCCCGATGTGGGACTCGATCCCAGGACGCTGGGATCATGACCTGAGCCGAAGGCAGCTGCTTAACCAACTGAGCCACCCAGGTGTCCCTGATATGTCCTTTTAATTGCTGTATAATATTCCACCGTGTGGATTTATTACAATTTATGCATTCAGCAGTTGAAGGATATCGTGATTGCTTCTGTGTTTTGGCAATTATGAATAAAGTTGCTATTAACACTCATGTGCAGATTTTTCTGTGGACATTTGTTCTCAAATCATAGCCTGATTTTGGATCATATAGTAAGACTAAATTTCACTTTGTAAGAAGCTGACAAACTGTTTTTGCAAAGTAGCTTACCATTTTGCATTCCCACTAAAATGAATGAGAGCTCCTGTTGCCCCACATCCTTGGCAGCATTTGGGGTTGTCAATGTTTTGAATTTTAGCCATTCTAAATGTATGTAGTGTGGTATCTTTTTTTTTTCCTAAGAGAGGCAGTGTGCATATGAGCAGGGGCTAGAGCAGCAGAGGGAGAGGAAGAGAGAGAATCTCAAGTGGATGCCACGCTTAGTGTGGAACTGAATGTGGGGCTTGATTTCAAGACCCCAAGTCCATGACCTGAGCCAAAACCAAGAGTTGGATGCTTAACTGACTGAGCCACCAAGGCATCCCTCTTGTTATTCTGATTTGAAGTTCCCTAATGGCATTTGATGTTGAGCATCTTTTCATATGTTTATATTCTGTCCTTAAATCTTTTTTGGTTAGCTGTTTGTTCAGATCTGTTGTCCACTTCTTTTAAAGTATTTTTAAGAAATATTTATTTATTTGAGAGAGAGAGCCCATGTGCATGCAGGGGGAGAGGCAGAGGGACAAGAAGGAGCTGCTCAAGTGGATTCTGTGTAGAAAAAAAAGCCCCATGCCTTCCTCCATCTCATGACCCTGAGATCATGACCTGAGCTGAAACTAGCCCTATCCACTTTTTCTCTTTTTTTAAAGTAATATTTACATCCAACATGAGACTTGATGCGATGCGGGGCTCGATCCCAGGATCCTGGGATCATGACCTGAGCCAAAGGCAGAGGCTTAACCCCTGAGCCACCCAGGTGCCCCGGAAGTTTTTAATTTTAATGAAGTTCCTTAATTTCTTGGGTCAAGCTTTTGGTGTTTATCTAAAAACTTGTCACCAACCCAAGGTCACCTAGTTTTTGTTTTGTTTTTAGTGTCATCTTCCAGAAGTTTGCAGTTTTGTGTTTTACATTTAAGTTTTTGATCCCTTTTGAGTTAATTTTGTGTAAATTTCAAATTTTTAAAAAATTTGAAAATATTTCACACATACAGAGTGATATGAAAACTAGTATAATGACCCATATATAAAGTACCTAGCAAATGGCCTTATAAAACATTAACATTTTACCTTATAAATCTACATTAAATTTAAAATCAAGTTGAAACCCCTGTAAATTCCTCCTAATCTTATCCCTCTTCTAGGAAGTAATCAATTCTATCAATTTGGTATTTTTCAAATCCATGCAATGTTTTATAGTTTATTAAATATTTATGTATCATATGGTACTGTTAAATATTATTTATATAGCATACCATATATACAATAGTGTATACATTATATCATATAATACTGTGTATAATTGGGATTATTTTTCAAGTTTTTAAAATATCCCATTAACATTATGTATAGTACATATACTTTATCAACTTGTTTATTTCAAAACTGCATTGATTTTATGATTAAGAGGATTTTTTTTACTATAGGAAAGAATATGTTAATTGAGAGGTATATAATGTTAGAGAATTTATTGTAAGTTCTAATTTTAACTTGGTTTGCCCTATTAGCACAAATAAATTTAGCTCTGACCTAAGGGTTAAATTTTTCAATGCTGGAATATTGTATCTTTAATATCTATATTGCGGCATGTTTTTTAGCAGTCTTACTAAATTAATATGTAAGGTGCTATTTTTTTATTTTAGGAAAGTTTTTCGGTGTGTGTTTGAGGGGGCTTTTTAGAATGCACACACAGGTTTATTAGATCATTCGTAGGGTGTTTTGCAGCTGCCCTGTTAAGGATACTAAAGAAACCAGAGAAACTTAATTATTTAAACTGTGCTGCTATTCGGTGAGCCTACCTTTTATAGATATCTTTCTGAGGGCTCTTTTTAAGTTGTGGGTTTCCTTTACTATAACCACCAGTTTCTGAAGAGAACACCACCATTTGTAGGTTTAACCAGAAGATCTCTACAATTCAGGCTGGAGGTAAAGGTGTAGCTAGCTTCCTCTCCTAGCTTGCAGAAAGTGACTTGATTCCTGTAGGGGGAAGGAAGGTTGAACCTAATTATATATGCTGATCTATCAGCCAGTTTCACCCAGTATAAGCAGAAACTGTCAATTCTTTGTAGAATGTTTTATGTCCTAAATTAAGTCTGTACCATACAAGATTGAGATCTTTAGAGAAGGTACTCCCATTGTCTACTGTGTTAATTGTACACACTAACATGTCACTGTTGATTTGATTATAATTGCTCATTTTATAACCTTTAACTGGTGTATAATTTTGAGTTCTGTAGCAAAAAACAAAAATAAAAAACACAAAAAACAAAAAACAATTTGAATTTCTACTGTTTGTGCACATTTGAAAAATAATGACCTCCCTTTTCCCCCAGGATCATTTATTATAGGTTCCAGAAAGCTGTATAATGATATTTCCAATCCAGATTATTTTTCTATTGACATCTTGAAAAATCTATTATGTTGTAAACCATCATTGGCAGATTCGGTTGTAATTTAATGAGAACAGCCTAATATGCCAAGAGAAGTGACCTTCAAGCCCCTGCTCTTCCAACTCAACTCTTGCATGAAATGCTGAAATGGTTTCTCCCCTTGTGTCCTCTTTAAGGATGAAACATGTTCCAGGTTTTGTCTCCTCACCCCTCTTCTATTAAAACTGTTCATATTGGTGCTGTACTAATAAAGGGGCACTGAAAAATGACTTTTACTTCTAAATTTTCTATAGTTTCATTTTTTATGTGATGCCATGGTTTTAGGTACCATCTTATTCAGGAATTGGTCTGTAGCAAATGTTTTGTAACATGATCTCTAAGATAAGGGAATAGATTAAAAATTGAGTTAGTATAGATTTTCTGTGCCAGAGTATAGTGTATTTTCTGTTTGGGATTTTACATTCAAGGTCTCTATATTACAGATGATGTACACAGATTAATCTCAGAATGTTATAGACCTATTAATTTCAGACAAATAGTCAAATTCTGAGTTAGGTTATGTACTTACTTTAGGTTATTGGTTATAATCTCAGTGATTATTCTTTCTTGATTTTATTTAATTTTTATTTTTTATTTTTAGAGATTTTATTATTTTATATTTAGAGATTTTATTTATTTATTTGATGGAGAGAACACAAGGAAGCAGAGCAGGAGGGAGAGGGAGAAGCGTCCTCCCCGCTAAGAAGGGAGCCTGATGCAGGGCTCAATCCCAGGATTCTGGGATCATGACCTGGGCTGAAGGCAGGCCTTAACTGACTAAGTCACCCATGCCACCCCCATTTCTTGATTTTTAAAAATCAATATTTACTGAATTTTTTTTCTCTTAAGTGAAATACTCCTGGCTTCTTAAAAAGTTAGTGATACTACTTTTGTCTTAGCATATATAGAACAGTTTCTTTTTCTTTTTCTTTTTTTTTAAGTAGAGCTCTCATGACTGTATTGTCTTGTCCCATTTGATTTTCTTTGAATGTCCTTTATTCCCCTATTTCCCACACTTTAGGAGTATAGAATCATGTTTCTCACTGCTGGCATTCTGAGGGCTAGACCCATCTCTTGACTTTTTATTTTGTTGTCTTCATCTTTCTATTTACCTATCGCTACTCATTTTGCTTCCTCTCATAAATACCCATTCCAATCTAGTTAGTATATGTCTCCAGATATTTGTGTATCTTTGGAAGACATGTAGTGTTTTCTGTGCATAAGTTTTTAATTTTCATAAATAGCCTTTGGCTGTACATCTCATTTTATATTATCTTTTTAAATTCAGCCCTATATTTAAATGATCTATCTTTGTTGCTGTGTGTAATTCTGGTTCATTACTTCTAACAGCTGTAGAGTTTTCTATCATGTGCATGCTCTTATCCAGGCATACTCCATATGCATCTTACTTATATACTCCCCTAGTGACATTTATGTACTATAAACAATGCTGCAATAATAATCTTTATTTTATTTAATGGAGATATATGCTGAAGAGTGGTATTGGTGGGTTGTTGGGAGTCCATTACAAAGTTTACTAAGTTTTGCCAAATTGTTCTATAGAACAACCAGGTTATACTTTTTAGAGCTGTACATGAAGATTCAGACCATTTTCCACGTAAGCAACTTGGCAACCAAACTGGCCTGAAGAGTTGCTTTGATGGACATGAACTGATAAACTATGAATAAAGTCAAACCAAAGTAGTTTACTATCAGCCCTCTACTGAAAAGGTACTCATGAATGGAAAAGCTGCCTTGGTTCCTGATAGTAGTCCCTATAAAGGGAGGTTTTTTTATGAGAGAATATAAGGGTGAGCCCTCACTGCCAAATAACTCAGTCTGTTTAGCTCAGCAAGCTGTGAATATTAGATTCTTTGTGCCTAGCATGGTTCTTGTAATACAAATGTGAGTGAGACAGAATCTTTGCACCTGAAGCTCTTTGGTTGTGGGACAAAAGTGTACAGTACTTTGTGGTTATCTTTTAGGGTTGATCTCTTTGCTTCTTCTGTGAGAAGTTGATTCTGGTTATAGTAGCCCTCCTTGGGTCACTGTTATTCTTTCTACCTTTCTTTTTAAAATTAAGACTTATGGGGTGCCTGAGTGGCTCAGTTGCTTAAGCGTCCAACATTTGATTTTGTCTTGGGTCATGAGGTTGACCCCCCCGCCCAGTCAGGCACTGTGCTGGATGTGGAGCCTTCTAAAGATTCTGTTTCTCTCTCTCCCTCTGCTTCTCCCCACTGAGCACATGCTCTGTCTCTCCCTCTCATTCTTAGGAAAAAAAAAAAGATAAAAATAACGTAAAATAAAACCAAGACTTATAGGTACCTGGTCTATAAATTGTGACTGTTCAGGGTCCCACCAGTCCATCATCCTACCTGCCTTGGTAAAAGATTCCCTAGAGAGCAATGTTGTTAGTGTGGTGTTTGCATTCTACAGTGTAATGATTGGGATGGCATGTTATAAGTCCCTTTGAATTGGTAAAGTGGAAATCAGAAAATACTACCTAGAAGTATGAATTAATTAAATGTAGTAAGAGGCAGTGTGATGTATAATGGCAAGAATACAGATAATAGTGTTAGGCAAAATAGCAGACAAAACACATTTCCCAATCTTTACTCAATTCCAGTTGAAAAGACCAGTAGCTAAATAAATAGGTGGGAAAAAACTTGGATATGTCTTAGAAACTAGAGCTTGAGGCTGCTCATATGCCAAAACACTCGGGATAATTTTTGGTAGGCAGTTCTCCAAGGTAAGAGAACTCCTAACCTGGAAGGGACAGGGACATCTGGCCGGTTCAATCAGTAGAGCATGCAATTCTTGATCTCTATACCCATGTTGTAGAGATTACTTAAAAAAATAATAATAAAAATAAAATATACCCAATAAGTTAAAAAATATATTAACTTGGAGGGGCAACATCTTGATGAGTGGTCTCACAAATCACAATATTTAAATTTCTCTCTTGCTTCTTAGACCAGAAGTATTTGTACTTAGTAAAAATAGTGTTCAGAGACCCAGAGTTTGCTGCTAGTACACCCCTGGAAGGTGCCTATCCACTCTCCCCAGATCGCTTAATCTCCCAATTAGTAATCTAGTGAGGTTTGTGTTCCAAAAAAAGATCCAGTCATTAAAAGCCGTGAAAGCTGAATAGCAGTTACAAGAAGAGAGCAATCTGATGGGATTGTAAGGGATGGAAAATATAGTTACCAAATTAAAATCTGCTAGGAGGGCGCCTGGGTGGCTCAGTGGGTTAAGCCTCTGCCTTCGGCTTAGGTCATGATCTCAGGGTCCTGGGATCGAGTCCCACATCAGGCTCTCTGCTCCACAGGGAGCCTGCTTCCTCCTCTCTCTCTCTGCCTGCCTCTCTGCCTACTTGTGATCTCTCTCTGTCAAATAAATAAATAAAATCTTTAAAAAAAAAATCTGCAATGGATGCAGTGAATAGCAAATTAGACAGTGAGAAAGACAAACTTGTAAAATATTTTCCAAAGTATAAAGGCAAAAGTTGGGGAAATAAAAATGATTGGAAAATAAGACAAATGGAGGAAAAGTCAGAAGATAAAATGTACAAATAATAGGAATTTCAGAAAGAGAGCATATACATTTTCAGATAAATAATAGAAAACATTACTGACTCAGGGGCGCCTGGGTGGCTCAGTGGGTTAAGCCACTGCCTTCGGCTCAGGTCATGATCTCAGGGTCCTGGGATCGAGTCCCGCATCAGGCTCTCTGCTCCACAGGGAGCCTGCTTCCTCCTCTCTCTCTCTGCCTGCCTCTCTGCCTACTTGTGATCTCTCTCTGTCAAATAAAACAATAAAATCTTTAAAAAAAAAAAAAAAGAAAACATTACTGACTCAAAATTAATGAGAAATATGAAAGTATATTCTTCTGGACTTTTCAAATTTGGAGGCATTTCTGCTAACAACATTATGAAAGAAACTGAATTGATGGTGGCACAGAGAGGCAACCTCTAAATTCTCCCATGAAAGAGGTGACTGCCTGGGCTCTAAGTAGAAGAGATGCTGAGTAAATCCCACTAAATGTCCTCTGTTTCTGAGGAATAAAAACAAGCAGGAAGAGCAGGTAGAAGGCCAGCAAGATGGGAGTTGTTCTTCCAGGACTAAAGGTAGTCAGGACCCAAAAGACTGCATGGTGGGGCATAATCATTAGAAAAAGAAAGCAAGTTGTTATTCATAGGTGATACTTTGATCGACCTAAAAATGGAAGAAAATTATTGCTTGAAAACCTATTTGAACCAAGTAAATATATTGAGATCAAATTTTTTGAGTATTCTAGTTAGCAGCTCCATTGGGGGGAAAAAAACACCACCCTAGAGTTTATAAATCCAAGTGAATATTTACCTCTTCAAATAAATCTATTTGAGAATAGATGCCAATGTGGAAGATGGTACTTAGAAACAGCCACTGTCATTAACTAATAGAATTTATGTTTTCCTCAAGCTTTTCTATTAGGAAAAAAACTTAGTAAGAGTCAAACACATTTTTTTAAAAGATTTTATTTACTTATTTGACAGACAGAGATCACAAGTAAGCAGAGGCAGGCAGAGAAAGAGGAAGGAAATCAGGCTCCCTGCCGAGCAGAGAGCCTGATGCAGGGCTTGGTCCCAGGACCCTGGGATCATGACCTGAGCCAAAGGCAGACTCTTAACTAACTGAGAGACCCAGTCTTACTTTTTAGGCTCAGGAAACATAATCAGCTCTTGTGTTTTGATAAAAAGACCCAAATACTCTTTATTGGTGAGGAGAAATATGGTCTTATATCACTAGGTATAGAATAAATTGATAGAACCATTCTTTAGGACAGTATAGAAGGGGGAAAAAAGGATTTGTGATCTATGTACCTTCTGACCCAACAATCTTACTTAAAATAATCATACTAAAGAAACTATCAGAGCTGTGCAGAAAAATCTATATTCTAGGCTATTTGGTGTGTAGAGAAGGATATGTATTATACTAGAAATTCAGAAACAACCTAAATATTTAAAATAGAAAATTGATTGAATTTATTATAGTATATATCTATAATGGAATACTGTTCAAAAATTAGGAATGCTTTAACAGATAGTAGTAAATCATAAAAGCTGAATATTCACTTTAGGCACACTCTAGTCCTAGTTACTTTCGTAGTTTTTCAGTCATTCACTAACAAATACTTAGTGACAACCCAGGCATTGTTCTAGAACCTAGAGATAGAGCACTGCATGGGGAAAACATAAAATTAAAATGACCATTTCTTTGCCTACACAGAATTTATAGTCTGGTCAG
The DNA here is from genome assembly GCF_964662115.1 of Mustela nivalis. Taxonomy (NCBI): domain Eukaryota; kingdom Metazoa; phylum Chordata; class Mammalia; order Carnivora; family Mustelidae; genus Mustela; species Mustela nivalis. The sequence continues at coordinate 117,905,880 of NC_139025.1, forward strand.
GAAAGGCAGAACAACAAATAAATAATTTTTCAATTAGTGATAAGTGCTTTGGAGAAGAGTATGACAGGATAAGGTAGATAGGGCATACCAAGGGAAGAGAAGGGGGAAGTTTGCAATTTTATATGAAGTGGGTCAGAGAAGTCTGAAAAATGAAATTTGGAAAAAAAAAAAAAAGCTAAGAAGAAGCAATGTTTATATCTGGTGGAAAGTATTCGTGGTGGAGGTAATTGTAAGTTAGAAGACTTGAGGTAGAGATGTGTGTGTGTTCCAGCACAGCCATGAAGGTTAGTGCAGTTGATGCAGATAAATCAATGGAGAAAGTGTGTGGGAAATAAGGTAAGGAGGAGACAAAGGTTGGTGGTGAAAATGGAGGGCCATTACTGTGGTCAAATGGGCCATTTGCTTTGAGATTGGAAGCCACTGTTGGGTTTTGATAAAGGAATGAAATATGACTGGCATTTAAAAGAATTGTTTTACTGTTTTGTGTAGGATAGAGTGGAGAGGATCAGGAATGGAGCACGGAGATCAGAGACTATTATAATAACCCTCTCAAGACATGATGGTAGCTTGGACCAGTGATGAGAAGTGGTTTGATTCCTAATTTATAGCACATAGCCACAAACTCTTATTTGAAGAAATAATTGAATATATGTATCAACATGTAAATAGTTATCTCTGGTGGGATTGCTGATGATTTGTATTTTCTTTGTATGCCTTTGGGTTTTCCAAATTTTCTGTAACTATTACTTTTGAAATAAGAAAAAAATATAAAACTGACTTCTGCTTAAAAACTGTGTTTTCCCCTCTGATTTCAAAGTATTATATGCATTTAAGGTTTGAAGAATTATGTTTCTTTCCTTTTAGTGTTAGGCATTCCCTCTGTCTAGTAAATCAGATGGAGAGTAGGCCCAACCTTTAAATTAGAACTAAGATGTTAACTTACTAGTGAAACTGATTGAGGAAGGAAATTCACCTTTTTCAAGGTAGAGAGGATTGTATTCAACATTTGCCCTATCATTCTGGTGAGATAAACTTTAGAAACCTGTTTTATTACATCATTGTTAAAGTTAATGCCCAAGATTACATTTTTACTTCTGTGTTCTGCTCTTCTTACTTCATTACTGATGCAGGATAACTCAGTGACAAAAAACTGTTCAGTGTAGATCAGTAGAATGGCTATGCCTCAGTCATCTTTACTATTGAATGTGAGTTGTATTGCTGATTTCCTGAAAATCATTTGTACAAATGATTAGAATGTGGTACTATGAATTTTCTTTCCTGACTTACCTTTCTGGTTTTCTTGATTATACCAATTCAGTCTAACCGCAGTGAGAGTTGTAGTGGTCCAGAGTGTGCCAGCTGGCAGAGAGGGGAGAAAAGAAATTCAGATTAGAGTTTGGATTTGGCTATAGATAATCTGGGTGATTGAATTTTTAAATGATAAATCAACAAAATTCTCATTATCTGGAAGCATAACTTGAGTTTTGTATTAATTGAAAATAATAGCCCTTGCATTGGCAGTGTTTAGTCTTCTAAATGGAAAATGGAAATCTGGGCTTTTTGCTTTGAGAGTACCTTCCCAAGTAATATTAGCAGCACATTAACTAAGGTAAAATTTTGTTTTGATTTATATTTTGGTTTGAAATCATGCTTTACTGGTAAATTGCAAATCCATAGGCACACTCATTTTGAGGTACTACCAGTTTCAGAAACAGCAGAATTACATTGTGGCTCTACTTTAGTCAATTAATAAAAATAAATGTGATTTCTTTCTTCTTTTATAGGAAAAGAGAAAAATTTTCTCTTCCATGTTACATTCTGAGAAAGTTTACCACATGAGAGTAGTTTTTGTAGTCTAAAAAATTGTCTATACCTTCTGTATCTTTCTATACCTACTGAGCAACTTGTGTGGTAAATACCTGTTGTTATGTATGACTTGGTTTTTTGTTTGTTTGTTTGCCCAATTGGAATGTAGATATTTAGTTTTGGGGTTTTTTTTAAAGATTTTATTTATTTATTTGATAGAGATCACTAGTAGGCAGAGAGGCAGGCAAAGAGAGAGGGAACCAGGCTCCCTGCTGAGCAGAGAGCCTGACTCAGGGCTCGATCCCAGTACCCTGAGATCATGACCTGAGCCAAAGGCAGAGGTTTAACCCAATGAGCCACCCAGGCGCCCCTATTTAGTTGTTTTTCTGATGATCTAAAGCCAGTGTTGCTTCCTGAATACTTAGGTGGAAATAATTCTGTTGCTTCAAAAACAACTGTCTTGCCTATAATGTTTATGCTTTCAGAACTTCTTAATTACTTCTGTATGAATTGTATATGTCACTGGAAAGAAAAGAACCTGCTATTCAGACCCAGGTTGAGTTCCAGCTCTGCCACTGAGTAGTTAGTTGAATGAATAGCTGTCAGAGCCTCAATTTGCTCATCAATAAGACTACCTATATTATTGACTTGCTACTGTATGGTAGGCAGCCAGTAAGTATTACTTACTCTATTTATTTCATACTTTTCAAAAATTTTAAAAAGATGTATTTATTTATTTGAAAGAGAGAGTGCCCACAGGGGGACACACACACTCACACACATACACACAAGGCAGGGGAGGGGCCGGCAGAGAGGGAGAAACTCTCAAGCAGACTCACTGCCCAAGGCTCAAAGCTATGACCTTGAAATCATGACCTGAGCCAAATTCAAGAAACAAATGCTTAACTGAGTAAGCCACCAAAGAGCCCTTATTTTATATTTTAAATTTAACTTGTGTCCTGAACAGAACCCTTGGTGATTTTGTTACAGTATAATTTTATACAGAGCACTCTTGAAGGCAGTAGGAAAAGAATATCAGTTACTAAATTCGGTCTACATGATGTTAGATCTTTAACGCAGGTCTCATCTTTTTTATTCTTTTTAAAGATGTGTATTGTACAGTGTTACAGTATATTGAAAATATACTGTATATTTGCAAGATCCCTGTGCTAGAAGCTTTGTATATATTGTCTCTCATCCCCGTAACTGTAGATACACTTTTTTTGTTGTTGAAAAAAAAAGATGATGATATCTGGGGGATGATATCTGGAAGGCTTTTAAAAAATATGTATGTAATAATGGGTGTGCTGTTTTGGATTAAAATCCATATGTGGTATATTGTAAAATGACCTTCTGCCATATTCTTGAAGAATGACGTTTCTGTTATTAGACTGGAGTCATCTCCACTGGTATTAAAGAGTAGTGGTCTTCAGGAAGCTGTGAGAGTGTTGAACTAGTGCTGTTAACTGTGGTATTAATCATCGGTGATGTCAGTGTGGACGGTTATTGCTGGAGGGTTTTTTCTTTTTCTCCTATCCCTCCACTCTCCCCTCCCCCCAACTAATGCCTTTGCATTCCTTCTTCCATTATGTGCTTACCAATTAATTCTTAAATCTTCCAAGTGTGAGTACCTCTCTTAATTTTAGTCTTGGCTTTTATAATGACATTGCACGTTTTTTTTTTTTTTTCTTAAAACAGAATCTTTACAATGGTTCTGATTATATCAAAAGGAAAATCTGGTATGTGTTTGGATTTTTTTCTTAAGTTGATATATGTTTTAGTTTATCAGGGTTGACATTAAAGAAACCAATGGTAATCTGTACTTATTATTTCTTTTCTGTTGAATAGATAAATATTTCATTATGATCTTAGTGTATTTTGTTATTATTGACATAATGTTCCATAATATTTAAAGTTGGTCAATTGTCACATATATTTATATATGTGTTTTAAAAGGGAACTGGTTTCCTAATTATCTGCCTCTTATTTATGAGGAATATGAGTGCTAAAGAAATGCAGACAGGTGTCTAGAGTACATTAAAGCCTAGTTTGAGTTTTTATCTTGATGGCATAGGAATTTACAGTGATTCATTGCATTGTTTATTTATTTAACTGGTTTCATTTTAAACGTATCCTTGCCCCAACAATGATTTACTTTAGAACAGTATTCTGTTGAGTACAGGGATTAGTTTAACTTAACATCCAAATATCTGATTCTGTAATTATTAAAAATCAATATAAACAATAACATTGTGTTGGTAATCATTTGGGGACACTTTTTAGTATGAAAATATTTGGGGGCACCTAAGTGGCTCTGTCAGTTAAGTGTTCAAAACTTGATCTCAACTCTGATCTTGATCTCAGGGTCATAAGTTCAAGCCTCCCCTCCACCCAGTTGGGCTCCACACTGGGTGGGTGGCCTACTTACAAAAAAAAAAAAAATAAAAAAAAAAAAATAATAATAATAATAATAAATCTTTGGGGGCACCTGAATGGCTCAGTCGGTTGGGTGTCTGCTTTCGGCTTGGGTCGTGATCCCAGAGTCCTGGGATTGAGCCCCCCATCGGGCTCCCTGCTCGGCAGGAGGCCTGCTTCTCCCTCTCCCTTTGTCTACTGTACCCTCTGCTTGTGCTCTCTCTTGCTCTCTCTCTCTCTCTGTCAAATAAATAAATAAATAAAGTTTTTTAAAAACTTTGGTTATTATTTCTAAAATGATGTTTATTTGTTTTTGATCTTTTCAGAATATAATTTGTCTGATAATACTGTTAATTATTGGGTAAAACAAAGAGCCCCATCAGATGTGTTTGGATTTTCTTCTCATATTCTGAAGATTGGGATTATTTTGCCTGACTGAACATAATTTCTGAGGCTTTTCAAAATATAATACACAGAATACTTTTTTTTCTCTCTGCCTCTACCGCATGAGCTCATTTGTCACTGGTAATTTTTTATTTTTTTTATGCATCCCACATGTCAAGCTGCTTCCTACACAGAATAATATCAAGAATATAAACCTGATTGATTCTGTATTTTGGGATAAATGAGGTACTCTTAGATATAGACTCATCTCAGTCTCACATGGCGTAGGCCTTCCAGTATTGCTAGGATATTGGATGGAGCAGCCAAGAATGACTTTTTTCCTCCTACGTTACCAACCAGGAAGTTTCTGTGGTGAGAGAAATATTCCCTGCATTCAGAGAATGCTGTCATCATATGGAAAGTATAACTGGAAACAAGGAGAGAGGCAGTCTCAAAACACAGTGCTCAAGCCGTAGATTTCATGTATGCCAGGAGAAAATGTAGTCTAGTTTCATTTTGATGAGCTACGTATGACTTTATTTTGAAATGGTTCTGGCATTTCATTTACAACTGGAGATATTTTGTGTCCTTTCTTCTGTTTCTCTTAATTTAAAATTTCTGTGTCTACCCCTCTATGTAAAAGATTGCCAAGACCCAGAATAGTGTGGTTTTGATGAGAATAGTTGAAAGTGTTTGTTATTGATGTTTTAAAGAATCCCTTTATCAAAAATAATTGGCCACTAATGATGGGGTTCATATGTCATTCTCTAAAATCCAAAGATGAATTTGGGTGGAGAAGGAAGGGCAGGGAAGCAAGAAGAGGATATTAAGTGCTCAACAGATGGCTGGAATGGCAGAGCAAGTGGGAGATTTTATCTCTTATAGTCTATGGGCAATATTGAGATCTTATTTCTCTTACAATTTAGAACACCTAATAGACAAATTCAAACTATATGTTAGATTTCTAAACTACAGAAGTTATCTTTAGTCTATGGTTATAGTTTACTTTTTTAAAAATTAAAGTTAGTACCAATTTTGTGTTATATTTGTACTATTATTTTATATTGTAACTTTTTTTTAATCTTCTATTCTTCAAAACAAATTTAACAAAATTTATGTTGATTATATTTCAGGATGAACCAAATTCATATCAAAGGATCTTAGGAATGAGGGGGAGAGACATAAAAAAGCAGTGAGTAAGACACAGCTGGATTTTCAGATCCTGGTTAGAAAAATCAGCTTTTGACTTACAGCTGAGAAAATTTTGTTTATTATTGAAGAAAAGTGAATTCAAAGACCTCACAAATATCTTTTTAAAGTCTGCTCCAAAACTGAAAGGTAGCACTTCCTCTTAGGAACTTAATGTGCCTGGAAAATGTAGACATTTTAAGCCAGTTAACTGCTCTGGCTCCTCAGTGACCTTATCACTGCTCATTAATCTTCTATGTATGAAAGTTCTCAACATCTCAACTCCACCTATTTTTCCATGGTCACACGAAGGCAACGGTTTCTGAATATATTCTAGACTATTTTTTGGCTTTGGTTTTGGTGTTTTTCTTTTTTCTTTCCAGATTTCACTCTACATGGGGTTTAAGAACTGAATTCAATTTGACACATCACTCTTTCACACCAAATTGCCTTACAAACACTTGTGGGACAAATATTTCAAGATTTTTCTACATGGGTTATGGGTACAATATTAGAAATTACTTTTAGCCAGTATGAAAAATATACTGTGGATTGATTTAATAATACATTTACTCAGCAAACATTTATTGAGCCCATATTCCATAACCAGGTATTGGGAATACAGAGATAAGTAAGATGTGATTCCTGCTTCTGAGAAGTAGCTCATTGTTTGCCTCTAAAGTCTTAAACTGGGGTACAAAGAAATAAGAGGCTGAACTAGCTGGTCCAGATAAGGTTATTTAACTCCTGGATTTGAAAAATAATGAACTGTAGAGACAAAGCTCGAATTGTTGGGTGTTATGTTCTATTTGTCTAGAAAAGCTTGAAAAATAAAATTCAAGTAAACAGTAGAGTTGTTTTTCTCCAGAGGGTTTTACAGTGATTATTAAGTTTTAATAAGCATTCCCTCAGGGACTACTATGCGCAAGCCTCATGCTCAACACTAGGGATATGAATTTATGAGATTAAGTATTTCATTCTCTAGGAAGACCGTGAGAGAGAGAGAGAGCTATATGAGTAATTACCATGTGGCAGGGGTAAACATTTTATTACCAAATTTGTACCAACTGATACTTCTTGGTTGCAATGACACGAGGGAATATAGAGAAACTAAGGCCAGGAAACCAGAAGTCACGAGACAACTGAGGGAAGCACCAATTCCTGTTTAGGAGAATCTTTCAAAAGCTCTTCTTAATTTTTAGATCATATATCAGAAATTTCAATGATAAATACCAAGAGAAAAATCAAAATATGTCATAAAGCATGAAAATATTTTTGTTACAAAGAGGCATTTTGGATATCGTGACAAAACCTTGTATCTTGGTGCTGTCTTATAGTTGACCCTCTAAAGAGATTTTCCATTGGGAGCAACCTCCCATTTTGCAAATAAAGTAAATAAGGAAAGAGTAAAGGACCCTCTGTAGTGATACCACCAACAATGGCAGTTTGTTTGCTCTACTCTAATTGGATACATCTATAAATTAGGTTGGAAGATCCCTAACATTAGGACTAATAGTCTTGTGGGATAGAACTGTTATTTGAGATGGCTTGATGATACACAGAATTAGGAGACAGCACTTCTATAGGAGATATATACTTCCTGTTTTTATTTCGTTTCTTGGCTAGTTGAAGAGGTTGGTATTACACTTTCATATTCCTTAAACATCTTTTAAAAAGATGAAAGACTTAAAGAATCTTTCGTGTCTGTGCTTTAGTTCTGTTTATGAGCTGCCATGCTCTTTTCATGATCTACTCCTAGAATCCTGTGCATCCGACAAAGGCTTCCTTTTTGGCAGTTACACCCAGTTTGGGTTCCTTTTACTTTCTGTTATTTATAAACTTTCAAAATTGGTTATTAACTTTTTGGTTATTTCAGAGATAATAGTTTTAATTACTAAGTATACACTTATTTTTCCTATTTGAGATTTTCTTTGTTACACTACTTTTGAAATTAAAGGTGTTTGTAGAGTACTCAAGAGATTCAAAGCCTTGAATTTTGTACCTAGTACTTGGGTATGCTTTTTTGTTTTTAACTATATTTAAGGCATGTTATTTGCTCACTTCCATGTGCTAGAATTTCACCTATTATAGACCAAGAATTGTTTCTCACCGTTTCTGTAAGAGTAGTGTAAAAGGTGAGTCTAATTTATTTTGAATGATATTTGTCATTAGATCAGAGTGGCTATTAAATTTCAAAGCATTATCATAGTGATTATGATTATTGCTACAGCTGGAGGCAGTGTTCTGTGGAACCTATTAGGGTATTAGTCTTCTTGGTTCTAGTGCAAGGTTTGGCAAGCTTTACTTTTGAATTAAAGTTTATTGTTTTTTTTTTTTAAAGATTTTATTTATCAGAGAGAGAGGGGGGGAGAGAGCAAGCACAGGCAGACAGAATGACAGGCAGAGGCAGAGGGAGAAGCAGGCTCCCCGCCGAGCAAGGAGACTGATGTGGGACTGGATCCCAGCACGCTGGGATCATGACCTGAGCCGAAGGCAGCTGCTTAACCAACTGAGCCACCCAGGCGTCCCTAAAGTTTATAGTTTTGCCATCATCGGAGAGTTTATAGAATATCAACTGCATTGTTAGGAAGTACCACCTGAGACTGATTGGTAGTAGCTGCCTAGAGAACCTGTTGACAATTAGGAGGCTTATTGGAGACATTTGTGAAGGAGTGTTGCAATCTAATAGTGTCTGACATGATCATAAATTGGGAAGGGATAGAGTGAGATTTGTGTTACCTATGCCATGTGTTTGCCAAATCCATAAAGGGGCCTTAGAATGAGTATTTAGTCGCATATGTAAGTTAATATGAGAGTCATCCTCATCATATCCCTTGTCAGAAAAGCATCCCATCTTTTTCAGATACCTCCAGTGGGGAGCCGACTGCCTGCCTGAGATCCCATTCTGTTGTAGGACAGCTCTGTTAGAAATTTCCCCCTGTAGTGTCCTCTTCAGTTACTACTATGTATTGAAAGTTCATGAAAACCTAGTATCAAGTGTTTCTGACAAGGGTAGATTATGAGGTGTTTTTTTTGTTTGTTCGTTTGTTGATATCATTTATCATTTACCAACTGTCTTTTTGCCCATTTAAAAAACGTTTAATTTCAAAATAGTTAAATACTCACAGGAAATTGCCAAAATAGTACACAGTGTTGCTGTGTACCTTTCTCCCAGTTTTCCCCAATGGTAACATCTTACGGAACTGTACCATAATAGCAAAACCAGGAACTTGGTATTGGTACAATCCACCAACCTTAATCAGGTCTCAGCAGTTTTACCTGCTTTTGTGTGTGTGTGTGTGCGCGCGCGCACGCGTGCATGTGTTTGTGTGTGTAGTTCTTTGTAATTTTATCATTTATATAGATTTGGCTGTCACCATACTCAAGATACGAAACTATTCCATACCTGCAAAGAGCTCCTCTGTACCACCATTTTATAGTCACTCCCAATCCTCTCCCCTGTTGCTAATTCTTGGTAACCACTAAGCTGGTATCCATCTCTGAAATTTTGTTTTTTTGAGAACTTTATATAAATGGAATAATATAGTGTAGCCTTGAAGGCTGGAGTTCTTTTCACTAAGGATAATTCCTTTGTAATCTATCCAAGTTGATTACATGTATCAATAGTTATTCTGTTTTTAAAATAATAACTGATATCCTTTCTAGGGGCCACCATAAATATTTGTCTAACTATCTGAACAACATTTAAAATATTATTAAAGTGGTTAATTTACATTTACAGAGCTCTTAAATTTGAATTCACCTGTTACCCAGTATATAAGAAATCTCATCTTTGACTATTTGTTGCTTGAACTGTTAGGGTTAATAAGGAGTCAAGAGTATTAGGAGAGCCCTTTCTTCTGTCTGTTTCTAACCAGCCCTGGGGTCTCATACTACTCATTCAACCCCTTTGTGTTACTTCTTTTGTGACCAAGGGCTGTCCACCTGAAAGGATGATTATGTGGATGAAATGAGACATAAAAGACAAAATAAAAATTTTTCTATACTGCGTCAAGCCAAAATTAATTTGTAGGTAAGTTGTTAACATGTGGTTGTGTCTGGTGTAATGAGAATGACGATTGTTTTTGTTTTTTTTTTTTAAAGATTATTTATTTATTTATTTGACAGAGAGAGAGAGATGACAAGCAGGCAGAGAGGCAGGCAGAGAGAGAGGAGGAAGCAGGCTCCCCGCTAAGCAGAGAGCCCGATGCGGGGCTCGATCCCAGGACCCTGGGATCATGACCTGAGCCGAAGGCAGCAGCTTAACCCACTGAGCCACCCAGGCGCCCCGGGTTTTTTTTTTTTTTTAACTTGTTTTTATTTTCCAACTTTCCTATAATGCATATAGATTTTATCCTTGTTTTTCTACTTATAAAAATATGTACTCATTAAAAATTAAATCATAATAAAAATATATACACTAGAAAGTGAAAGCCTGCAGAAATCCCTCACCTGAAGTTATTATTATGAACCGTTTGTTGTATGTTTTGTTTTTCTGTTCATGGAAGAAGTTTTTGTTATTAGTACTAAAATAAAACCAGGGATTTGCTGTGCACATCATTTAAATCTCTTGTACTAAGGTTTCTTGAATATTTTTTCCTGTCTGTACGGGTAACCTTATTAGCTATGTGGTTATTTCGGTGTATACATGTACTATTCATTCATTTACTAAGTTACTTCTCATTGAATGCCTGCTGTGTTCAAGGCACCATGCTGGGGAAACTGTGATGAATAATACACGAAGCTTACATTTTAGACGAAAGATAGCTATTAATAATGATTAATTTCTTAATTGATTATTTGACTACAAATGTGATATTGACTAGGAGAAGGAGTATCAAGAGGTATGCAAGTGCCTGTTTGGGCACTAGGCCTAGTCTGGGAACCAAGGAGGAGCTCCCAGACAAAGTGACTTCCGAGCTGAACTCTGCGGTTATGTGTGAATTAGGAAAAGACGGGTGATAGAGTAGTGTATCAATGAATATATATTCATCTAGATATTTCAGTATGTGGCTGGAAGGCCATATAGTGAAATGGCGAACATCTTTTCTCTTTTTTCTTTTTTTTTGTGGTGGCATTTTAAAAAAAAATTCTGTATTCTGTACAGAATATTCTGTATTCTGATTTGCATACAGTGAACGTGTTTTTATCATATAGCTAAAACAAAAAGAAAAACCAGAAGTGTTGAATGACCATATTATATACCTGGAACTAATATAACACTGTATGTTAACTAACTGGGATTAAAAGCTTTAAACAACAATTGGTACATTAAAAAAAAAAGAAAAAACAAATGTGTTTGATGTATGAATACAGATGCTCATAGAGGAAAGCACAACTGATAAAAGATCTCTCAGTGTATCAGTACTGTGGTGGCATTATAGGTAGCTACTGTATTTCTAACAGGTTTTTTTTTAGTTTTTAATTTTTTATAAACATATATTTTTATCCCCGGGTACAGGTCTCTGAATCGCTGGGTTTTTACACTTCACAGGACTCACCATAGCACATACCCTCCCCAATGTCCATAACCCTATCCCCCTCTCCCAACCCCCCTCCCCCTAGCACCCTCAGTTTGTTTTGTGAGATTAAGAGTCACTTATGGTTTGTCTCCCTCCCAATCCCATCTTGTTTCATTTATTCTTCTCCTACCCACTTAAGCCTCCATGCAACATGGAGGTATAATTGTCCTTTTTGATGCGATCCTTTTCTGTTGCATCTCCACTTCCTCATATTAGGGAGATCATATGATAGTTGTCTTTCTCCAATAGACTTATTTCGCAAGCATGATACCCTCTAGTTCCATCCATGTCGTCACAAATGGCCAGATTTCATTTCCTTTGATGGCTGCATAGTATTCCATTGTGTATATATACCACATCTTCTTGATCCATTCATCTGTTGATGGACATCTAGGTTCTTCCCATAGTTTGGCTGTTGTGGACGTTGCTGCTATTAAACATTTGGATGCACGTGCCCCTTCGGATCACTACGTTTGTATCTTTAGGGTAAATACCCAGTAGTGCAATTGCTGGTTCATGAGGTAGTTTTATTTTCAACATTTTGAGGGACCTCCATGCTGTTTTCCAGAGTGGTTGCACCAGCTAGCATTTCCACCAACAGTGTAGGAGGGTTCCCCTTGCTCCGCATCCTCGCCAGCATCTGCCATTTCCTGACTTGTTAATTTTAGCCATTCTGACTGGTGTGAGGTGATATCTCATTGTGGTTTTGATTTGTATTTTCCTGATGCTGAAAGATGTGGAGCACTTTTTCATGTGTCTGTTGGCCATCTGGATGTCTTCTTTGAAGAAATGTTTGTTCATGTCCTCTGCCCATTTCTTGATTGGATTATTTGTTCTTTGGGTGTTGAGTTTGCTAAGTTCTTTATAGATTTTGGACACAAGCCCTTTATCTGATATGTCATTTGCAAATATCTTCTCCCATTCTGTCAGTTGTCTTTTGTTTTTGTTGACTGTTTCCTTTGCTGTGCAAAAGCTTTTGATCTTGATGAAATCCCAATAGTTCATTTTTGCCCTTGCTTCTCTTGCCTTTGGCGATGTTCCTAGGAAGATGTTGCTGCAGCTGAGGTGGAAGAGGTTGCTGCCTGTGTTCTCCTCAAGGATTTTGATGGATTCCTTTCTCACATTGAGGTCCTTCATCCATTTGGAGTCTATTTTCATGTGTGGTGTACGGAAATGGTCCAATTTCATTTTTCTGCATGTGGCTGTCCAATTTTCCCAACACCATTTATTGAAGAGTCTGTCTTTTTTCCATTGGACATTCTTTCCTGCTTTGTCGAAGATTAGTTGACCATAGAGTTGAGGGTCTATGTCTGGGCTCTCTATTCTGTTCCATTGATCTATGTGTCTGTTTTTGTGCCAGTACCATGCTGTCTTGATGATGACAGCTTTGTAATAGAGCTTGAAGTCCGGAATTGTGATGCCACCAACGTTGGCTTTCTTTTTCAATATTCCTTTGGCTATTCAAGGTCTTTTCTGGTTCCATATAGATTTTAGGATTATTTGTTCCAATTCTTTGAAAAAAATGGATGGTATTTTGATAGGAATTGCATTAAATGTGTAGATTGCTTTAGGTAGCATAGACATTTTCACAATATTTGTTCTTCCAATCCAGGAGCGTGGAACATTTTTCCATTTCTTTGTGTCTTCCTCAGTTTCTTTCATGAGTACTTTATAGTTTTCTGAGTATAGATTCTTGGCTTCTTTGGTCAGTTTTATTCTTAGATATCTTATGGTTTTAGGTGCAATTGTAAATGGGATTGACTCCTTAATTTCTCTTTCTTCTGTTTTTGTTGTTGGTGTAGAGAAATGCAACTGATTTCTGTGCATTGATTTTATATCCTGACACTTTACTAAATACCTGTACAAGTTCTAGCAGTTTTGGAGTGGAGTCTTTTGGGTTTTCCATATATAGTATCATATCATCTGCGAAGAGTGATAGTTTGACTTCTTTGCCAATTTGGATGCCTTTAATTTCTTTTTATCGTCTGATTGCTGAGGCTAGCACTTCTAGTAATATGTTGAATAGCAGTGGTGATAATGGACATCCCTCCGTGTTCCTGACCTTAGGAGAAAAGCTTTCAGTTTTTCTCCATTGAGAATGATATTTGTGGTGGGTTTTTCATAGATGGCTTTGATAATATTGAGGTATGTGCCTTCTATCCCTACACTTTGAAGAGTTTTGATCAGAAAGGGATGCTGTACTTTGTCAAATGCTTTTTCAGCATCTATTGAGAGTATCATATGGTTCTTGTTCTTTCTTTTATTTATGTGTTGTTTCACATTCACTGATTTGTGGATGTTGAACCAACCTTGCAGCCCTGGAATAAATCCCACTTGGTCATGGTGAATAATCCTTTTAATGTACTTTTGAATCCTATTGGCTAGTGTTTTGGTAAGAATTTTTGCATCTGTGTTCATCAAGGATATTGGTCGGTATTTCTCTTTTTTGATGGGATCCTTGTCTGATTTTGGGATCAAGGTGATGCTGGCCTCATAAAATGAGTTTGGAAGTTTTCCTTCGATTTCTATTTTTTTGGAACAGTTTCAGGAAAATAGGAATTAGTTCTTCTTTAAATGTTTGGTAGAATTTACCAAGGGAAGCCGTCTGGCCCTGGGTTTTTGTTTGTTTGGAGATGTTTGATGACAGTTTCAATTTCTTTACTGGTTATGGGTCTGTTCAGGTTTTCTATTTCTTCCTGGTTCAGTTGTGGTGGTTTATATGTTTCTAGAAATGCATCAGATTGTCAAATTTGTTTGCGTAGAGTTGCTCATAGTATATTCTTATAATTTTTTGTATTTCTTTGGTGTTAGTTGTGATCTCTCCTCTTTCATTCATGATTTTATTTATTTGGGTCCTTTCTCTTTTCTTTTGATAAGTCTGGCCTTTGGTTTATCAATCTTATTAATTCTTTCAAAGAACCAGCTCCTAGTTTCATTGATTTGATCTATTGTTTTTTTGGTTTCTATTTCATTGATTTCTGCTCTGATCTTTATGATTTCTCTTCTCCTGCTGGGTTTAGGGTTTCTTTCTCATTCTTTCTCCAGCTCCTTTAGGTGTAGGGTTAGGTTATGTACTTGAGACCTTTCTTGTTTCTTGAGAAAGGCTTGTACCACTATATATTTTCCTCTCAGGACTGCCTTTGCTGTGTCCCACAGATTTTGAACCGTTGTGTTTTCATTATCATTTGTTTCCATGATTTTTTTCAATTCTTATTTAATTTCCTGGTTGACCCATTCATTCTTTAAAAGGATGCTGTTTAGTCTCCATGTATTTGGGTTCTTTCCAAATTTCCTCTTGTGATTGTGTCCTAGCTTCAGAGCACTGTGGTCTGAAAATATGCAGGGAATGATCCCAATCTTTTGATACTGGTTGAGACCTGATTTACGACCCAGGATGTGATCTATTTTGGAGAATGTTCCATGTGCACTAGAGAAGAATGTGTATTCTGTTGCTTTGGGATGAAATGTTCTGAATATATCTGTGATGTCCATCTGGTCCAGTGTGTCATTTAAGGCCTTTATTTCCTTGTTGATCTTTTCTTGGATTACCTGTCCATTTCAGTGAGGGGAGTGTTAAAGTCTCCTACTATTATATTATTATTGTCGATGTGTTTCTTTGATTTTGTTATTAATTGGTTTATATAGTTGGCTGCTCCCACGTGAGGGGCATAGATATTTAAAATTGTTAGATAATCTTGTTGGACAGACCCTTTAAGTATGATATAGTGTCCTTCTTCATCTCTTATTATAGTCTTTGGCTTAAAATCTAATTGATCTGATATAAGGTTTGCCACCTCTGCTTTCTTCTGATGTTTGTTAGCATGGTAAATTGTTTTCCACCCGCTCACTTTAAATCTGAAGGTGTCTTTGGGTCTAAAATGAGTTTCTTTTAGGCAACATATAGATGGGTTTTGTTGTTTTATCAATTCTGATACCCTGTGTCTTTTGATTGGGGCATTTAGCCCATTAACAATCAGGGTAACTATTGAGAGATATGAATTTAGTGCCATTGTATTGCCTGTAAGGTGACTGTTACTGTATATTGTCTCTGTTCCTTTCTGATCTACTACCTTTAGGCTGTCACTTTGCTTAGAGGAGCCCTTTCAATATTTCCTGTAGAGCTGGTTTGGTGTTTGCAAATTCTTTCAGTTTTTGTTTTTCCTGGAAGCTTTTAATCTCTCCTTCTATTTTCAATGATAGTCTAGCTGGATATAGTATTCTTGGCTGCATGTTTTTCTTGTTTATGCTGAAAATATCATGCCAGTTTTTTCTGGCCTGCCAGGTCTCTGTGGGTAAGTCTGCTGCCAATCTAATATTTTTACCATTGTATGTTATAGACTTCTTTTCCTGGGCTGCTTTCAGGATTTTCTCTTTGTCACTGAGACTTGTAAATTTTACTATTAGGTGATGGGTGACGGGGTGTGGACCTATTCTTGTTGATTTTGAGGGGGTTCTCTGCACCTCCTGGATTTTGATGCTTGTTCCCTTTGCCATATTAGGGAAATTCTCTCCAATAGTTCTCTCCAATATACCTTCTGCTCCCCTCTCTCTTTCTTCTTCTTCTGGAATCCCAATTATTCTAATGTTGTTTCGTCTTATGGTGTCACTTATCTCTCGAATTCTCCCCCCGTGGTCCAGTAGCTGTTTGTCCCTCTTTTGCTCAGCTTCTTTATTCTCTGTCATTTGGTCTTCTATATCACTAATTCTTTCTTCTGCCTCATTTATCCTAGCAGTGAGAGCCTCCATTTTTGATTGCACCTCATGAATATCTTTTTTTATTTCAACTTGGTTAGATTTTCGTTCTTGTATTTCTCCAGAAAGGGCTTTTATATCTCCCGAGAGGGTTTCTCTAATATCTTCCATGCCTTTTTCGAGCCCAGCTAGAACCTTGAGAATCGTCATTCTGAACTCTAGATATGACATATTATCAATGTCTGTATTGATTAGGTCCCTAGCCTTCGGTACTGCCTCTTGTTCTTTTTTTTGTGGTGAATTTTTCCACCTTGTCATTTTGTCCAGATAAGAGTATATGAAGGAGCAAGTAAAAATACTAAAAGGGTGGCATAGACCCCAGGAAGATATGCTTTAACCAAATCAGAAGAGATTCCCAATCGTAGGTGGAAGATAGGGGATTAAAAAAAAGGTTCAGAAAAAAAAGAAATATTTAAAAAAGATAACGAATAAAGAAAAAATATAAGAAAGAAAAAATATATATATTAGATAAACTAGTTAAAAATGTTAAAAAAGAAAAGAGTAAAATTTAAAAAAAAATTTAGGAGCAGAAGAAAAAAAAATAGAAAAAAAATTAAATTAACTGCAAGACTAAAAATCCTGGGGAGAAAGCCATGAGTTCGTGCTTTGCTTTTTTATCCTCTGGAATTCCGCTGCTCTCCTTGGTATTGAACCTTCACTCCTTGGTAGGTAAACTTGGTCCTGGATGGATTTCTTGTTGATCTTCTGGGGGAGGGGCCTGTTGTAGTGATTCTCAAGTGTCTTTGCCCCAGGCGGAATTGTACTGCTCTTACCAGGGCTGGGCTGAGTAATCAGCTTGGGTTTGCTTTCAGGAGCTTTTGTTCCCTGAATGCTTTCCCTAGAGTTCCTGAGGACGGGAATGAAAATGGCGGCCTCCCAGTCTCCGGCTCTGAGGAGCCCAGAGCTCGGGGCCCCACTCCTCAGTGCGCCCGCATAGATTAGCACCCAATTACTCCCGTCTCCCTGGCCTTTGGCCACGCTCCGAGCTCACGGAGCCTGCGACCGGTTCAAGGTATCCCTGACCTAAGAGCTCACTCCTCGGCTCTGTCTCTGTAGTCGGCTTCCCTGTTCTAATACCTGAAAGCTCTGCGACACTCAGACA
The DNA here is from genome assembly GCF_964662115.1 of Mustela nivalis. NCBI lineage: Eukaryota > Metazoa > Chordata > Mammalia > Carnivora > Mustelidae > Mustela > Mustela nivalis. Next base: position 117,923,049 of record NC_139025.1, read on the forward strand.
CCCCCGATCCTTCTGTGACCCTGCGGGACCTGGGGCCACGCTGACCCACCGTGGGCTTCATCCCGGTTTAGCCTCTCGAGGGATGTCCCTCAGCAGAACAGACTTTTAAAAGTCCTGATTTTGTGCTCCGTCACTCCGTCGCTCCGCCGCTTCCTGGGAGCCAGCCCCCCCCCCCCAGGTCTATCTTCCCCTCGATTTGGATTCACTTCTCTGCCAGTCCTACCTTTCAGAAAGTTGATTTTCTGTTTCTAGAATTGCTGTTCTTCTTCTATTCGATCTCCTGTTGGATTTGTAGGTGTTTGCAATCTTTAGATAAGCTATCTAGCTTATCTCCTGCTACCTGATTTAGTCTCAGCCTGCTACTTCTCCGCCATCTTGACCATAATCTGAATATTAGCCATTCTTAAACTACATTGTACTGACCATTTTTCACCTTGGCATATTTCTTGCTGACACCTTCCTCTAGTCCAGATCTGACATAACTGTCCATATTTCCTGCTCTGTTCTTCCACCACCTTTTCCCAGTTGCCCATATATGCCAATTTTTTCTTGTATTACTCTTATAAACAACAAAAACTTCTTTCTCAGTTCTGGAGGCTGAATATCCAAGATCAGTGTGCCACCATGTTGGGTTTTCTTCCAGACTGCAGACTGCCTACTTCTCTCACTCTGTCTTCACATGGTGCAAAGGGCTCTAAGAGTTTTAAGAGAAGTATTAGCTTTACAGAAAAATTGAGAAGATGGTACAGTTACCATACATTCTCCCTGCCACATGCAGAATTTTCCCTTCTCATATCTTACAATAATTTGGTACATTTGTTATAACTAATAAACCAATTATTAACTTCCCATTGTTTATCCAAGTTTCTTTAGCTTTTACTTAATATCATTCCACAATCTCATCCAGCATACCACATGGCATATAGTTTACATTTCTCTTTATGTTCCTTTTAGCTGTGACACTTTCTTATATTTTCTTTATTTTTTATGTCTTTGACAGTTTTGAAATCTACTGGTGTGTTGTAGAATACCCCTCTTGTGGGCTTTATATGATATTTTTCTCATGATTATACTGCAGTTTCGGTTTTGGGGAGAACGCTGACAGAGGTAAAATGCCAATCTCATTGCATCATATCAAGGGTACCTACTATCAACATGAATTATCACTTTTGATGTTAACCTTGATTACCTGGCTGGAGTAGTTAGAGTTTCCCAGGTTTCTCCTGCCGTGTGGAGTTACTTTACCCACCTCTGTTTCATATACTGCTCTTTAGGAGTAAGTCTCTGTGTAGAGTCCATACTTAAAGGGTCAGAGTTATGCTTTACTTCCTTGAGGGCAGAATATTTACATAAGTTATTAGGAATTCTTCTGCACAGGAGGTTTGTCTTTTTTCCTCATTTTATTTATGTATTTAATCATGAGTGTGACCTCATGGAGATTTATCCTTTGGGTTTTAACCTGATACTATATTTTATTGTTCAAGTTATTCCAGCTTTAGCCATTAGGAGTTCTTTCACTTGCCTCTTTGCCCTTTGGACATACTCCATCAACAAGGTTTTGTGTTTGTGTTTTTTGTAAGTATTTCCTTATTTTCTGGCACTACGGGTTGCTCTAGACCCACTGTGTGTTTCCTGCCACAGACCTACAATCAGCCATTTTCCATGGAGCCTTGCTTCCTTTTATTAGAGAATAGTATTAGGAACCAAGATCTTTGTGCTATTGTATTTTTCTCTTACTATTTTTTTTTTTCCTTAGTGCTGGTTCTCCCTCACCCACTTCCTGCCTTTCCCCTTAAGATTTCTGGTAAACCAAATATGAATTCCAACATGGCAAATTTAGATGAACCCATTAAATACCCATTTCCAATCACTTTCTCCCTCCTTTCCTTCTTCCTTAGACCTCTTTCAGCCAGGGTTGACCCTGTGACACATTGCTGGGCAGAGGGATATTTAATACAAATCTCCTGGGAAGGGCTTTCTTTCCAAAACCAAGTGAAATCCTGAAGGGATATATTTTGGGGCCCTTCATCCTCTCAGGAGAATGGAATTGATATATTCAATTCATTTCAATTCAGCGTGAATATGAAAGCAAATGCTAGGGAATGCACAGTAGGGAGAAAGAAGGGACCTTATGCCTTTATGTCACTGCTGACCTGTATGGTTAAACCATAGCTGGTCTGCCCGGCTCTGGACTTTTTTTTACCTAAAATAAAATAAACTGTATGTTAACTATCGTTACTTGTTTTTTTGGTAATTGCTGCAGCCGAGCATATAGTCAGTTTAGTCGATTTAGATATCAACTTGGTTGGCACAGTTACTGTTAATTTACTTAAGAGATATTTGTTGAGGGTGCCTGGGTGGCTTAGTTGATGAAGCGACTGCCTTTGCTTAGGTCATGATTCTGGAGTCCCAGGATCAAATCCCGCATCAGGCTCCCTTCTCAGCAGGGAATCTACTTCTCCCTCTGTCCTTCCCCCATCTCATGCTCTCTCTCTCTCTCTCATTCTGTCTCTCTCTCAAATAGATAAATAAAATCTTTGAAAAAGAAGCAGGAAATATTTGTTGAGGACCTACCGGGTGTAAAGCTTTGTAATACAGAGCAAAAAGAGAGAGGAATTCTTGATATCATCCAGTTCCCATTGGACCCAGGTTTGATAATTGTATACAGAATAAGATGATTACATGGGTAACTATGATTAGAAACAGAATATTTTCATATTTTGTCATTTGGTTGGTCACAATACCTGTCACTTTAATTTATCTTACTGTATCCTCTGTGTCTACAAATGGTTTGGCAGTTTAGCCGGTTCCAGGATAGAAACCTAAGTATGTATGGGTCCTCGTCCCCTCCTTTTCTCTAACTCTTCACATCCATTTGGTTTTCATTTGTAGCCTGTTTTCTTACCTTATAAATTTTTTGGTCCCATCTTCTTTAATTCCTTTGCTTCTCCACTAGTTCTGACCCTTAGATTCTTCTCTCGTATACAACGTTACAGCCCTTCATGCCTCATTCAAAAGGCAGATGAAATCTTGTTTCTCTCTTCAGTAAAATTGTGTGCTGGCTTTGCATTATCTTGAGTATAAAGTTTAAATTTTTTTCTTTTAAAAGCCCTGTAGGCAATGTCCCCATACACAAACCACTCTGCGGAAGACACCCCTGACTTCATTCCAAACACCTAACTAATTCCATCTTTACTTTTCTGTGTTCTTATTTATCTCAGCACATTTCTTCAACCAGAGATTCTTGTTGCTCCCAATGCCTTTTAAACCTTTAAGATAGAGGTGTTTTTCAGAAGACCTTCCCTAATTCTCACATTGTCCCTCTCAGAGATCTCTGTATTCAACCTTTGTTAACACATAAACTGGCTGTTGGGGCACCTAGGTGGCTCAGTCCGATAAGCAGCTGACTTTGGCTCAGGTTGTGATCTCTGGGTTTTGGGATCGAGCCAAACTCCCTTCTCAGTGGGGAGTCTTCTTGCCCCTCTTTCGCTTCCTCTTCCCCACCCCCGATTGTGCTCACATGCTCTCTTGCTCGCTCCCTTTCTAATAAATAAATAAAATCTTAAAAAAATAAACTGGCTGTCATATTTTATTCACCTTTAAAATAAAACAGCGAGTTATTTTAGCAGCCAAATGGCTTTATTCAGGAATAGCAGAAGAATTGCAATTTGTGACACGCAAGCTATGACAAACCCTAGGTAAGTCCGGAGGTCCAAGGAGAGGAATGTTTCATTATAAAGAAAAGGAGGAAGTTGAGAGGGATTGCTTTGAAGGAAAGTCTGTTTGAGGAAAGTGAAAGTTCAGGATGGTAACCGTTTCTTGTTGGCGGAGTTGTGGTTGTTTTCTTTTTTGTTGTTTTTTGTTTTTATTTTATTTTTTATAAACATATAATATATTTTTATCCCCAGGGGTACAGGTCTGTGAATCGCCAGGTTTACACACTTCACAGCACTCACCAAAGCACATACCCTCCCCAATGTCCATAACCCCACCCCCCTTCTCCCAACCCCCCTCCCCCCAGCAACCCTCAGTTTGTTTTGTGAGATTAAGAGTCACTTATGGTTTGTCTCCCTCCCAATCCCATCTTGTTTTCTTTCTGGCTGAGCTTGTTGGTGGGCCAGGAGAAAATATTCCTCCTCCTTGCTGAAGTAGCAAAGTAGACTTCTTCCTGTTCAGAATACAAGGTATGTTTCTTCCTGTTGGGTTATAATTGGTGACAATTAATAGGGCTGGAGAGCTTCCCTTCTGGCCTCTAGACTCAGTTTTAAATGAAGTTTCCCTTATTCACTTTCACAATTTGAAATACCTCTTGAATGCATGTACTTTCCATCTCCAGTACCACCCTTTGTTTTAGACTATTGTTATAAACTATTGAAATGGTCTCTCTGCTTCTACCTTGGTAACCTGTAAAATACATGCCTTACCCAGTATCTGGTGATCTTTTCAAACTCCAGATCTGATCATTATGTCACTGTGTTTAAAAATCCTTCTCAGGTTTACTGATGATCTTAGCCTAAAAATTAAATCCTAACATGACCTGTAATGTATGTCATACGGTAGTTCCTGTGTATCACTTTTCTTGTCTCTCTTAGTTTCTTTTAGTTCTTTAAATGTGCTCTGCTTCCTCTTCGCTCAGGGCCTTTGCACATGTTTCTCCTATCTGAAACATTTATTATTTAAATACCTTCAACTCTCAACATTTGCTCAGGATATCCTCACCCAGATCTACAGCAGATTTCTTTGTTGTATGTTTCACTTGCTCTGTCTTTTGCATAAACTTGTAGAGTTGAAGGTGGAGAGCATATAGTTGCATTTAATTTTCAAAAATGATTATGGCTCCTGTCTTTAAAAGTAGCTTTTCTGCATCCACCCCTCTGGAAACCTTCATTCCTTGTATACAAACTGCTCATTTCACTCATTCCATTAGATTCCTGTCCTGTCTGGATTTCATGATAAATTCCTTAAATACAGGTCTTGTCAGCACCCTACATTCTTTCGTTCAAAATATTTTTTTACAGCCCAGTGATTTTTTCCTCTTCCAATTTTTTAGTTTTGTTTATCAATTTTTGGTAAGAAAGCCACAGAGAAAGTTAACAATCGTTTGCTTTGTTCCAGAAAGTTTTGAGTAGTATAAGCTGCACTGAAATGGGTACTCTGACCGCACCAGGGGCATAAGGGATTTTCAAAGCACTGACTCAGGGTCAGCATTCTGTTCCTCACTCCCCTGACCCTCACACCCAAAACCTCACAGTTAGAACATTGTATGATTTCACGAACTGCTGACAAATATCTTGATGTCATTCTGACTTTAAACATACACCACAAAGTCATAGACTCAGGAGACTCAAGAGTGAGAAGAGGCTTTAGAGGTCATTTAGTTTTAGTCCAGCCACCTCTCTGTTCAAGGTCATTTGGTTCCTGAGTGTTCCATACCACCTGTATACAAGAGTTGTCTTTTATACAGTGAATGCAAGTTGTTCTCTCTACAATGTTCATCTATCAGTTTTAATTTTTGGCACTGTTTGTGGAATGACTGTGTATATTTGAAGACAGCTATCATGTCTGTTCTAAGTAGCTTTTCTCCAGGGAAAACAGCTCCAGATCCTGATGTATCGTGGCTTCAAGTTCTTTTAACATCTTATGTAAATTTATGAAATTTTGCTTTTTGAGTGTTTTTGATTATTTACCACTCTCTCCCCTTTCTATTAGTGTAAATGATAAAGATGATTGAAAATAAAACAAGTTGATAAGCTTAATAGCAACTGCAAAATATGCAAGAACAAATTAGTTGAGAGAACGTGTAAAATACAATTTAGTGTTTATCTTACAGAACAGAAAAAGCTATTTATTCAGACTTTTTTTGGTGGATTAAATAGTGGGTGGAGACAGAGGACATTTGGGTGATAGAAACTGGTATAGGGGATGATTTATCTGATGAATGACCACTTTCTTTGCTTTATTATACCATTACATTTGCATATCATTATCATTTTCAATCTGTGATCAGCTGCTCAATTTCATAAATGCAGTGTATCTAGTTGGCATTTTCCCACTAGGACATGTAGACTGCTGTTTTTCTGGATCTATAAAGGTGTTTTTTTCCCTTGCTGAAAAACACACATTCTACTGTGAATTATAACATGCAGCCTTACATTGTCTTTCCTCCTGTCTGTGCAAAAGTATGGATTTACCACTGGCTGCCTGAATTAGGGGTTAAAAGTAATGATGACAGTTGAACTTCCTATGAACTGCAAAGCCCTGAGATAATTTGTCAGGGATTTCTAAGGTTTTCTTTTAACTTTTCTTTTATCTTACTCTGGGATAAAACCCACATAAATGAGAGAAGACATATTCATCTTTGATAATGATACAGGAACTTGTACCTTTCTGTTTTTTTGCCACTCCAGTGCTGAACTATTAATATCATATGAAAATTATAAAATGACTTTATAATTATTTCCAAATAAAATTGAAAAGAAGCATTGTCTATTACCTGATATTTGTGGTTTTACCTGTACTCCTGAACTCCAGCATTTCAAATGTAATTGATATCTTTCCAAATGACAGCTTTTTCTAGTGTGGGGAGGTTCGTTTTGATTTTTTTTTTTTTTTTAAGATTTTATTGTTAGGGGATGCCTGGGTGGCTCAGTCGGTTTACCAGCTGCCTTTGGCTCAGGTCATGATCCAGTGTCCTAGGAAGGAGCCCTGCTTTGCTCTCCCTGCTTTGCAGGAAGCCTGCTTCTCCTCTGCAGGAAGCCTGCTTCTCCTCCTCCCATTCACCCTGTTTTTGTTCCCTCTCGCGTTGTCTCTCTGTCAAGTAAATAAGTAGAATCCTTAAAAAAAAGATTTTATTTTTAAGTAATCTCTACACCCAACATGGGGCTCAGACTTACAACCCTGAGATTAAGAGTCTCATACTCTACCCACTGAGCCAGCCAGGTGCCTCTTGATATTGTTTTTTTTTTTTTTTTTTTTTTTTTTAAATAGTAAAACTTGTACATGATGTCATCTTGTTGACCCAGCTTTGAACAGAAGTTTAGTGTTAATAGCATCTTCTCCAATAATTTAGCTTTTTTTCCTCCTTTCTCATTCTAATATTTGTTGAAAGGTGTAGGAAACAAAAAAGTTCCCTGTGTAACATAAACAAGCATTTAATTAAGGGGTAATGCCTGTGGTTCTGGAGTATGTGAAGTGAAACAGAGGTGCTTAATCAGCCTCAAAAGCTATTTACTGCTTCGTAAACTTCAGTGCTCAGTGTCATAAATATTATTACTGTTCTAGGACTCCAGAAAACAATGTAATATCAAAAGTGATTTTTTCTATAGTTAGAGTATAGAAGACTGTCTTCCTAATAGAATTTTGTAATGAAGCTAATAGTTGGAAAAAGCCTACATACTTGAAATTTTTAACTGAGGTGTTATCAGAAGGGTCTTAAGTAACAAATGAGGGATATGTTGAAATGAAGCAAAGAAGGAAAGGCATTATCACTATTAAGGCTGAAGTTACATTGAGGAATGAGTTACATAATATTGCCATGTATTTATTGAGCACCTCCTGTGGGGCATGGAGTGATAGTTGCTTTACATACATTATCTTTATTCATATAGCCCTGTAAACTCAATTGGTTCTAGTTTTAGAATGATACACAGAAACTCAGTGAGTTTGTCATACAGTTGTATCAGGTTACACTTTTACTCCTCCATTACTTCAAACTGCTTATCAGAAACCTTACATTTAAATAATAATTTTTATATTAATTCTGCTGAATACCTACTAGTATACCTGAAAAGTTAATGCTATCTTAATTCTTAAATCTTTAACCTTTTATTTTTTCCATATTCAGCATTTATTAAGCAGCTAGTAAATTCCTTTTTTTTAAGATTTTATTTATTTATTTGACAGAGAGAGAGATCACAAGTAGGCAGAGCACCAGGCAGAGATAGAGGGGGAAGCAGGTTCCCCACTGAGCGGAGAGCCTGATGCGGGGCCCGATCCCAAGACCCTGAGATCATGACCTGAGCTGAAGGCAGAGGCTTAACAACTAAGCCACCCAGGCACTCCTAGTATATTCCTAATATTAAGTATTATGAGAGCTGTAACCAAATATGAAGACCTTGTCTGTAAACCCAGAGTTTAAAAACTGATAAATATTCCAGCCTTGTATACACAGAATTTTGAAGAGAACTCAAGCAGAACAAGGTTTTTTTTCCCCAATATTTTGCGATTGTTGGCCAGACCCCTTCCAAATTGTCCCCCTTCTGTTTAGATAGGGAAATGCACATAAAAGCTAAAATTCAATCTGAATGATGTCTGTATGATCCAGTTTAGGTGGACAAATAAGGAGGGAGTTCATAGTCTGACTGAAATTCTTTGATAGAAAGGAAATCCTATGCCGTGAGAACCTAGAAGAGGTAGTTAGCATAAGAACTTCTGAAGCAGGAAAGGTTTTACAGAAAAATTGTTATTGGAGTCAAGAAAAAAAAATTATGCTGGTCTTTACAGAATCTAAGAGAAGGCTTTTGTTAGGATTTTAACATTTTACTAACCTTAATGTTTATATCTATCACTTGCTTATACTGTTATTTCCTCTGTGAGCTACTGTTATTCTGTAGATCTTTTATTCCAGTAATGTTTTCAAAAAGGTCCTACATTCTATGTGAAAATGTAAGCAGTAGGAGTTAAAAAGTTCAAACACTTGATGTTTGTTTAAGAAAAGTTGCTGATCATCATGTCCACTTCCCTTGTTTTGCTCGCAAAGAAGCCAAGACCTAGATAAACTGTAAAGTGCTTGTTATCAGATACTTATAAGCCTCAGACCTGGGAATTGGCTTGGGTTATAGCCATGGTTTTGTCCTAAAGCTAAAACTCTAGTTGAAGAATGCATGAAGTTGGTAATACTTTAATAATAAAAAATAATTTATATTTCTCTGCATTGTTTTTCTTCATTGGCTTTGGGAGAGAAGTGATTAAAGAAATGTGAAGTAATAGAAGTATCCAAGATGGATTATAGATGATAATTTAGGTAAAAAATGGAGAAACTTTACTTCAGAAAGTTCAGCTTTTTAAAGTGGAGTCACTTAATTTCTGAAGATGTTTATGTACATGCCATCTTTTTAATGTTTACTATAATGTGAAGATGGCAAACTTAATAAAAAGCCTGAGTATGTGAGGTAATAGTGGCAATAGAATTTTAAGCTCAGATTTATTCATACATTCTTCTTTTAACTGGCCTTTTAACTGAAGTGAAATTGATGGGGAAAACATGAAGTTATGGAGAGTTTGGAATAGGGATGCCTTTGGGTTGACTGTGATTATCATAATGTATTTCAACCTTGAAACTGAGCCCTGGATGACAGAGGAAGGCAGCTTAGACATAAGAAAATGCCAGAGAGACAAAATAACCTTCAGCTAGTCTATAAAAGAATGATTAAGCAGTTCCAAATGTAAATGCCATATTCTATCACACAGCCATTTCCAGGGATTTTAAATGACCATAACTGTTCTTTTTCTGGATCTAGAAAGGCACTTCAATTCTGAATGGCATAAGAAAATATTTGGAGCCTGCTGCCAGCCTTCTTCTAGTTGCTTTACCCGGGAGATAGTGTGTGCAAAAGCCAAATTGTTTCTGAAGGACAATGTAAAAATGATACAAGATCAAAGGATAAAAGGTATCCTCAGAATTTCTGTAGTTAAGTCCAATTGAGGGTTTAGAATTTGAGGTCTTACTGATTACATCACTTACTCCTTTAAACTCTGACTAGTTACTCTTCCATCACTTTTCTTCAAATACTCAAAAAGAGAAAATGGCTAAACGAGAATGTACATGATAACTGCCATTATAATTTGCCATATATACTAATATTTCCTAGTGAGAACAACCTACAACATATATAAAATGAAGATATTAAATTATTTCTAAGTCCCTTTTTTGTAAAATTCTTACAAAACACTCATCTATTGCACTATTCTAAGTTTTACCCATTTTCCATTGAATTATACCCTATCCATCAGATTAATTTCCAGAAGACCCTACATTAAATAGCTACACATTTGTCATTTAGGGGTCTACATTAAATATACAATTGAGTACAAATTTTGGTTTTTTCCTATCTTTATAAATCTCCCCCTGCCTTATACTTGTTTAGTGATTTCTAATTTGCATGTAATTTTTCCATATATTGTCATTTCATCATTATAATAACCCTGTATAGTGATAAGTGCAGGAAGTACTATATGCATGTACAAATAAGTACCAAGTCCCAAGTAGGTTAGGTGATTTGTGTGAACAGTTTTCTCAAACTTTTTAGTTTCAGGAAATCCCATTTAAAAAGCACTCTCCAAAATGAAATGCTAAGGTATAGATCTGAGAAAATATATACAGAATATATACAGTGGAGAACTATAAAACACTGATTTAAAAAAATGAAAGATCTATATAAATGGGGAGATAATCTGTTTGTGGATTAGAATACTTAATATTATTAAGATATCCGTTGTTTCCATTTTTCCATTTTAATCTATAGACTCAACCCAGTCCCAGTCAAAATCCCAGTAAACTATTTTATAGGTATCATCTTACTAATTCTTAAGTTTATATGGAAAACAAAAGACCTAAGAAGGCCAACACAATATTGAAAATGAACAAAGAAAATGAACAAAGTTGGAGTACTCACACTACCTGATTTCAAGACTCAGTATAAGGCTACAGTAAAAGACAGTATTATTGGCAAAAGAATAGACAGGATTCAAATTCAAAAAGAATTCAAAAGAATTAACAGGACAGAATAGAGAGTCCAAAATAAATCCACACAAATCTAGTCAGCGATATTTGACAAGAGAGCAAAAGCAATTCAATGGATAAAGGATAGATAGTCTTTTCAATAACTAGTGCTGGAACATATGTAATAAGTGAACCTAGGCACAGACCTTATGATTTAAGCAATAGGTAACACAAAATAGTCATATACCAGATATTAACATGAAAAACTATAATACTTATTGAAGAAGACATAGGAGAAAATTGATATGACTTGTGGGTTTGGCAATGAGTTTTAAAATACATTAGTAAGAGAATGCCTAGGTGGCTTAGTCAGTTAAGTGTCCAACTGTTGATTTTGACTCAGGTGATGATTTTAGGACTGTGAGATTGAGCCCCACATGAGGCTTCATGCTGGGTGTGGAGCCCGCTTAAAATTCTCTCTCCTCTTCTCCCTTGGCCCCTCCCCCTCTTTAAAAATAAAAAGTAAAAATAAATAAATAAAACAAAATACATTAGTAATGTGATCCAGGGAAGAAAAGAAATGGATAAGTTGGGCTTAGTTAAAATTGAAAACTTCTGCGTGATGCAAGACACTGTTAAGAGACTGAAAAGACAAGCCACAGATGGGGAGAAAATACTTGCAAAACACATCTGATAAAGGATTTGTATCCAAAATAGGTAGAGAACTCTTAAATCTCAATGAAATCAACTCAATTGAAAAAATGAACAAAAGCTTTGAAGACTTCATTTCTTTTGATGGCTGCATAGTATTTATCATATGATCTCCCTGATATGAGGAAGTGGTGATGCAACATGGAGGCTTAAGTGGGTAGGAGAAGAATAAATGAAACAAGATGGGATTGGGAGGGAGACAAACCATAAGTGACTCTTAATCTCACAAAACAAACTGAGGGTTGCTGGGGGGAGGGGGTTTGGGAGAAGGGGGTGGGATTATGGACATTGGGGAGGGTATGTGCTTTGGTGAGTGCTGTGAAGTGTGTAAACCTAGTGATTCACAGACCTGTACCCCTGGGGATAAAAATATATGTTTATAAAAAATAAAAAGTTAAAATTAAAAAAAAAAAAAAAGCTTTGAAGAGACATTTCATCAAAGAAGATTTATAGGTGGCAAATAAGTATATAAAAGATATTCAACATCATAGATCATGAGGGAATTTCAAATTAAAATAATAAGAAGATACCATTACATACCTGTTAGAATGGGTAAAATTTAAAACAAAAACAAATTCTGACAAGGATGTAGAACAACATTATTTTTCATTCTTTGCTGGTGAGAATGCAAAATGCTATAACTACCTTGGAAAACAGTTTGATGTTTCTTACAAAACTAAGTGTAGTTTTACCATACGAACCAGCAAATGCACTCCTAAGTATTTATGCAACTAATTTGAAAACTCATATTTACCAAACCTGCACACAAATGTTTATAGTAACTTTGTTCATAATCTGCCCCCAAACCAAAAACAACCAAGATATCCTTCAGTAGGTGAATGAATAAACTTTAGTACACCCATAAATGGAATATTATTTGGTGATGAAAAGAGCTATCAAACTGTAAAGACATAGATGAATCTTTAATGCATACTGTTGAGCTAAAGAATTCTGTCTGAAAATGCTACATTCTGTACAAGTCCCATTATATGACATTCTGGAAAAGGCAAAAATAAGGGTTAGTGAAAGGATTAGTAGTTGCCAAGAGCCAAGGAGAGCAATTAGCTGGGGAGAGGGTTGATGAGGTGAAGCACAGGGGCTTTTTTAGGGTAGTGAATGTATTTTGTACAATACTGTAATGGTGAATATAGGACAGTAAGTTAAAACCTGTGGAACCTTATAGCAGAAAGAGTGAATATTAATGTATACAAATTTTTTTTTAATGTATACAAATTTTTAAAATTTCATTTAGATGATCAGGGATCCCAGTATGGGGTATAAAATGTGACAAAAGAATGTAAATGTATTGCAGATATATGAAACAATGTCAGTGAAAGGGATGGAGGAATAAGGTGCTGATCTAAGTAACTTTGGAAATCAGTGCAATCTGTAAGACTAAAAGGGAAAAGGAATATATATGTAAACACTGTACTCTCATACAGGGGGTTCATGGGGTTCAGGGTAACAATTTCAAAACTACTGTACATGTTTCTACTATTGTAATGGAGTTATAAGTAAACAGGGAGAAGAAGCAAGTTTGATATATGTGCTAATGGATTAGATTTGGAGACATTAATTAGTATGAGTGCATGTTTAGCTTAATATGGATATGGATGATTATATATAGAAATGTTCATAGATATGTGTGTATATATACACAGGTTAGTAAACACAGTTATAAGTACTCTTGGAAACTTCATATTGAATGAATTTTGGTATTTAATGTTTTTCCTTGGCTTGCCTCTTTGCAAGGGTGGGGGTGGATGTTTAGTTCCCTTCTGGGTCCTGCTGGCAGGGGCTTGGTAGGGAAGGAAGGGAATAGAAGTGCCGACTATTACCACTTTGTACAGTCTTGTCCTCCCTAGGTGCTGCTGGGAATGGTTGAAGTTTAGCTCCCTGTGAGCCTTCTAACACCAGAGAAGCACATAGGTAGGAGGCACAATATTTTAGAGATGCTGAAAGAACATTGAGGAGAAACTGTCAATGACGAGGAAAAGAGAGGGATTTTAAGATAGAATTTATAGACTACAGCTCTACCATTCTGCTATCCTAAACTGTGGTCCTTGACATCTTAAGGCATATAGTCTCCATATGCTTTTTGAATTAAGAGTTTTAAAAAAGGATAAGTTTAAAGGACCATTTAACTCATTATATTCCACCCAGCAATCAGTGTTTAAGGAAGAAATGTGATAAGCGCAGTTACTGGGTCTTCTCAAAGTTGGAATTAAAGATACCAAAGAACAGAAGCTGTAGGACTTTTCTTCCTTAAGAATAAATATGGTCAAAAGAGAGATTTATCGTTGTGACTGACCTGAAATAACGGTGTTCTTTTATTTTTAAGAAATGATGAAAATGACTGTTCTCTCCTATGTTGCTAGTTACATATGTGATCACTTCTAAACCAACAACATATCTTTGGTCTGCATCAGACTAGTTTAAAACTGAAGGTAGTTAGAATCTCTGACAATTATGGTATAGTTGTTAAACTCTTTTAAAATGGCTGAGTTTTCTTCATCTAGAAGTTGAAAACCTAAAACATAATGATAAAAACAACTACCTCTTTGAAAATCATGTGATGAAGAGTACTTGAAAAATTTTAAGTTACAGTGCTTCTGTTCTTTGGATGATGGAAGAATTGATTGAAGTACCTGAAATACATTAGTTTCAATAAATATTTGCTATGAAATGAATGTTGAATAATCTTAAAAGATTGGAAAATATTGGCATTAATTTCTCATTGAGCAAGAAAGGAAATTTCTTGCCTATATTATTCAATATCTGTTCTCAATAGAGAATTTGGGATGTGATGTAAATGAAAGGTACTGTGTTAATCTTGAATTGAAATCATGAAGTGAGGAGGAAACCTATCATTAAATAGCAAAATCAATTTCGTTTTCTTTGCTGCAGTTTAAACAATGTAGGATACACTGCATAGTAGTAGTGATCATTGCCCACTTTGGGGGACTTCTGAAATCTATTACCATTTGAAAAACTCTATTACTAAATCCATTGTGCTCCCTGTGGCTGGGGGCAAACTGAGAGTGATTGCCTAGTATACTTCATAGGAGAAATCCTTCTCAGCTCATAGATTTAAAAAAAATATATTATTAGATTCCGTGGCTGCCAGAAAAATAGAAAATTCTGCCTATTTATAGCAGAATTCCTCCTTTGCAACCAATTTTCTTTTTATTCAAGCTATCTTCCCCAATTCCACTGAAAGCTAGTATTATAAGAAGATTGGTACATCTGAGCTTCTAAGATCTGCAGTCTCTGCTTTTGGCTCATCCAGGTGCACAAATATCTTGGTTATAGGAAATGACAGTCACGGCATGTACTAATTTCCTAGAGGATCTGAAAGAGAGTAAAGTAGGACATTGTGCAATGTGAAGGAAAACATGCCAGAGAAGTTTTTGTTTTCCATTGGAAAGACTTCTTTACCTAAAAGGTCGGTCATTAAAAGGAAAAGAGACAGCAAGTAATCTGCTAAATTTTCTGCTAGGATTCTTTACTATTTCCAGCTAGATGACCTACTTAAATATTCTGCAAATGCCCCAGTTTGTGATGAGGATATTGGTAAGCAAAAGTTGTGCAAAATCTCTGAGGAAGTCTATATAATCTGTCATGAATTTTGTTTTTATTTAAAGGTATAGGTGAGAAAAAGGGGTAACTTTTAATAGTTGAAATGTTAATAAATCAGCAACTATGGGGTTTTAAAATATTTGAATTGAAGGACCATTTTTTCTTCAATAATGTCAATTCAGTCCATTTGTTTTCCTTACAGATATTAATGATCTGAAACCTATCACAGAAAAACAAGGGCCAGGAGGACAGGCACACCTTGTTACATTGTGCTTTGCTTTATTGCACTTTGCAGAAAACTACTTTTTTCTTTGTTTGTTTACAAATTGAAGGTTTATGCTAACCTTGCATCAATGAGGCAAGTCTCTTGGCACCATTTTTCCAACAGCATTTGCTCACTTCATGTCTCTGTGTCCCATTCTGTTTATTCTTGCAATATTTCAAACTTTTTCTTCATTATATTTAATGGTGACCTGCGATTGGTGATTACAACTTGTTGATGCCTCAGGTGATGGTTAGCCTTTTCTAGCAATAAAGTATTTTTTGGTTTTGGACATAATACTATTGCACACTTAATAGACTAGTATCGAGTAAATATAACTTTTCTATGCACTGGGAAACCGAGTCACTTGACTCACTTTATTTTGATATTTATTGCAGTGGTGGTCTGAAACCACGCCCACATTATTTCTGAAGTTGTCTGTAATTGAAGTTTGGGGTATACTTATTTTGTTAATGCTATTGGTTATAGTGATATCCACAAATATTTATCCATTATAATTTGCAAAGCATGGATCCTTAGAGTCCAATGAATTTTGTAGTTTGAAAAGCAGTATCACTGGGACTTTTAAAAAAATTTTTATTTTTATTTTATTTTTATTTTTTTTTATTTTTTTAAGATTTTATTTATATATTTGACAGAGAGAGATCACAAGTAGGCAGGCAGAGAGAGAGAGAGGAGGAAGCAGGCTCCCTGCTGAGTAGAGAGCCCGATGCGGGACTCGATCCCAGGACCCTGAGATCATGACCTGAGCCGAAGGCAACGGCTTAACCCACTGAGCCACCCAGGTGCCCCACTGGGACTTTTGAGGTAAAAACCTCGTCCATTTCTTTTTTTTTTTTTTTTCAGCCTATCATCAGTTTTCACCTGTCTGCAGACTTTTTTTTTATTTAAAAAAATTCTAATTTAAAAATTTTTTGAGAGAGAGTGTGAGCACGGGGAGTGGTAGAGGGAGGGGGTGGGAGAGAATCTCAAGCAGGCTTTTCGCAGTCTCATGACCCTGAGATCAGTGTCTGAGCCACAGTCAAGAGCTAGAAGCCTAACCGACTGAGCCTGCACACACCCCCAAATTTATTTTTTTTTTTAAACAAGGAGTTTAAGTTTCAAGACATTTTAAGTTGACTTGAAGGGAAAACTATCTAGGATTCATTTCTTTTCGAGTAATTTATCCCTGTTGAAAGACAAATTGCCTTACAGGTAATAGCTGTATACAAAAAAGTTATAAAATCGTTCTTGGTTTTACCATGATAAATGAAAAACATTAAAATTCTCCAGTAGAATAGGAATGCAAGGATTTTTATGGTTTTTTTTAAGATTTTATTTTATTTTTTATTTATTTATTTGTCAGAGAGAGAGAGAGCAAGAGCGAGCACAGGCAGAGTGGCAGGCAGAGTCAGAGGGAGAAGCAGGCTCCCTGCGGAGCAAGGAACAGGACGCTGGGATCATGACCTGAGCCGAAGGCAGCTGCTTAACCAACTGAGCCACCCAGGCGTCCCATATGTTTTTCTTTTTTTGTTAAACAGTGAGAGCAAAAATAACTTACTGGAATATAAAAATGAGAATTGAATGAGCATGCCACCAATGGAGAAAGAGGGTATTTTCCCAGAACCAGTATTTTCCCCATCCCATCTCCATCTGATGTTGATCAAAACATACCGCTGGCCATTTAGTTTTAAAAAACGCTATATAAGGGGCACCTGGGTAGCTTAGTCGGTGAAGCGTCTGCCTTCAGTTCAGGTCATGATCCTGGGGTCCTAGGATCAAGCTCCACACTGGGTACCCTGCTCAACAGGAAGTCTGCTTGTCTCTCTCCCTGTACCCCTTTTTCCCAGCTCTTGCTCTCTCTTTCTCTCAAATAAATAAACAAAATATTCAAAAAATACAATATGCTTGTGCACATACACAGTTACTTTATGTATGATAAAGGAATGGGGAAAACGAAAGAATAGAGAAAACTAAACTGTAGTAGTCAAGATGTGGTGGATCAAATTGTGACTTTCTCACTGAGAGTGCCTTCTTGGCCTGGAGGAACAGAGTTCTGGGGTCAAGCAGCAGATTCCCTTTTTAATAAACACTTCCTGTCTGCTGCTGGAACACATCAGTTGTATTCATCCTCCACTTCCAGCTACACAGGTGTGTCTGTTTCATTGATTGGCTGCCCATCAGTTGGCAGACTGATCTGCCCCATTGGCAAACCCTGTCTTCACACTGGGCTTTCGTTAGTTGACTAAGTGGTATATCCACTTGGTCTTACACGGCATCACAGGACCATCCTGCCCCACCACCTTCAGATAAATAGGATCATTGTTCTCAGTCTTGACTCCTTCCTTGGGCTTTTTGTTGGCCACGGTGAGCACCGGAGTCTCCCCAGCTGCTGCTTCACAAAAGGGGTACCAGGTCCCCACCAAGAGAGCACACAGTCCGTACCAGGAGAAGCAAAAGAGGGAGGCGGCTGCCAAGTAGAATCTGTCTATGGATTCTAGAGAGCTTAGAGACATCTTATTATGGTAAAATCGCCCATGACAAGTATTTTCACCTGCTTGACCAGGACTGTGTGACAAGGGGACTGAATTCCTCCAAGGAGGACGAGTTGTTATGTCAGCTGAAGTGACACAGGCTTCAGGGAAGAGGCAGTCACAGGTGTTAGTAACACATTACTTAACTCTAAGGCTTGTAGAAGTTTTTAAGAACATACAATTTTAAATTGGCAGCTTGGAGTGAGTTTGAAATTAGAATATTTTACTTCTATTACCATTTGAAGCTGTGAAAATGTTGATTTTAAGTAACTACTGTGGTATATGTGCTTTTTTCCCAGCAAATGGCACTAGTACTTGCCCATAGTATCTATCAGGTCAGCGGCTCCAGGAGCAACCATGCTATGTGTGTATCCTGAGACCTAACTTCAGCAAATGGAACTCATACCGAACTCTTTCAAATTCAGTTTGATACCCTAACAGGGAGTGACAGTGAAACATTGTCTGAATCTTTCAGATCTGCGGGGTTTTTTTTGTTTTTTTTTTTTGTTTTTTTTTTTTTTTCAATTGATTACTCCTGATTTAGTCCAATTTTGGTCACTTTAGACCAAGTTGGAAATTATATATTTGATATCAGAATATGACAGTAATTAATATCCCCAGGGGGCATTCGCTATGCTATAGTACCTGGTGCTTTGGGCCAAAGTTCAAAGTGTGCTTCTAGTGTATATATATATGTGTATGTGTGTGAATCCCTCCCTCCCTTTTGCTCTCTCTCCCTATCTACCTTCCTTCCTTTCTTATTTCCTTCCCCCCTTCCTTCTTTATAATGTTTCCCCCTTAATCATGACATGTAGATTCTTCTCTTACTCTATGGTGGCCCATTTATTCCATCCATTATGCCTCAGTGTTTTCTCATTCTTTTTATTATGGTAAAATGGATTAAGCATAAATTTTACCATCTTAACCATTTTATGTGTAGAGTTGACATTATATACATTCATAGTGTGGAGCCATCAGCACCATCCATCTCTGTAACTTTTCATCTTGTAAAACTGCTCTATGCTTACTCAACAGTAACTCCTTATAGGATTGATGACAATACTGACTCCATCATTGGCCCTTCATCTTGTTTATGTCCTCTCTGTGACCTCTCTTGGGGGCTACATGTCCCAGGCCCCTTGGAGATTAGGATATATGCCTTAGAAATGCCCACCAGGGTTGGAATGTGGGGAGGACTGCTTTGGCTTTGACTCTCTGTAAATTTGTTCAAATGACATAGTCTTTCCTCTTCTTGTTGCACAAATAACATCATAAGATGTGTCAGTTAGGTGAATGCAGAGCCTCTGAAATGCACGTGAACCTTATGAGCTCCCTACAGTGCGCCTTGTGTCCCCTTGCTCTATAAAACCTGTAGCTAAGGGCCAGACTTTTTGGGAAATAACTGTGTAGGTCTGGATCATCATTCGCTTGATCCTCCCCCTCAATTCGTTAACCTGAGTAAAACTTTGTAAAATGTATGGCATTGTCTACTTTGTTTTTTGGTCTCAAAATGTCTTTTAATTCTGGAGGATACTTTATATAGCCTCGACCTTCTAATACTCCCCATTCTCCTTTGCCCCTAGCCCTGTGGCATCCACCATTCTACTTTCTGTCTCTATGATTCTGACTACTTTAAGTACTGCTTAAAGTACCTTATATGGGATCATTGTCTTTGTGTGACTAGTTCATTTCCCTAATGAACTAATGAAGGCTAATGTCTTCAAGGTTTGTCTGTGTTGGCAGCATATGGCAAAATTTCCTTTTTGAAGCTGAATAGTATTCCATTGTATTCATTCATCTGTCAGTGGACACTTGAGTGGCTTTTGTATGTTAACATTGGTTTAGTAGTGCTGCTTGCCTTCACTTCTTTTGGGTATAGACTCAGAAGTAAATTGCTGGGTAATATGGTAGCTATTTTTAATTTTTGAGGAATCACCATTATGTTTTCTGTAGCAACAGTTATCATTTTAAATTAGTACTAGTAGTGTACAAGTGTTCCAATTTCTCTACAGCCTCACCAGAACTTGTTATTGTCTTTCTGCCCTGCCCTGCCCTCCCTGCCTGCCCTGCCCTTCCCTTCCCTTTCCTCTTTCTCTCGTACTAGCCATTCTATTGGATGCGAAGTAGTATCTCATTATACTTTTGATTTGCATATATGTGAAATATATGTGAGGGTTTATTTCTGGGTTTTTTGTCTCTTTTGTAGTGTCTTTGTCTGACTTTGACATCAGGGTGATGCTGACCTCATAGAATGAATTAAGAAATGTTTTCTCCTCTTCAGTGTTTTAGGAAAGTTTGAGGAGGACTGCTTTAGTTCTTTAAATGTTTGGCAGAGTTCACTAGCGAAACCATCAGGTCCTTTGTTTGGAGATTTTTGATTGCTGATTTAATCTCCTTACTAGCTATAGGTCTATTCAGATCTATGTTTTCATGATTTATTCTTCATAGGTTTTGTGTTTCTAGGAATTTGTCCATTTCCTCTAGGTTATCCTGTTTGTTAATGTATAGCTGTTCACAGAACCCTTTTTAAAAAAATTTTTATTGATTTATTTGAGACAGAGAGAGTGCAAGATGCATGTTTAGACTGGGGGGAGGGGCAAAAGAGGAGGGAGAGGGACAGGCAGTCTCTGTCCTAAGCACAGAGCCCATTGTGGGGCTGTATTTCAAGACCCTGAAATCACAACCTGGGCTGAAACCAAGAGTCCAACACTCAACTGACTGAGCCAAGCAGGTGCCCTAAACTCTTTTATAATCCTTTTTATTTCTTTAGAATTGGTAGTAAGGACTCCACTTTAATTTTAGTGAATGATTTTAATAATTTGAGACTTTTCTCTTTTTTTCTTAGTCCATTTAAGCTAAAGATTTGTCATTTTGTTGATCTTTTCAAGGAACAATCTTTTCAAGAAACTTCTGGTTTCATTGATTTTCCTCTATGGTTTTTCTGTTCTGTATTTCCTTTATCTCTGCTCTAATCTTTATTATTTTCTTCCTTCTGCTATCTTGGGTTTAGTTCTTTTTCTAGTTGCTTAAGTTGTAAGCTTAGGTTGCTGATTTGAGCTTTTTCTTTTTCTTTTTTTTTTTTTTAATGCAAGCATTTATAGCTATATATTTTCCCCTTAGCACTGCTTTCCCTGCCTCCGTCAGTCTTGGCATGTTGTATTTACATTTTCATTCATGTCTAAGTATTTCCTAATGTCTCTTGTGAGTTCTTTTTTTAATCCATTGGTTGCTGAAGAGTGTGTAGTGTAATTTCCACAAATTTGTGAATTTTCCAGTTTTACTTCTGTTCTTGGTTTCTAACTTTATCCTGTTGTGGCTGGAAAGGATATTTTGTGTGATATTTATCTTTCTAAATCTGTTGAGGCTTAATTTGTGGCTGAACATATGGTCTGTCCTGGAAAATGTCTTACATGCATCTGTGAAGAATATATACTCTGTGTTGGGTAGAGGGTTCTGTATATCTCTTTTGGGTCTAGTTGGTTTATGATGTTTAGTCCTTTATTTCTTATCTTCTATCTGGTTGCTTTATCCATTATTGTGAGTGGGATGTTGAAGCCTCTAACTATAATTGTACAACTCTTTATTTCTCCCTTTAGCTTGTTTATTATTTTTTTTGGAAGATTTTTATTTATTTATTTGAGAGAGAGAGCACATGAGCAGGGGGGAGGGGCAGTGGGCGAGGGAGAGGGAGAAGTAGACACCCCACTGAGCAAGGAGCCAGTCCCTGGGCTGGATCCCAGGACCTTGAGATCATGACCTGAGTCACTGAGTTGCCTCCTGCCCTCAATTTTGTCAGTTTTTGCTTTATATGTTTTGGTGGTCTGTCAGTAGATGTGTAAATGTGCAGAACTATTGTGTCTTCTGCTGTATTGAATCATTTATTAATATATAATATCCTCTCTAGTTTTTAATGAGACAAAATCATGAATGTTTTAAAAAGCAATAAATCTTTAAGTTAATATACTTTTTCCTCCATCTGAAAAGTTAAATATTTAAAATGGCTCCTCGGGGCGCCTGGGTGGCTCAGTTGGTTAAGCAACCGCCTTCAGCTCAGGTCACGGTCCTGGAGTCCCAGGATCGAGTCCCGCATCAGGCTCCCAGCTCCATGGGGAGTCTGCTTCTCCCTCTGACTTTCCCGCCTCTCATGCTCTCTTTCACTGTCTCTCTTTCAAATAAATAAATAAAAATCTTTAAAATAAAATGGCTCCTCATTGTAATTATATCACGTACAACTTTTATTTTTATATAAATTAACAAATAATTTATTGTTTATTGCAGATATGCCAAATTCTTTGTAGGAAGAATATTCACTGTTAAAGTTTTAGCTGATAAAACAATATATGCAGATAAAACAGGAAGGGAAACATTGTTTCTCCCCATTTAAAAACAAAAATTGATGTATTTGAAAGTTGGTGGATACAGCTATAAAGCATAAGCTCATTCTTACTATTCTTTTTTTTTTTAAAGAGATTTTATTTATGTATTTGACAGAGATCACAAGTAGGCAGAGAGGGTTGGGGGGAAGCAGGCTCCCCACTGAGCACAGAGAGGCAGATGTGGAGCTCAAGGCTTAACCCACTGAGCCACCCAGGCATCCTCATTCTTACTATTCTAACATTTTGGTTTCTTATGAAATGGATATTCCTCCTGTAGAAATAATTGTAAGAAAAGTCTGATCCCCTGTTGAAATTTTTTCAGTTTTGCTTATGACCTACTGATGCTTTATACAGTACTCCTGGAATTTACTGAACTACAGTCTTGATGCTGTTTTTTGTATTAAGATAAGTCAGTTTTCAGTATTAATAATTCCGTGGTAACCTACATGGAGAATAGTTTCTGCTTAAATGAATTAGGAAATGGTAAATCTTTAATAATAAGGTTAAAGTATTTGAATTTTGGGAAGTGAGAATTAATTAAACATACTTGACAGAAGACCATGTTTTTCTTCAAAGCAGCTATTGTCTCCAAATCCAATAAAGGTGAAGATGCATGAATTCTTAATATAATATTCTGTGGAGATTCTCTTGCTTTAGAACTGTCATTTTTCTCTTCCTTAGTATTGGTTAGTTTTTTGTTACATATACATAATGCTTATTATATAACATTCTTATAGGTTAGGAAATATCCAACTTAATAAAAATTTAGAAAACAGGCCACTGAAGTTATCATTAATCAGAAATATTTCTGACCCCCAGTGTTGCCTGTACGTATGAGCCATAAGGTCACCCTGAAGAGTAGTCTTTGTAAGCTCAATCAAGTTTATTAAAGTCAGAGGAAAATTAATATTCAGGCTTCTACTTTTATTTCTCACTTGATTTAACTTAGAAGTGCTTTAGGACCTTGGCCTACTTTTGTACTATTCATTTATTGGTAGTAATTATTAATTGATGAATTGGGATTTGATGTCAACTATTCTGTATTAACCAGTTTGTTTATCGTATCCTATTTTTCAGTTTGTGGATATTACATAGTTTCATCAAGATGCTTATTTTATTTTATAAAGCATTTTTTCTCTGGTGATGTATAAATATAAGGTCTGGTTAGTTTACTTCCCCATAGCCAGAACGAATCAGGGCCAAATCAAGGAACTCATCTAACCACATTCAGCATCCATGTTTAATTCATATTATTGATGGTGGCATGTGGTATATATCTTTATGTATACTACATAGGAACTGTAAGTTTCCTCCCAAGACTTAATAGAGCCATTTCATTTATAATGCATGTGTATATACTGCTTTATACATTTCACTGTGCTTTCATATTGTTTACATTTCCCTTATCCTCAGAACAAACCTGGGGGATAATCTTTAATAACATTATCTTTAAGTCAGTTGAGTTTCATCAAGATTGTTTTGCTTGGACAAAAATTCAGGTCTCTTGACTTTTTGTTAATCATCTACCTGGTTGCCTACAGAGAAAACAGTAAAACATCTCATGATAATACATGTCAAACTACTGTAATACTAGTAGTTCTTTATTTGCACAGCATTGGCATTTTTCAGAGCACTTTTTATTATTTTTAGAAAGAAATTTAGCAGAGTTCTTATATTATTATGCATACTATAATTTTCCTTTATTAGATTCGTATATTCATTAGATACAGAGTACCTCTATATGCTTTGTACTAGATTGCTTGCTAAAGTACAAAAATAGTCTCTGCATTCAAAGCAGGGGGATCAGGCCATCAGGGCACTGTTAAGAGCTTATGGACAATGTATTACAAACTAAATTTGCTGAGGGCACTGAAGAAACGCTTTTGATAGTGACTTGCGCTATCCTTCTTTCTGCCTTGAATGTAGAGATAATGCCTCTATCTACTGCAAGTGGCTTTGAAGCAACAAATCAGCACACTTAATGCAGCAAAAAGAGAGGGACTTGGTCTTTGATGACCTTCTTGAGCCTCTGTGATGACCCTAGACTAGGAACTCTGGACTTCTTATGTGGAGAAAAAAAGTTAATGCCATATTTGTTTAAGTTACACCTAAGTCCAATTTTCAATTACTTATAGTCAAATATTTTCTCTCTGTCTTTGTTCTTGACTTTTCAAAACTTTGTTTTAATGGAAATTGAGCATACTCACTAAAATAGACTGTAGTTGAATCTGCATTACCCAGCTGCAGGAGCAATCAGTATTTGGCCAACCTTGTACATTCTTGTACATCCTTAATAATTAGAACTCAAGGAATTTTAGAATAGGAGTATATGAAAATATTATGGAAGTATAGGGAATATAGTGACTAACATGGCCTGAAGTAGAGGTAAAGGCCCATTAGAAAAGTCCATATAAAGCAGGTGACATAAGAGGCTTTGAGGGCAAATAAATAATGGAAGAAAGAGCATTGCTAGTGGAATTTCTGACATGTATAAAGGGTCTTTAAAGGGCAGGATATATTCAAAGAATGGGAAATAGATTACTGTGGCTATAGAGTTTAGCAGAGGTGAGTGACAGTAGATAAATAAAGAAGGATGATTTGGTGTCATCATAATGAAGCATTATATACCATTAACCAAGAAATTTGGAGCTCATCATATAGGTATCAGGAAGTGAAAGTATAATTAGGTCTTGGAAAACTAACAGTGACAGTAATATAGGCTGTGATTTTGGAGTAGAGAATGGAGAAAGAAGATGGTAAAACTGTACTAGTGGTCCAAATGATAGAAAGGCATTTAATGACGACTGCAGTGGGCTTGGTCAGGGGGAGAGAGAAACTTTAAGAGATATTTCAGAGGTTGAATCATTATGGGTAAGATGTGCCTGGGTAAGATGTGGAGGAAGGAGTCAGAGTCATAGTGACTTGAGTAGTGATGTAGCAGAAGACAGGTTCGGGGTAAGTACAGAAATGAGCCTGGTGTGTTAAGTTTGAAGTGCGCATAGTACATTCAGGTAGAGGTATCCAGTTTGCCAAGTGGAAATACAGAAATGGACCTCAGGAGAGTCTCATACTAGAGTCCCACAACTTATCTTTCCTCTCAGATGTGTCATATGCATATACACACACAAACATACATTCAAATACACACATATACACAGGATATATATACACATAGTTGATCCTCATTCTTCATTGCTTTCATTTCTGCAAATTCCCTTACTTGCTACAATTTATTTGCAACCCCCAAATCAATAATTTTGGTGCTTCCACGATCATTTGTAGATGTACTCAGAGTGGTGAAAAAATGAGTTGCCTGGGGTACCTGGCTGATTCAGTAGAGGTATAGCATGTGACTCTTGATCTTGGGGTTGTGAGTTCAAGCCCCACATTGGATGTAAGGATTAATTTAAAAAAAAAATGAGTTATCTTGGGCGCCTGGGTGGCTCAGTGGGTTAAAGCCTCTGCCTTCAGCTCAGGTCATGATCCCAAGATCCTGGGATTGAGCCCTGCATTGGGCTCTCTGCTCGGCAGGGAGCCTGCCTCCCCCTCTCTCTCTGCCTGCCTCTCTGCCTAATGTGATTTCTGTCTGTCAAATAAATAAATAAAATCTTAAAAAAAAAATTTAAAAATGAGTTGCCTGATTTGCACATTCTCAGCTGAGTTTGAACAAGGTGACATTTGCTTTCTTATTTTAACTCTCATTCTTTAAATTAATGTCCTTTTCTCCATTTCCTTAGTGCCAAATTTTTCATATTTTTGCACCTTTTTGGGCTGTTTAATGTGTTCTCCAAAGTGCAGAAGAGCTGTGTAGTGTTCCTAAATACAACATAGTTCTGATATGCCTTATGGCGACATGTGTGTTAGATAAACGTTATTCAGTCGTGAATAACACTATTGAGTTAGATTTTAATGAGTGAACAGAATTTATTAAATAACATGTTTTTAAGTGAAATACACATAAAACAAAATTTATGTATTGATCATTTGATGAAAATGTTATAAATCGGAGGCTCTTCCCATTTCCTAGAAACAGTTGAAGTACAGTATTCACTGATGCAGTGTTGATGAAAACTTTATAGAACATACCTACCACAATAGTAAGAATTGACTGTGTATGAACATAAAATCTGCTATTCTTTTATGAACAATTCTTACATTTGTACAGTGCAGACTTTGGCCTCAATTTATGGTTAAGATTATCATGACAAGAAATATATAACTCTCTCTTCTTGTTGAAAGATAAATATATATCAGACAAAAACAGTTTGCTGTTTTAGATCAGATAGATGATTCTGTATTGCTTCCTAAGTCAGCAGGTTTTTCATAAAATGGAATTTTGAAGACATTCAGATGACATTGGCTGACAGCATCTAAATGACCATCTATAGCACACTTGAGTATAACGTGGTTGTCAACATCATATTCTTGGGCTGCCAGTTTCTTTTATAGCTTGGTGTTACTCTCTTTAGCAAGCTTGTAATATTTTCAGTCCCTCTTCTCTTAGAGATATTTATTTTACAATGGTGTTTATGTGTGAGGGGGTTTCATAATCGAACACTAGTGTTTGTGCATTCACATCTGTCAATTTGCTTGAAGACAACAGCTCAAAAGAATTTTTCCACCTTTTATTCACGAATGTTGGTTCATATCAGTAGGGATATTTTAACATGACAGGTATTATGTGAGAGTGGGAATTATCCATATCTTCTGACATAACATCAGTGTTATGTTGAAAATTAACATTCAGCATTGTATCTCACTTTTTATTGTCTGCAAACCTGAAAGCAGGGAATTGGCATTTACAGAGTCAAGGACAAGAAGACATACAACTCTATGTAAATAACTTTTATGCTCCAAAGTGCTTCTGTGCTTTGTCAACATATATCTTTTCTAATCACCTTTCTTTTTGATATAGAAGATATGCCCTGGGTTGTTATTATCTTATACAGCTATATAGTTAAATATATAAAATAAAAATGGTACAGAATTCCATTTAGAGATGCTTCAGTTTGGGGTGGCTGATTTACTTGTGCTGCTTAAGCTTCTAACTTGATTTCCTTTTGACTAATTGTGTGGTCTTCTAACTAATGTATTAGAGTGAATGTTCTCTGTCTTTACTGCAAGCAGTAGATTTTGTCATTAAGTGTAGTTCAGAGATGACAAAATTTTTTTCCTCTTTTTATTCTTGGTAGATGAATTTAATCTTCACTCTACATATAGGAATATCTCATAGATCTCTTCTTTGTCTGCATTATGACTAGTGTATTTGAGTTTCAGGATTGATATTCTTTAATTATTCTGCATTCAGAGAACAAAATATTTATAGTTTAATTCCTGTTGACTTGAATATTAAGCTTCCTGTATTTTTAGTTTCTTCTTCTCACTTGGAATAATCTAATGTTCTAATAATAAAGGTTAATATTTAGTAAGGTTGACTAGCCCTTGACTTACCTGAAAGAGTCTATGTTAACTTACTCCAATTCAGCAAACTGTCATGCAACATAAAGATATATGATAATTTCAGGATTTTATGTAAAGTTCTTCAGTACATGTAATTAAGTAGGAGTACTTTCTTAAACCTATAGATTGCAAGGGATTAACTAAAAGATGAAGATATCTTTCTAAACTAATATCCCTCTAATGGAAGTGTAAGGTAATAACTGTAAATGGTAAGTATACCATATAGTTTCAGAGAAAATTATTTGAAAAATCTGGTGATTCATTGGTGGTGGTTCCTAAACCTCTTTATAAGGATGGCAATATTTATGAGTTTATTTTTGCTGTTGACTGTCCCTCCAGCCTTACTATACACATTTCTCCTCTAAATGTGTTCATGTCCATCTCTCTTTCACTCAAATGCTTTCGTTTCCCCTCTTCCACCAATCTGTGAATAAATACTCCTTAAATCTTCAGATCAAAAAAATTTTTTTTTTCTCCAGAGAAACACTACAATCCAACTAATTTCTCTTCTCACTGGCTTTATTTTTATGAATTAATTGCTGCTGTATCATTACTTCGCTTAATCTTAATTTTTGTTCAGTGTAACAAATGTCTCCTGTGTGCTTGTTGTAATGATGTGTGAGCTTGGTGGGGTAGGGAAGTATGCTCCAGGCAGGCTCCCCAGAGGAAGTGATCCTGGACATGAACCTTGAAGAGCAAGTAGGAATTTCCTATTCGTGCAAAGGGTAAGGATATATTGGCTAAGAGAACAGTGTGAGAACACATGGGATTCAGTATGGCTGTGGTGTGATAAAGGGGGGAGATATGAAATGAAGCTGAGGAGATAGGCATGAGCCAGGTCATTGAGTACTTTAAATGTCGTCCTGTCCATTTTTTCTGTGGGTGAGCTTTGACTTCATTCTATGGAGAGTAGCCATGGAAGAGTCTGACATATTATGGTGTGTGCTGTGACAAGATTTTCATTTTAGAGTGATCATTATAAATGATTCTGGGGTAGGATAAGAGTGGGCCAGTTGGATTACTGAATTGGCCATATTGAGAGATAATGACCTGGATTTGAGTACTATTGATAGGGATGGAATTGAGAGAGTAGACTTGGAACAAGTTTAGAGTAGAAATCAATGAGGTTTTAAGATGATTGGTGAACTGTGATTACTGCTAGACTTTTGGCGTGTCTAAGTGGCTGCTGCATTGTTAACCAGAGCAGGGAACTGAAAGAGCGGATGGATTTTAGGAAGAGATGAAAAGCTCACTTTTGAACATGTTGAGTTTTTACCTATGGTATATTCAGGTGGGAATATCTAAAAACAACAGGATGTTGGAGTCTGAGGCTCAGGTGAAAGGTCAGAATTAGGGGTTATCATGTGAGGGGTCCTCCTAGTCCAGGTGGGAATCCAGAGTATGTATGCCAAAACGCTGAACCCTATGAGGAAAAGGAAGAGAGAAATACAAGAAAGAAAGACAGAGTCTTCTCTGTCTTTACCTAATTCCTCTTGAAAGGACAATTTTATCTTTTCTACATCCTCAATCAATACCTTAAATAGTATATTATGTAAAAGATACTCAGTAAATGTTTGCCACTTATTCTGTTCAACTAGAAAGCATCTCATTTACTTAGAGACTTGTTTCATATTTTATCCAATTCCATGACTTGATAAGAAAAATTTTTAAGTATTAATTTTAAGAAATTTTAATTCCAATATAGTTAACATACAGTGTTATGTTCGTTTCAGGTATACATTACAGTGATTCAGTTCTCTTCATTACTCAGTGCTTATCATGATAACTGTACTCTTAATTCCCCTTACCTATTTCACCCATCCCCCCCACCTCCCCTCTGGTAGCCACCAGTTTGTTCTCTATCTAGTTAACAGTCTGTTTTTTGGTTTGTCTCTTTTTCTCTTTGCTCATTTGTTTTGTTTCTTAAATTCCACATATGAGTGAAATCACATGGTATTTGTCATTTTGCTTAGGATTATGCTCTAGATCCATCCATTTTGTTGCAGATAAGAATTTTTTGTTCTTGTTTTTGTTTTCTTGTTTTGTTTTGTTTTTACTTGACAGAGATCACAAGTAGGCAGAGGGGCAGGCGGGGGAGGGGGGAAGCAGATTTCCCGCTGAGGAGAGAGCCTGATGTGGGGCTTGGTGGGACTTGATCCCAGGACCCTGGGATCATGACCGGAGCGGAAGGCAGAGGCTTTAACCCACTGAGCCACCCAGGCGCCCCTAGAAATATTTTTAATTCATATCATTTCATGAGCACCTACTGTGTACTAAGCATTGGGTTAAATACTTTACACATGTTATCTGATATTATCTCTAAAATAACCCTTCATAAGTGGGTTTTATTATTTCCATTTTTGTATTTGAAGAACCTGAAGTTAAGAAAGATTAAGTGAATTTATCAACTTTTTCACACATCTATGAAAAACTCCAGAATTCATTATCTTAACCACCACTGATGTTTGAAACAAAAGACCATTTGCCAGTCTTCTGTTTGGGTTCCACTATGAGAATTATTCTAAACCAAAGGCTCTGATTTATCCTAAATTTTATATGGTCAGTCTTATGTAGATTAGCATAGTAGTTGGACACCTTTGTTCCTGAGTACAGTAAGCCTTTACTTAATTCTTTTTAACTTTCTGGGCCACTACTACTTTATTTTTCTATTAGCAGTTTGCACTAGATGAGTGCTAAATTGCTTATGGTTCTAAAATCCTATAAATCCACGATTTGAATATCTCAAAAACTATTCCTCAGAGTCTACTACGAGGTTTTAGACATTCACAGACTAGAGGTTTAATGTCTCAATTAAAATTATATGCAAAATATGATTCATGTATATGCATTTTGGGGGAAATGCAATTCACAGTTTTCATCAGATTCTCATAGTTTTATGTCTCACCACTCTCCCTTCACCCAGAAGATTAAGAACTTAGTTTTAGAAATATTTTTGCATAATATAATGAACTACAGTGCTTCATGAAATCCTGTCCTGAGTAGTTATTTTTAACAAGGTATTGTTATCCATTAGAAGTGATTTTCTGAGGTAAGGTTACTTTTTTGGCTACTTAAACCCACAGTGTTTCCTAAAGTAAAACACCTCTTAGAGGACTTGAAAACAAGTCCTCTAAGTAGCATGAGTAACAGTTTGTCTCTGCTTAATGGTAAACTAAAGAATGGTTAAAGAATGCTCAGTTTTAAAGTATGATTCAAATAACCTTCACTAATATTTATTTCCTACTTTGCATCTTCTTGTAGGAAAAGAGTATTTGAGGGCCATTTGTAAGGAAAGAAGAGGAAGCAATGACATAATGCCTACAGTTGGAGCCAGTTAAACTGGGTTTGTACTTCCTTTTTTCATAATGTCACACATTTATTCTAGTCTTGAATCCCTTTTTTCAACCTCTTGCCTTATTCCAGCATCAAATCTTATAATTTTGAAACTTACCTTACTATGGAAGAGACAAAGATGAATAAGAGATGCCCTTTTCAAAGTATTTGCAATGTCTCTGTGAATAAGAAAGACAGAATGATAAAAAACTAGATAATAGTCTATTTTCAGATAAGAAGCTTTGAGAAGTTTGGTAAATTGCTCAAGGTCAAAAGCTCTTCAAACTCTCTCATTCCAAACCTCATTTGCCTTCTATTAGGTCACAATGCTTCTCATTTTATTTAGGTTTAGTTATTGTACAGTTGACAATAACTAATTTGAGAACCAAGAAAGACCTCATAAATTTAATTTCAGGAATCTTTTTTGTTTTTTAAAAGATTTTATTTATTTATTTGACAGAGAGAAACACAGTGAGAAGAGGGAATACAGGCAGGGGGAGGAAGTGAGAGAGGGAGAAGCAGGCTTTCCACCCAGCAGGGAGCCCAATGTGGGGCTGGATCCCAGGAACCCAGGGTCCTGACCTGAGCTAAAGGCAGATGCTTAATGACTGAGCCAGCCAGGTGCCCCCAGGAATCTTTCTGATGAAGAAAAAGGAGAGAAAATTCCCTTGAAGTTTAGGAGATTGGAGAAGGGAAGTGTATGTGCCGAACACTGCTCTAGGGCCATCACATGAATTAGCTCATTTAATTCACAATAACTAGGTGAACTCCTTGGTATTATCTGGTTTTATCCTTATTTTAAAAATGAGGAGGGGTACCTGGCTAGCTCGGTTGGAGGAAAACCTGTCTCTTGATATTGGGATTTTGAGTTCGAGCTCCAAAACAAAACAAAACAAAACAAAAACTTGGGGCACCTGGGTGGCTCAGTGGGTTGGGCCTCTGCCTTTAGCTCAGGTCATGATCTCAGGTCCTGGGATCAAGCCCTGCTTCAGGCTCTCTGCTTGGCGGGGAGCCTGCTTCCCCTCCCCCCCACCCTCTGCCTGCTGCTTTGCCTACTTGTGAGCTCTCTCTCTCTCTCTGTCAAATTGTTGCGAGCAAAACCCCTGCGTCCTGCCAGGAGGTTACAACGTATAAAGAAGAGATAGAGAGATGGATATGATGTAACTCACTTGATCTTTATTGGGACGAGGTCCGCACCACTATCGTGGCCCGGTCACGGTCCGCTGACGTTGTCATGGAAAAGGAGACGTCGCCTCACAATCTAGACAGAGAGGTTACCACAGAAGTTGAGACTGAGAACCAGCGAGTGGTCGCAAGCGTCGGTAGCACCGGCGATGATGTTCTCCCGACAGGGAACTCGCTTCACCTCAGTCCAACCCGATGCCTCTTTATATACTGTGCTAAGTCTCCTTCATAAACATATTATATCACTTATTTTTCTTATGCTTACACACCAAAAACATACACACGTCGTAAACATGTTTTAGTTTACGATATTTCGCACAAGTTAAAATATTTACAACTTGTTACTCCGCGCTAATCTTATCACTACACGCATACGGTCTAGGCTTATTTGCTATGTGGTTAGTTTGTATTTTGTTTCTGTTTTTCATTTAGTAGGGGTTTGCACTTACTACATATTATTTATTTATTTATTCATTTATTTATTACACTTTATTTATTAAAGGTTCGTACTCACTACACAAATAAAATCTTAAAAAAAGAACTTGAAAAAAATAAAGATGAGGGGACTGAGACTCAGAGAAATAAATAAATTGCTCAAGATCACACAGCTAGTAACAAAGCTAAGCTAACAAAATCAGAATTAAAAGTCTTTAATTAGGAAAGGTTAGATAGTGTTTATTTCATGCCCATTGGCTTAAATATCACACAAGCCAAATGAATAGCTGGACAGTTTGGTTTGACCCCCTCGCTGTTAGTATCATCTGTAAACATTTTCAATTGGACTATTTACATCTTTTTATTTTATTACTGTTATTATTTTATTTATTTTACTATTTTTAAAGTTTACATCTTTTTAATGAGTTTTTCATTATAACCAGTTTGAAAAGGTAATTGTTTAAGCCATGGGAAAGAGGGATTTTCAAGCTCCCAGAATAGTGAATAGTATCCCATGCCAGAAGGGACTTTGCACAGAGTCAGGTCTCAGTCCGGCCTGCCCCAACTTTCCTCCTGACTTCTCTGGTCTGCAGACTCCTTAGCCTGCCTTTGGACTCCTTTTGTGAGATGAGAAGGTTGAGCTGATTGTTCCTTACCTCTCTTACGGCTATGTAAAGTTACTGTCTCAGTAAGAGGAGTTTCATGTGCTTCAAATGTAAATATCAAAGAATTTTTAGAGATGGAAGGAAAGTCTTTAGAGATCAGCTAAGGGAATCCTCCCATATGACAGATGAAGAAACAGAGACCCTCACCTTTGTGTGACACTTCGAACATTCAGAGCTCTTTCACGTACATTAACCTCATACGAGCCTCACCGCAGTCTTCTGGATTAAATATTATCATTTTTGTAGAAATGAATTTGTGCAAGGTCTCGTAGCTGGGCCTAAAGTTTAAGAGGTTTGCTTGCTTAGTGGGATTAATTATATCCTGTGATGGAGTGCTGTCGTATGAGAAAGTGAGAATTCAGTGATTGATGAAGCAAGTCCAAGCAGGAACAGCAGACATTTCCCAGTACGAAAGTGAAATGATCTCACAGTATAAATAGCAGAAACAGAGAGGGAAGGAGGTGGCAAAAACTGAGGTCTGTGAGCTGATTTAAACTTTGTTTTCATTTATTCCTGGATTAGGAGTAAGCAGAACTGACTTTTAGTGGTGTTGTGTTTATCAATAGTGTAATATTTAAGTTGCTTTATCCTTAAAATAATTCAAACAGAAACTGTATTTTGTAATAAAGTATTAAAAAATTGTAGGTGAGCTAGGGGAACTTTAAACAGTTCATTTAGAAGGGGATCCTGAAAAAATAAAGGAATAAGTAAGTGTAGGAAGCTAAGGTTCACACACAATTATTTATTTCATTGCATTTAGTGATACGAGGTGTTTTTGGTGTTTTATCCCCCGTTTCTGCTCTGTAGTAGGGACATGTCCCTTGGAAATGTTACCTGTTTCTGTGCCAGTGACTGGGTGCTAAACAACAAATTGCTTTACCTTGGTTCTTTCCTTCTTTCCATTTATTTATTTATTCATTCATCCATCCATCCATCCATCCATCTATTTATTTATTTATTTATATTTCTAAAAAGGTTTTATTTATTTATTTGACAGAGACACAGTGAGAGAGGGAACACAAGCAGGGGGAGTGGGAGAAGGAAAAGCAAGCTTGCGGCCGAGCAGAGAGCCCACTGTGGGGCTCAATCCCAGGACCCTGGGATTATGACCTGAGCTGAAGGCAGCCCCTCATTTATTTGTTTTTCTAAGTTTTTATTTAAATTTCAGTTAGTTAACACACAGTGTAATATTAGTTTCAGGTCTGTAATATAGTGATATACCACTTCCATACAACACCCAGCAGTCATCGTAACAAGTGCCCTCCTTAATCCCCATCCCATATTTAACTGCCCCCACCACCCACCTCTCCTCTGGTAACCATCAGTTTATTCTCTGTAATTAAGAGTCTGTTTCATGGTTTGCCTCTTTTCTTTTTTTCCCCCTTTGCTTGTTTGTTTTGTTTTTCAGATTCCACATGTGAGTGAAATCATATGATGTTTGTTTTTTTTCTGACTGACTTATTTCACTCAGCATAATACTAGTCTATCTCCATCCATGTTGTTGCAAATGGTAAGATTTCATTCCTTTTTAGGACTGAGTAATATTCCCGTGTGTGTGTGTGTGTATGTACACCACATTTTCTTTATCCATTCATCAGCCAGTGGACACTTGGGCTATTTTCTTAATTGGCTATTGTAGATAATGCTGCCTACTTTGGTAACTTTCTGTAAACAATCTATTTTTTTTTTAATTGGAAAGAAAATTGTTTTAAAACTTGTATATGGATGTTAGCAGTTTTTCTTTTACAGTTTTGGTCTCCAAATTGTCTTTCCTTTAAAATGAGCTGATTTTTTTTTTTTTTGATTGCATGGTATGATGTTGCTTTCACTGTGGATATTACAATTTTATCATTAAGAAAATTTCTATTTTTCATTGTGTACTAAAGTTTTTTAAAATTATAAATGATATTCTGTAGAAGTAATGGAGCAGTTCTAATCAAAAAGGAAAGCAATGAAGGTGGAGTAAATGTAGAAAAAAAAATTGAAAGCAACATTATAAGATTTGATGTAAATTAGAGAGGAAGAATGTTCTTGAAATCTTTTTTCCTTGAGAGTCCTTTTAAAGATTCTCTTGCCCATCTGCTGATGGTCTTACCAAGCTCTGCCTCATAGCCCACTCCCATTCTCACCCCATTGCAGATCCATGGAATTCAGAGAAATGGCATTTGAGGACAAATTGAATAGACTGGTCTTTCATTCTTAATTTTATGTCTGATCTCAAAACTTGTGCAAGGGTTTTTTTCTTTTCTTTTCTTTTCTTTTTTTTTTTTTAAAGATTTATTTATTTATTTGACAGACAGAGGTCACAAGTAGGCAGAGAGGCAGGCAGAGAGAGAGGAGGAAGCAGGCTCTCTGCTGAGCAGAGAGCCCGATGCGGGGCTCGATCCCAGGACCCCGGGATCATGACCTGAGCCGAAGGCAGAGGCTTTAACCCACTGAGCCACCCAGGCGCCCCTGCAAGGGTTTTTTTAAACTGCCACTTTAAGGTTTGTTATTTAAAAAAAAAAAAAGATTTTACTTATTTGACAGAAGAGAGAGTGAGAGCAGGAGCGGGGGCCTGAGGGAGATGGGTAAAAGGAGAGAGACAAGCAGACTCCCTACTGAGTGGGGAGGCCAATGTGGGGCTCAATCCCAGGACCCCGAGATCTTGACCTGAGCTGAAGGCAGACGCTGAACTGATCCACTTTAAAGTTCTTTAAAGGAAAAACCAAAAAGGCCACTTCATAGTACTTGATACTTAATTTTTGTTTTGCTATAGCTTAGGAGCTGGTCTCCTAGAAACTTCCAAAATCTGATATAAACACTTTCATTAAACTGTGCCTATTATAATATGACTGTCATGCTTGCCCAGAGTATAGTGAGTTTTAAGGACTACAGTTAGCTTCTTGTTGGCCAGCTGTGATTCAGGGGTCATGGTAAAGTTCTGATATTTAGCTGAAGGCTTAAAATTTTTAAAGGTGACTGGGCTTTTTCCTGTGATTTGTGTTTCCCTTGTTTGGCATTACTGCTAAGGGCCAGGCTTCCAGACTGGTGTCTCATTCACATTAAAACATTCCCTCTGTATGTGTATGGTCCATGTAATTCAAAAGGAATGGTTTTAATAGATTAAGCCTTTGATTTTTAAGCTAATTATTTCTATAAAGAAATAGTTGGAACACTTTGTATTTTTCTGTCTTATTGACAAATCTGGTAGCACTAAATAAAGTGGTTTGCCAGGAGATTTATTCAACATTAATACAGATTTGCTTTATTCTATGGAATTTGGTTTCTGTGCCAGGGTGCTTTCTAATATGAGATCAGTTCTTACGAGACATATGGAATTATGGGAAATTTCAGATACTTTTTGATGTCATGTTCAGTAAATTTCAGGGTGATGGCGAGGGAAATACAAAGATGTTGATTTGTGTGTGTTTTTGAGTGTGATCTGACACCAAGGAAATATAAGAAACTGATTTGCTGCTTTCTTCTTAAAGCTTAATATGGCAGTAGAGTTATAAGAAAATACTTGTTTTTCTTTTTCTAAATGTATTTCTATTTAACAAATATAAGTCAGGACTTCATTTTATATCTTGGTGTATATTTTAAAGAGTTAAATGAGTTGATTCATATTTTTAAAAACCAGAAATATAGGTGATAAAGTGGAGTTACCGAATCTGCTGGCATATATTTGTAATATCAGTGCATTTGTCGTTGCCTGGGTATTTGAATTTACTCAGAAAAAAACACTATCACACAAGTAGAGTTAATCGAGTATTTTTTGGCATATATATGTGCCACCTCCATTTATTTTCATTTCTCAAATTGAGAAGGTTGGATGATTCTCATAAGTATTCAAAAATTATTCCACTGGGTAAAATTGAGAGTATTGTTAATGATATACTTTATGTTGGCTAGTTGAACATAATTTAAAAAGTTGATAATTATTTGCCCTCTGGTCTTTTTTTAGGAGAACCTATCTCCAAGCACAATTTAAACCAAAGACCATTAATTACAATCAGATTTTCTATGAACACTGATTTTTAAATTAAAAATTGTATAAGCTCCCTTGCTGACTTCGTTCATCTTTATATATAAACAACATTTCAGTGAAAGATATTGTAGCCATGGGGCGCCTGGGTGGCTCAATGGGTTTAAAGCCTCTGCCTCTGGCTCAGGTCATGATCCCAGGGTCCTGGATCAAGCCCCGCTTTGGGCTCTCTGCTCAGCGGGGAGCCTGCTTCCTCCTCTCTCTCTCTGCCTGCCTCTCTCCCTACTTGTGATCTCTGTCTGTCAAATAGATAAATAAATAAAATCTTAAAAAAAGAAAAAAAGAAAGATATTGTAGCCTGAAATGTTATTTGTCTGCAGGTCTTCTTCAGGAGATATGAAAGAATGTAAAAGATTTGGGGAACTCTAGATTTTCCATTCAGAGTTTTTTAAAAATATACTTTATCATATTATGTGAAACCATAGTCCTTATAGTCTGAGGCCTGGTTATTTCAAATAGGGGAGAATGGTATTATCTAAAGATTAGCAGCTCAAAGCTAGTAAGTACAGTGAAATGTCCAGAGCCCCTTAAAAAGATCACATAAAACCAATAACAGAGAATATTGAAAGCCAGCTCACATTGTCTGAAGCAAAACTTAGAATCTACTTGAGTGCATAGAAATACTTCGTGTTCCTTGTTAATTTGGGGCAGTAAAAATGTAACAGCATGGAATAGGAATAGGTTTTAGAATAGAGAGAGACTTTGGAGATCATTTCATTATATCCTTCCATTTTACAATGAGAAACCAAATGTAAGAGGTTGTCACTCAGTATCAACCAAGTAGTGGCAGTAGTAGAATTAGAACACTCTGTCTTAACTGTTAAATCATTGATGATGGAACGTCAAAAATTGTAAGGGGACATAATGGTTATTATTATTGCTGTTTAAAAACTTTTACATACTTTTTAACTCTGTGAGCTCTTACACATGTACAAACTTGTGTAGTTCTCACTACAAATAGGGCATAGTAAGTCCTGTCCCCCCAGAAAACTATTTCAAGTTGTCCCCTTTTGTTCAGAACCTTTCTCTACATCCAACTAGTAAATAATATTATGTCAGTATTTTACAGATGCCTTTTATCAAATTAAGGTAGTTCTTATGTATTCTGAATTGTCTGAAGTTTTGTTATGAATGAGTGGGGAAATTTGTTAAATTTTTTTCTGTGTTTATCCAAATGGTCATATTGTTTTTCCTCCTTTATTCTGTTAATATGATTAATAGCATTGATTTTTTAAAAATGTAAAATCAGCCTTGCATTCCTTCTTATATATCGCTGAATTTGACTTGCTATTTTGTTAGAGATTTCTGCATCTGTATTTGAGAGAGATATTGTGGTGTATTTTTCTTAAAAATGCCTTTTTGGGGTTTGGGAATCAATCTGATGCTGGCCATACAAAACCAGTTGGGAAATGTTCCCTCCTCTACTTTGTAGAAGAATTTATGTTGGATTGGTATTACTTCTGTTTTTACATGTTTGATGGAATTCACCAGTGAGCCATTTGAAAATTTGGAGCTTTCTTTGTGAGGACATTTTTAAATTACAAATTTAATTTCCTTGGGGTGTCTAGGTGGCTCAGTCCATTAGACAGCTGCCTTCATCTCCGGTCATGATCTCAGTGTCCTGGGATTGAGCCCCACATCTGGCTCCCTGCTCAGCAGGGAGTCTGCTTCTCCCACTCCCTTTGCCTCTGGAGCTCATGTGCTCGCCTGCTTGTTCTCAAATAAATAAATAAAATCTTCATAAAAAACCCAAATTTAATTTCTTTGACAGATAAAGGGCTATTCAAGTTATCTGTTACTTCCAGAGTCAGTATTGGTAATCTGTGTCTTTTAAGGAATTTGTCTGTTTCATCATAGGTGTTGAATTTATTGTCATAAAATCATTCATAATAGGCTCTTGTTCTGTTAATATTTGTAGAGTCTCAAGTTATGTTCCCCCTTTCATTCCTGATATTGATGATTTCTGGCTTCTTTCATTCAGTGTAGCTAGAGGTCTATCAATTTCATTGACTTTTTTTTTTTTCTTTTCTTAGAACCATTTTTGTTTCATTCATCTTTCCGGTTTTTCAGTTGTCTGTTTTATTGATTCCTATTCTTGGTCATTTTGTAAGTGTCTACTTATTTTGATTTAATTTGTTCCCTTTTCTTCTAGCTTTTTATGGTGGAAGACTAGGTTATTGGTTTTGACCTTGGCCCCCCAATAAAAGCATAAAAAAAACTACAAATTTCCTCAAAGCACCTTTTTATGTTCATTCATTTCAAGATATTATCACATTTCCCTTGTGATTTTTTTATTTGGCCCTTGAATTATTTTAGAAGTATGTTGTTTAATTTGTAAATGCTTAAGAATTTTCTAGATATCTTTATTATTGATTTCTAATTTAGTACCATTGTGGTAAGGGAACATACTGTGTATAGTTTCAATCCTTTTAATTCTTAAGACTTACTCCTGGCTCAGCAGATGGTCTGTCTTGGTAAATGTTTCATAGGCAGTATAAAAATTTATATTTTTATTTTGTTGGTTTACATATTCTATAAATACCATTTCAGTTGAGAGTACTATTCTAGTCTTCTTTATCTTTGCTGATAAAAGAAAAGAAAAAAGAGTCTTCTTTATCTTTCGCTGTATCTGTTCTTCCAGTTACTGAGAGAAATGTTGATGTCTCCAACTGTATTTGTATACTTGTTTGTTTTCTTCCCTCCGTTCGTCAGTTTTTGCTTCATGTGTTTTGTACTTCTGGTATTCTGTACATACACACGTAGAATTATTCTGTGTTCTAAATGAATTGACCCTTGTTCATTGTGAAATGTTCCTCATTATCTTTGGTAATATTTGGTTTGTCTTCTATTTTATCTGGTATCAATATGGGTATTCCAGCTTTTTTAAGATTTTGTTGTATTGCGTATATCTTCCATCCTTTTACTTTTAACCTGTTTCCTTATTTTAGTGTGGAATTCTGATAGCTAACATATATTGATCTTACTTTTTTATTGGGTTTTTAATTGGACTATTTAGACAATTAACATTTAACTTATTTATCGGTGTGTTTGGGTTTAAATCTATCATCTTGCTGTTTGTTTTCTATTAACCCTTCCTTTGAATTAATTATACTTTTCTATTTAATCGTCCCTGTTGGCTTATTCCCCTACTGGCTTATTCTTTGTTCTACCTATTTATTTATTTTA
Organism: Mustela nivalis; assembly: GCF_964662115.1. NCBI lineage: Eukaryota > Metazoa > Chordata > Mammalia > Carnivora > Mustelidae > Mustela > Mustela nivalis. The sequence goes on from NC_139025.1 coordinate 117,963,522, forward strand.
GTGGTTACTCTATGGTTTATACTGTGCCTTTTTAGTTTACTACATTCAATTATCAAATAATATTCTATCACTTCTCATATAATGTAAGACCTTTATAACAGTATTTTTCCATTGCCTCGCGGTCATTTTTTTCTTTCTGCACTTCTTTATTATTATTATTATTATTATTTTAAATTATTTTTATTTTTTAACTTTCTTTTTTCTTTAAGATTTTATTTATTTATTTGACAGAGAGATCACAAGTAGGCAGAGAGGGAGAGGGGGAAGCAGGCTCCCCGCCAAGCAGAGAGCCCAATGTGGGGCTCGATCCCAGGACCCTGGAATCATGACCCGAGCCAAAGGCAGAGGCTTAACCCCCTGAGCCACCCAGGCTCCCCTGTTATAATTATTATTATTATTAAGTAATCTCTCTACCCAGTGTGGGGCTCAGACTCACAACCTTGAAGTCAAGAGTCACATGCTCTACTGACTGAGCTAACCAGGTGCCCCAAAGTGTCTTGAAATTCACTGATCTCTTTTTTTGCAGAGCATAAACCACTGTTTGTCCCATCCAGTGAAATTTTGACTTTGAATATTTATATTTTTTTAATTGCTAGAAGTTCTATTTGGCTCTTTTAGAAAACCCCCCATTTCTCTCTTCACTATATTCCTGTTTTCAGTTATGTTCTTGAATATGCAACATACTTGTAAGAATCCTTTCAATGCCTTTGCTCCATTAATTCCTCCATGCCTTTTATTTCCAGGTTTGTCTCTCTCTATTGACTGATATTTTTCTGGCTGTGTGTCACATTTTCCTGTTTCTTTGTCCAGTAATTTTTAGCTGAATGTCACATATTTGCGAATTTTATATGATGAGTCCTTGTTTTTGTGGCATTCCTTTAAAGAGTATTGGACTTTTTCCCGACCGGCATTATAAATCGCATATTAGTTTGATTTTTTCCTAAGCTTTTAAGGTCCTTTCAGGTGGGTCTATAGTAGCTTTTATTCTAGGGTTACTTTCCTTTTGCTTCTGTGGTGTGGATCTTCTGGGGTCACTACTGCCTTGTATATTCAACAAGGTTTTTCCCTTCTTGCTTGAAGGAACTTTGTTGAAATCTTGGCTCCATGTCAGCTCTGAGAAGCCTTTGTCTTACAACTCCCTGGTAATTTTCTTTCCTTAGATATTCTTGTTAGCTGGTCTAAGGAAATTTTACTCTTCTCGTGTACAGGTTTTTATTTCGCTAAAAACTCTAGGGAACCCTCATTGAAATTATTGGAACTTTCTCTCCTCTCTGGAACTCTGCCCCATAAATTCTAGCTACCTTGGCCTCCTTGCACTTTTTTCTCTGTCTCCTCAAGTCAACAAGATTGCCAGGTTCTGTCTGGTTCTTCCTCCCTGCTCAGGAGTGGTTAATTGCTTCCTGACTGAGAAGGTGATGGTAGGCCTTGCCTTGTTTGTTTCCTTTTTTCTTTTTCAGGGATCACGGTCCTGCACTGCCTGTGTCTGAAAATAGTCCTTTTCCTACATTTTATCCTGTATTCTAGCTGTTTGCAGTGGGAGGATTATTCTAGACCTGCTGAATCCCTCATGGTCAGAAATGGAAACTGAATCATTCCAGAATGAATTTTTAATACTTAACGCCTTTACAAAATTCTGAAGCTCTCAAGCAGATTTTTTACCTAACATTTAACCATTGATTCACTTTTCCTCAGTATTGTTATAAATGATCTTTTATCAACTGTAGGAATGTTTGTTTATTTTTCAATTCAAAGTCCATTACAAACTTTAAATCAGAAACTGACCCAAGGAAAATGATTTATCATACCTCATAAATCTCACAAATGAGGGAAATGAATTTTTGAATATGTAAAAATTCAATATAATGGGATGGTCATTTTAAATATAAAATTATTACTTAAAACTTCATTAGAAACACAAAACACTAAACATACCAGTGGGTAAGTACTTAAATGAACCATTTGATGTAATGTTTTAAAGTATTAACCCTATCATTGTAGAGTGTAAACATGTTCAGTATACTTTAGACCAGGAATTGGCAAACATTATCTGTAAAGGGCCAAATAATGTATTTTAGACTTTGTGGGCCATATGGTCCCTGTTATAACAACTCTGCCTTTGAGAGTACAATAGCAGCTATAAGCAATACGTTAAAAAATGAGCTAGCGGTGTTCTGATAGATCTTTATTTCTAGACAACAAAATTTGAATATCATGTAATTCTTTACATCTAAGATACTCTTTGTCTTTTTTTCCAACTGTGTAAAAATGCAAAAGTTGTTCTTACCTTGTGGGCTATATATAAACAAATGGCTCATCAGATTTGGCCCCTGGGTCATAGTGTGATAGTCCCTGCTCTAAATTATTAAAAAGCTCCTGGGTAAGCTGTAGGATCTTAGTGGAGTGTTATGTTTTAATTTCAAAGTGATATTTTTATTTGAACTATTATCTACTATTAGATAGCAAAGTAAACAAGATCATACAATATGGAGCCAATGTTTTGATTGATGGATTGATAGATTGACTTTAGAGATGGGTGTGGTGTGAGGGAAAGGGAGAGAGAAAATCTCCAGCAGACTTCCCCTTCTGACTCAATCCCATGACCCTGAGGGCATGACCTGAGCCCAAGTTAAAAATCAGATGCCTAACTCACTGAGCCAACCAGGTGCCCTGCTTTGACAGATTTTTAATGTCAAAGGTTATATCAGGGATTCCTCAGGTAATTGGCATACTTAGTTAAAAAAAAAAAGTTAAGAATTTAAAATAATCATTATTTTATTGTTTTCATTATATAGGAATTAATAAATAGGTTTAAAATCAGGACAGTTTCCTCATTTTTTAAAAAATTGCAGTGTAACTGGCATATAACATAATTTTAGGTGAAACTGTGTATTTCAGATATAGAACACGATGATTTGATATTTGTATATATATATTGCAAAATGATCATCACAATCTAGTTAACATCCATCACCATACAAAATTACAGAATTGTTTTTCTTATGATGGGAACTTTTAAGATTTATTCTGTTAACGACTTTCAAATATGCAATACAGTATTATTAACTATGGTCACCATGCTGTATATTACATCCCTATGACTTATTTATTTATAATTGGAAGCTATACTTTGTGACCATGCTTTTTGATGAGTGTGCTATTTCTCACAAATTCTCGTTTGTTTGAATAATTCAGAAACTTTTCCATCAATATTTTAAATTCATTCCTATCTCATGACATGTATGTCTTAAGTCTGGAACATTGTTCTAAATTATTGCATGTATGGCTTATTTCATTCAGTTTTAACTTGAACATCATGTCCTCAGAGGTCTTCCTTGATGCACTATCTAAAAATATCTATACCTCCCCAATCTCTTTATAACACCCAGTTTTATTTTTTTCAGAGCGTCTGAAATTAGTTATTTGTCTCTTTCTGTATTACAATGGAAACTCAATGAAAGAAGAGATCTTGCCTCCCTTATTACTTCTTTATCTCTCCAATATTGCCTTTCATTTAGTAGGCCCTAAGTATATAATTTACTTGTGGTTGGAAAGATGAATAAATGAAAGTATGGCTAATACATGATTTGTAGAAATATTTGACATGGTAATATACATTATGAATTGCTAAAAGGAAAACAGTAACTTTACCTCAATTTATTTCACTACAGAATTACTTTCTTTTTAAGCATAGAGCTGTATTGGTATAGAGTCTATTGATAATTTGGTTTCTTTCTTTTTAATTTGTAATAATTTGAAATTTACACACAAGTTGTAAAAATAATAATTTTTCCTGACTCATTTGAGGGAGTAAGTTGCTGACCTTATCACCTCTGAATACTTTAGAGTCTATTTTCTACAAAAATATTCTCAAAAAAAAAAAACTAGATAAAATTACTGCAATCAAGAATCTAATATTGATAGATTAGCACTAATACACAAGTCATGCAGATTGTCCTGGAATACGGCGGTAAAAATGCCCATAAAAGAAAGAGATACAGCATAAAGGGGGCCTCAAAATTTGCATTTGTATTCCTTTTAATTTCATGGTTTGATGTCTAAGTTCAAATGTGCAGAGGAGACTCCGTAGAGCCTCGAGGAAAATGATAGCTGACATGAGAAGTTGTTCAGGTGATATTTCTCATCAGATTTTAAGTGTGAGTCCTATTAAACACATTAGGGTTTTTGTTGAAATCTTAGAAGGCTCCTGTCTTAGAAGTAAAGACTAAAAGCCCGAAGGGATTTATTCTATTAACGTACTATTCTATTTATTCTACTAACATAACTATTCTATTAACATAACTATTAACATACTTCAAAAAAGGGTAACAAAATACAGAGTTTCTATAGCATATCATCTGTATTGTGCAGTATAGAATAAAAAATTATTAATCATGTGAAGAATTAGGAAAATATTACCCATAGTTGAGAAGAAAAGTCAATATGGATGTTAGTTAAGGGACAGTAACTTTAAACCAGCTAATATATAATATATAATATATATATTATATATATATATATAATTTATGTAATGGTGACTATCTCTGTAGAGAGAGAGGTAGAAACTATTTTTTTTATTATGATCAGTTAGCCAACATATAGTACATCATTAGTATTTGATGTAGTGTTCAACGATTCATCAGTTGCATATAACACCAGCGCTCATCACAATTCATGCCCTTCTTAATACCCATCACCCGGTTACCCCATCATTTGGCCTCCCTCCCTTCTGTAACCCTCAGTTTGTTTCGTGGAATCCAGAGTCTCTAATGGTTTGTCTCCCTCTCTGATTTCTTCTCCTTCAGCTTTCCCTCCCTTCCCTGTGGGCCTCTGCACTATTCCTTATGTTCCACATATGAGTGAAACCATATGATAATTGTCTTTCTCTGCTTGACTTATTTTACTTAGCATAATCCCCTCCAGTTCCATCCATGTCCATGCAAATGGTAGGTATTCATCCTTTCTCATGGCTGAGTAATACTCTATTGTAATATGAACCACCTCTTCTTTATCCATTCATCTGTTAAAGAACATCTTGGCTCCTCCCACAGTTTGGCTATTGTGGACATTGCTGCTATGAACATTGGGGTACAGATGTCCCCTTCTTTTCACTACATCTTTATCTTTGGGTTAAATACCTAGTAGTGCAATTGCTGGACTGTAGGGTGGCTCTATTTTTAACGTCTTACAGAAACTCCATACTGTTTTCCAGAGTGTCTATACTAGCTTGCATTCCCACCAACAGTTTAAGAGGGTTCCCCTTTCTCCACATCCTCAACAACATTTGTTTAGAAACTATTTAAAAAAAAAAAAAAAAGGAAATTATAGAACTGGAAATATAATACCGAAAATAAAAAATTCACTGGATAGAATTAATAGCAGATGAGAGATGGCAAAAAGGGGACCTTGACAGATCTGTAGAAATTATCTTTCTCTGAAAAACAGAGAAAAAGATTAAAAGAAAAGAAAAAGGGGCGCCTGTTTGGCTCAGTGGGTTGGGCTGCTGCCTTCGGGTCAGGTCATGATCTCGGGGTCCTGGGATGGAGTCCCGCATCGGGCTCTCTGCTCAGTGGGGAACCTGCTTCCCTTCCTCTCTCTCCGCCTGCCTCTCTGCTTACTTGTGATCTCTCTCTGTCAAATGAATAAATAAAATCTTAAAAAAGAAAAGAAAAAAACACAGAAGCTCAGTGACCAGTGGGATTACAATCAGTCAACCTCATGTATATTAAACCTAGAAGGAAAAGAGAGAAAATGGACCAGAAATTTTTTTAAATAATTATAGACTGAAAACTTACCAAATTTAGCAAAACACTAATTTGAAGAGCCAGGAAGCTCAATGAAATCCAAGAAAAATAAATGAAAACTAAATCTAGGCACGTAGTGGTTACACTTCTAGAAACCAAAGATCAAGAGAAAAGTCTTGAAAACAGCCAGAAAACAATAGAAACCTTATGCACAGTGTAGCCAGGGTAACAATAATATTAATGACTACCAACTTATTGGAATAATGGAAGCCAAAAAGTTTCTTGAATAAGAATAATATATCTTGAAAGAGCTATGAGGGGAAAAAAGTACCTTTCAACTCAGAATGTTATACTGATTATAAATGTCATTCAAAAATGAAGGTAAAATAAAGATGATTTCAGATTTTTAAAAAAGTAGATAATTCATTGTCAGCAGACCTACAATGTAAGAAGTAATAAAAGAAGGTTTTTAAGTTGAAGGGCAGTGATACCAAATGGAAACTGTTGTATAGGAGAAATGAAAACCACCAAAAACGATAAATATAAAATGCTTACTTTTTTTTCCTTCTGTTATTTTCTTTAGAAGAAAGATGGCTTTTTTTTTCTTTTTGAAAGCTGAGGTCTTAAAGCAAAAGTTAAAACCATTTTACTCTGGGTTTTATAATAGAAATAGAGGTATGATATATGATAACATTAACAAAAAGGTTTTTGTAGTAAATGGAATGATATCATTGCAAGATTCTTATGCTTTGCATGATATTCAATATTAATTTTAAGTAACCAGTGGTTATTTGAGGATGCATATTCTTAGAGTATCATACCCTAATAGAAATATCCAGCAATTAAAGTAAAATATCACAAGTATTTGATTAACTGAAGTTAAGGCAGAAAAATGTAGAATAGAAACAAAACAAAACAAAAAGCAGGAAATAATAAAAATAGAAAACAAACAACAAAATGGTAGTTTTGAGCCCACTCATTTCTGTAATCATATTACATATTGATGAACTAAACTCTCCAATTAAGAGTCAGATATTCAGACTGGATAAAAATACAAGACCCAACTCTACCCTGTCTACAGATTGCACATATGAAATGTTAAGGTTTAATTAAACACTGTTTATGTCTCTTTGGGTAAGATTTCAATGGCTATATTATGATGGAATACCTTCAAGTCTGAAAATAAATTATCCAGAAAAAATAATTTGGGAGCTGAGAGGACAGGAAAGCAGGATGGATTATAGGAGGATAATGGAACATTACATTGGGAAGAGATTCTAGGTTCTCATTTCAGTTTTGCCACTGACCAAACACCTACCCTTGGGAAAATACTTTTCTACTACTTTGCTAGGTTACCAATATGTATATACCCATGTGTTCAATTTTTTTTCACATTCAGATTTCAAAGTAAAATTGGCATAAATTGCATTTTTCTTTTTGAAAGACTCCTCTAATAATGGAAAGAACTGAGTAATTTTACCACTGTGTATGTTATCCTGGACATCATTGTTTACCTATCTATCATTTATCTATCTACCCTTCCTTGATGATAATCCTCATATATACCACTTAATGTTTTTGTTAATATTATTATGTGCCACATAAAGTAGAGGTATAATCATTGTAAAAATATTGGGTGTTATTTTCATCATGAGTAACCCAATCGTGTTGGATTTAGACATTGTTTGATGGTACACAAACAGAAACTTCCATTTTAAAGTGCATTTCTGATGTCTTAATATTTATTTATTGAAAGGTTCAACTCTGTAATAAGCACAATCAGGAATCAAAATTTTAAAAATAATTACATTTCTCTTTATCTTTCTACATAACTCTTGTAGTTATTTTTCTTATATCTTGTGTTACAGAGAAAATAAAAGAGGGTTTGTGCTTGTTTGAATGTACAGATAATTGGTGTCCCAGAGTCAGAAACAGATAGGAATTTGTTCATTTAATTTTAGGGGATATCTTGTACACCAAATTATAAATATGTTTCATATTTGAGCCTAAAGTAAAATTGCAAAGTAGCTGGAGAAGCTTTCACATTTGGAGATACCTACTTCTATATTTTACAAAGGGTGTATCAGAGTTGGACATTGTTACTTTTTTAGAATTGGATTTTTATAAAGATGAAGTAAGGTTTAATATTTCTCATTCAATTAATGCTCTTACCTTTGACTCTTACAAATAGCTGGAAACAGAAGAGTTCAAAGACAATCAAGTGAAGTCTTAGAAAGTTTCAAGTGTGTCACTGCTAGTTTGATTCTTATACATTACTTGGTTCTTAATTGAGTGTGTAGGATTCTATTCATGTGTCCACTTAAGTAAGGAAGTTACTTCTTAAATGAATAAGACTAACTATAACTGTTGAGTGAGGGTGAAATGAAGAACATTCTAAAGGAAAGAAAAATGTCCAGTGTATCAATAACTAGTTTACTCCAATTCAGTTCTTTATTTTTTTTCTCTTGCAGTAAACATTACAGTCTTCAGAAAATAAGTTAAGGAATCCAAGGCAAGGAAGAAAGTAGATTCATCCTGGAAGGACTCAAAGCACTTTGAAATTTTAAACGAATGTAATGATAGCTGCTAAAACCACCTTTGTCACCATAATGGATGAAGTACTTCAAATTTAAACGGTAACCAGAATTTTCATATCATGTTACACTTCCACCGAGAACTTTATATGACTTGAAAGGATTTCTTTTTAATTTTAAATATTTACCCTACAAATACCAAAGTATAGATAAAGCTGAAAACTTTTTAATTTATTTGGCATAGTCAGGTCTTTGTTTTGGCCCTTCATGTTGACCCTGATAGTGCTCAAAAGAATTGTTTTTTCCCCAGGTTATGAACTCCTTAACATAGAAACAGATAAGCTTATTTGAGTAGAAATATAGCATAGTACTAGTCTATTTATAGGTCCATTCTTCACCAAATACTTTTCCTTTCATAGAAATAACTTGGACAGCATGAAATGGTAGCATATGCAAAGGTTTTTTAGTCTTGTTTTCTGAACTTTCTTTTTGTTTTTAGTTTCCTTACTCTTGATCTTTGTGCCTTTCTACCTGACATCTTTTTATTTAATCATTATTTTCTCCTTTGCCCCTGCTCAGGAATTTAGAGTTATTAGAAACAAGAATCCAGAGTAGAAAAGAAGAGAAAAACTGGAAAAGATTATAAAATTATTTCTTGTGAAATTACAAGGACTGTTGCATTTCAGGTAGAACAGAAAGCAATTGTAGAAAGACTTAAGACTGTTTGTCAGTCTTCTTAAATCTCCTTGATCTTAGGCCATAATTGTTACAGTGCATGTTTGGTAAAGATTAAAATGTTTGCAAAATTTTTAAGGCATCTTAGCGAACAATTCATTTTTAGTGTACTAATTTGATTTTGACAGTAAGCATTTGTTTGAGTCACTGTATCTTGGTAGTGAATGGGTGCAATTGAGTAAAAACTAGATTCCTGTGGTGAACTGCATATGTGAAAATCAATCAAAGAACTATCAATTGCTAGTCCTAATAATTCTAAGGAATACACCACCTATTTCAAGGACTTTATTCAAACTGACAAGTGTAACCCAGGATAAAGTGTACCTATTATAATTCTTTCCTGTGCTAACATTAACCTTGATTTAAAAAAAAAAAATACCTGAACATTGATATTTTTAAAAACTTCTCCAATTGTTGCTTTAAACCTCTATGTAGGGTATAGTTAGCACTTCTCCATGCTCTTGTCACTACCACCCATGTAGTAGCATTTAGTCCTTTCTAAATGTCCAGTAAATTCTTTTTACTTCTCAACCATTAAAAAATGATGTTGAAGAAAGCAACTTTTGAAACACTAAAGAAATTAAAGTGCCGAATATTCATTTACACAGGTAAGGTAGTATGTAGAAAGTCATCACATATTCTGTCTTCCTCGGTGATGATCTCAGTTTTCTTTACCCATTTAATTATGTGTGCTTCTATAATCATATATAACCATAGTTTCATTAATGAGATTAATACATTAAACATCAAAAACAAACAATATTGTCAGAATTTTTACTGTGGTACTTTTACCACTCTTTATCAAACTCTTAATTCCATTAAATCTGTCTCTCAGTATTTTTGGTAACTATGGATAGGATTATTGAAATCTTTAGATAGTGGATATTTCCAAGTATTAATTTCTACTTTTCTCACTGCCAATTTTTTTTCGGTGTTATAATGTTATCAAGGAACAGACTAGGATAGAACTCGACCTCTCTACAAAATAGAAGAACTGCACTGATTCTCCAGATTCTAGCCCAGTTCAAAAGTCATGTAACTCACATCCATGAGGTACATAAAATTAAAGAAGACCATCTGTATTTACATATTTAATTTTTCTGGCCTCATTCAAGCTAAGTCCCTCTAAAATCCCAAGTCTGTGATGTTTGAAAAAAGAATGGAATTAGATTTCTAGTTGTACAATTAACAGGATTTCTAACTTGTACAATTGGGAGTTCAAATTTCTAATTGTGCAAACTACCATGGACACTTTAAAGAGGCTAATATTTAAACATTCTAGCTGCATGATGTTAAAGTGAAGTCAAACACCCAGTTTTTTCTAAATTCATTTCATTAGCTTAAAGTTGTGATTCTTGGGGATATGTTCTTGCAGAGTACAAGACCACTCTAAACAATATATCCATCTAGAATCTTATAAAGCTTGGTAGGCCTTTAGAACATCCTCTACAGCACCTTTATTTTGCAAAACTCTCCTTATGAAGGGAAGTCTGTGTAAAATTTGCACAGAAAAAAAAGAATTAAAAATAATAGAGATTAATGTGTATTGAGTGATTACCATATGCTAAACACTCGGATCAGTGTTTAATATGCATTATCTTGAGTTTCACAACTGTATTTGACATGGGTCTTATTGAATATCTCCATTTTACATATGAGGAAGCACATTCTCAGAAAAGTTAATTGCCCTGCATCAGGTTTGTTATTTGTAGAGCCAGTTCTGTCTGACTCCACAGCCTGAGCTCTTAACCGGAAGTATGTTCTAGTTTACAAATACTCATTAGGGTGTGTAGCAGTTGCTTGCTTATGTAGTGAAAGCTAGCAAATTATTATTAGCGGCATGCTTATCTCAGCTTTGTGAAGTTATACTCCCTCGTGGTATGTATCATGTTCCTTTTGCAGCATCAATTTCACTTTGTCAGTAATTTATCATTATTTCGATTGTTTTTAAAATGTTACTTACTGTATAAAAGATGATCCACTCCCAAGTAAAGGCTAAGTTACTTGAAGGTGATCTCAGTAGATCCACATTTCATTTGAGTTAGAAACTTAAAAGACAGAGAAAGGTAGGAGACAGGGGTAGGGGAAATGCAAAATGACCTTTGCTCAGCTGTCATCCCTTAAAGTCTTACTTGCCTTTCCCTTTATCCCTGGAAATTTTTCATTGTTTTTCAGTCTCAGAAACTGATACTATCCCTAAAGACTAAAGTAGTAATGAATCGAATGGCATAATTTTTTTTGTTAAATTTACATATGGCCCCTTCAAATAGATACTTCATATTTTAAGAGTAGAAAACTAGTACATTAACCCGTCATCAGGGTTTAAGATGATTAAGCCTATCACCAAAACTCAGCATATTAAAGATACCAGTTTTCCCCCCAAATGAATGTGTAGGTTTAACTCAATTTTTCAGATCTCAGCAAGGTTTTTCATATATTATTTGCCGTTTTCCACCAACTTCTTTCTCCCTTCCTCATATCACTGTCCCTCCTCCACCAAAGGAATTGTAGTCAGTCCCCATTTGAGAATAGGGGTTGAGTGAACTGTTTGAACCAATTGCATGATACCCCCAAAATATGATCAAATATGTTATAGCAGCTTTTCAGAATCTCAATTTTCTGAGATTTTTCTTAAATTAGGAGTATTTTATGTTCCTCTTGTGGTGGGGGGACTGTGTAATAGGAGGAAAAGCGAAGATAAAACAAGAAAAGTTATTTCAAACTTGCTTTCTAAACTGAGGCTATAAAATTCAAAATGATCCTGTAAAATAGAAAATGTTGAGAGAGCTTCTGGATTACTCTTGCCTTCTTCTTGGATTATCAGCATACCTGACAAATGGAGTAAACTTCATGCCATTTTGTATTACTGACTCATTCATTCATTCATCACATATTTACTTGGGAAAAAAAAATATTTGCAATAGGTAAAAAAATTTTAAACTTATTTCATGCTAACATAGTATCAAGTGGTTTGTCTATATTACATCTCTCTTGGCTATTAAGCATGTCTCTGTGGAAGGCACATAAGGTGCAGGGTCTGTCCTCAGTGGCTCACTGTCTAGCAGGGCAGGCAAATGTGTAAATAGATGTACCACTATGTCAAGTGTTTAATGAAAATATGAGCAGAGAATTGTGACAGTCATTTTCCCTACCTGGGAAGAGTGAGGGAAGATGTCCTAAAGCACAAAAGTATCCTTTGTGAGTGTTACTGGATAAATAGGAGTTTACTGCCAGTGAGCAAACTAGAGAAAAAGAATTCTAGGCAAAGGAAATAACATGTGCACAGATATACTTACCTTTTCTAAGGGGAAAAAGTAATTAACTTTTAAGTTGAAGAGGTTATCTGAGTTATTTTATTCTGATACCTTTTCTTAACCTAAAAGGGGATGAAAGCCCTTGGAAGCAAATTTACTTGCCCAATATTACTCAGAAATTGCAGTATCACTTCAAGTATTCTTTCAAGCCATACACTAAAATATATAAAATGTATTTTGGTCGGACACTACTCCCAAGAAAGAAGGTTCTTCCTCATGTTTTCTTTGTTTATAAATCTGCTTTACTTCCAAGCTAAAACATAACCAGGTGCTATTTTTATTTCTCTTAACAATTTTTTATTATGAAAATTTCCAAGAATTAAGAAAAATTCAGAATAATTTAACAATCACCTTTCTCTCATCACTAAGAATGAAATGAATGCTAACATTTTGTCATTCTTGCTGAAAGAAATTAAACAATTTAGGAACACTTGAAATCCTCTTTATAACACTCTCCAATCTCATTCCTATCCTTCCTTTTCCAGAGAAAATGCTCTATGAGGTTGGTGAAATACACGCTTACAGTGTGTGTACTCAGAAACAATATGCAGTATAAATGGTAACATTTTGCATTTGTACATTTGCATCTTTCATTGATGCACTTTTGTGTCTTTCGTTGATGTGTGATATATAATTGTATTTTTTCATATGAGTTCAAAGTAAAATAGAACACAGTAGAGTAGATAATATACTCTCGTCAGTTGTGGAGATTTGCTGTTGTGTTGTGGCTTTGTTCTCTTGCTACCCAGAGTGCTGCTGTCATTGAAGTAAATCTGCATTGTGTTTTGGAAGACTGTAATTCCATCATTCTGTAGGTTTTCAAATATATTTTTAAAGACTCTTGGGAAAACAAATACTTTTTAGGGCTGACATCTGCTCTAATGTTAGATTTCTTTTAAACTTTACTGCTGAGATTAGAAATATTCTCTTGTATAGTCAAATGAGCAAGAAATGACTGTGTCATGTGGTAGCAATTCTCTGCTACACATGTATTATCATTATGCCCCTGGTGCTGTGTGTGAAAATACTGTAATAAAATGACCCAGGGAGAGGATGTTTATCTGGACTTTGAGAAGAGCTTAGAAGTCCTTTCACCAAAGGTCTAGCCCTGGCTGAGGGACGATTGAGGGAGAGAGAGAGGAATCTGCATCAATTGTGAAGGACATCACCAAAGGTGTTAACATATTTTAACCCTTGGAGCCATTGTGCCAACTATAATTAGCAATAAATGTTTTAAGTTAATGACAATCAGCTGGAATACCACTAAATATCTGAGGCTATTGCAGAGCATAAAAAAATGCAGAGAACTCCCTTGTTTCTGTTCCTAAAAGGAAAATTCACCCGTCATGGTCGTATAACAGTGAAAAACTGGAAATCAACAAAAAATGCTTGTAACAGGCAAGCCAGTTATTCCCAATCCTACTGGTACTTTAATTCTGCAGTAATTGGCCCCATGTAGTAGCAACAGAAAAGTGGAAGAAAAAATAGCATTATCATTCTCACTTGTATGTTTTGAAGATTAAAATTCTAGCACATGGTCACAGGAAAGCTTTTCTAAAATTGCCAAATTGTAAAAATGAAAGGAAACTATTGATCCCTAAGAAACTCATTCTTCTTGGAATTGGGCCCAGAGTTTGTTTCCTTCCTCTGGTTTGGTGTATAGAAAGGAAGGAAAGCATAAAACATTCTGGTGCTCTAGAACTCTCTACTGATAAATAAAAGGCCATTGTATAACTGGCAGGTAAGTTTCACATGAGGAATGTTTAAAAGGAAACAAGACGCAAATGCTTTGTTTAGATGCAAAGTGGAGAAATGTAGTTAGTAACTTCATTTCCAGATAGATTTCTTAACTAGTATTTCTATCTATTGCCCATCCACCAAGAATGAAAAATCACTAGGACCTTTGTACTCCAATGTACAGCCTCCCCAAATCACCAGGCAGGTGTCCGAATTTTTTTTTAAAAAGTGTGCCAGCCACAGTGAGATAGGATGCCACATCCACAAGGATGTCTATAACTTAAAAAAAAGGGGGGGGGGTGAATGGCAGTGTTGGTGAGGATGTGGAGAAATTGGAACCTCATACATTACTGGTAGGATTGTGAAATGTCTCACCTGCTGTGAAAGTTAGGTGATTCCTCAGAAAGTTAAACATGGAAGTATCATATGACCTAGGAATCTCACTCCTAGATGTATACTCAAAAGAACTGAAAACAGGGTCTCTCTCAAATGTGTGTATACAAAATGTCCATAGTCACACTATTCACAATAGTCAAAAAGTGAAAACAAACTAAATATCCATTAAGAGATAAAATATGAACAAAACTTTGGGCCGATATATTCAAAAACTTGAATGGAAAAATTTGGAAGACCCAAAATACCAAGGTTCTCAAGAAAAGACACATAATCCTGAATAGCCCTATATAATTAAAGAATTGAATTTGGAATTTAAAACTCTCCACTAGGGGCGCCTGGGAGGCTCAGTGGGTTAAAGCCTCTGCTTTCTGCTCAGGTCATGATCCCAGGACCCTGGGATCAGGCCCAGCATTGCTCCCCGCCCCCACCCACCACCCCCGTGTGTCTCTGCCTGCCTCTCTGCCTACTTGTGATCTCTGTCTATCCAATAAACAAATAAAATCTTAAAACACTCCACTAAAGAGAATTCTAGGCCCAGATGCCTTTATTGGCAAATCCTACCAAGCATTTAAGGAAGAAATAGTATCAATTCTGCACAAACTCAGTCAGGAAATGAAAGAATAAAGAACACTTTCCAACTAATTTATAAGATCAGTATTATCATGACATCAGAATGGGCTAAAGATAAATACAAAATTAAGAACTTTAGACACAGACTCAAAAATCTTAAAATATTTTCAAATAAAAAAATAGCAAAATGTAGAAATAATACATTATGATGTTTAGGTAGGCTTTATCTCAGGAATAGAAGGTTGTTTTAATCTTCAAAAATGAATCTGTACAATTCACATAGCAACAAAGGGGAAAAAAATATGATGATCTCAATAGTTAGATACTGCATGAATTCATGATAAAGAACTCTCAACGAACTAGGAATAGAAGCAATTTCCTCAACCTGGTAAAGGGCAAATATAAATATCTTGTAGCTAATATCATACTTAATGATTAAAAATGGAATGCTTTCCTCTTAATATAGGAATAAGGCAAGGATGTCAACATTGTGCTAGAGGTCATAACCAGTTCTAAAAAGGGAAGAAAAAGAGGGAGAAGAAAAAATAAAAGGAATACCAATTGAATAGGAAATATAGACTCTGAGAAACAATCTGAAGGTTTTGGAAGGGGGGAATGGAGGTGGGGTGAGCCTGGTGGTGGGTATTATGGAGGACATGTATTGCATGGAGCACTGGGTGTGGTGCAAAAAACAATGAATTTTGGAACACTGAAAAAAAAATAAAATTAAATTTTAAAAAAAGAAAACATTTGCAAGTAAAATTTTTGCAAATAATGTTCTATGTAGAAAATCCCAAAGAATCTATCCCCCAAAATCTTTTATTACTATTAATAAGTAAATTTAGCAAAGTCACAGGATACAAGAATCATTATATAAAAACAAATCATATTTCTACATACTAGTAATTAACAATTAGAAGTTGAAATTTTAGAAAATGCCATTTATAACGATACTATAAAATATGAAACAGGTATAAATTAAATGAAAAAATATTCAGCATCTGTCTGCTAAAAACCTACAAAGCCCTGATGAAAGTAATCAAAGAAGATTTTATTAAATGGAGAAGGATACTGTGCTCAACTATTGGAAAAGTCACTATTGTTGACATGCTGGTTCCCCCAAATTGTTCTATAAATTGAATGAAAACCTTATCAAAATCCCAGGAGGAACTGTTTTGTAGCAGTAGACAAGCTAATTCTAAAGTTTATTTGGACAGGCAAAGGAATAAGAAAGGCCCTAACAATTTTGAATAGGAGCAGAATTGATATCAAGATTTAGTATAGAACTAAAATAATCAACCAGTATATTGTATGATTATTGAAAAAATAGACACATAGATCCATGGAAAAGAATAAGCAGTTCACAAATAGATCTATACATATATGGTGGATTTTTCGACAAAGGTGTGGAAACAATCCAATGAAGAAAGATTAATCTTTTCAATAGATAATATTAAGCATTTATTTTTTAAAGATTTTATTTATTTGAGAGAGAGGGTGCATGCAAGCAGGGGGAGCGGCAGAGGAAGAGGGAGAAGCAGACTCCTTGCTGAGCATTGAGCCCACCATGGGACTCACTCCCAGGACCCCTGGATCATGACCTGAGCCTAAGGCAGATGCTTAACTGATGGAACCCCTCAGGCACCCCTAGTACTGAGCATTTAAAAACAAAACCAAAAAGAAACAAAAGGGCATTGGCTGTTGGCTTAACGAGGGCCTCAGAGGTAAATGAAAGAGAGGATTCACCTTGTAGAAGTGGATTCACCTTGTAGAAGTGGAGAAAGTAATAAGACTGCCACTAGCATAGAAATATCAAAATGGTAGAAGGAATTATTAGAAACTTGTTTCACCATTTGAGAAGCATTATGCATTATAAGAAATATGTATATACATTATGAATAAATAAAGATTCATTTAATCTACTAATGTACTATTGACAGACCGCTATGTTAGACTGAAGGGGCATTATATAGGTCCCTTGAGGGAATCCTATATAAACAGTAACAGAACATTGATGAGTGTTGTCACACTGGTTGGTGCGAAGAGAAGGAGAGTGAGCTCTGAGTCCACTGAAGAATGTTAATTGGTTCAGTGTCCCTTTGAGGACTTTGAGAAATTGTTAATTTGATAGTCAGCTAAAATTCAATATGGGATGTCTTCATCTGCTGCCATTTGAATCTGCGGTAATTACCTTAGGCTCAAAGAATAGACAAAGTGAAGGAACCTGATGTGGTTTCCTTTTATCTTTCCTTTTAGCTGTCATTTGATCTGCTTTAAAGTGGGTAATCTTTCTCTTGCCTCCAGTTGCTGGCCATTCTTTGCAGTCTCTATCACACAAGGGAAGTAGCAAAGGAGTTTTTCAAAGACTGTCAAAACTGTAGGAATGAAAGATCACTCTCCCATAAAAGAGTCTCCATGATACTCCACACACATGGAGAAGTTAGAGTTGCATGTGATCACTTTGGCCAACCTTCTGTGGATTTCTAATATATATTCTCCTCTCTTTTGAAGGATTATTCATTGCAACTTGTACTCACACTTTCCCTAAAACAAGTACTCCTTTTATTCTCCCCCAGTCTTCTATCACTTAGCAAGAGTGTTGGTGGAAATTGTTTTTCCATAAAAAGAACTGTGCCACCTACTCTTCAAATGCCACTGATTAAGAAAATCATTGATCCCCCCCCCCCAGGGAATAAATTAGGCTTTCCCCTGAGAGTAGAAAAAAATAAATAATGGGATATAAAGAATGAAGATGGCTGTGTGTTATGAGGAAAATGTTTATGCAGTTGCCATGGAAATAGCATGCAGGCATTCAAACCAGGAGTTCATGATAAGTCTGTATTTGTCAAATATAAATCAGATATGAGTAACATTTGTTCTCATTCTTGGCTCAGATTTAGTCCAAAATGTGTGGCTGTGTAAAATATGCTCCTCTTACAGGATATTTGCAGGGATATTCTTATAGGATATTGCTATACCAGGGGCTGCTGTCTTTTAAGATCATATATTTGAGGCATAGAGGTGATGCCTCAAATTGCTGTTTGTTACAGCACTGTCAGAGTGCCACAGCTGAACTTTCCTATGACATTCATAATTAACAGGGCTAATTAATTTTTTCTCAGTGAAACATGCACAATGTTGGACCTAATTTGTATTGGCTAATTATTTGTGAGTGATGTCAGATTCTAAAAATGCACAGTTTGAGACTTTATTCTTAATGTATTTCTCAAGTGGAATAAAACACAATAGGCATTGTTTCTGAATGACTGTTACACTTTTCTGTCAGAAGACATCAGTTAGCCTTTAATTTCATGCTTTCCAAGTGAGGCATGATAGAAATCTAGAGAGGGCATATATGAATTTTGAGAAAACAGAGAATTTGACATAATTTTCCAAAACTTGAACTTTTTTCACTAGTTCCAAAGATAATACAGACAATGCAAACACTACCTGCAGCCACTGTCAGAATAGTAGGAAAATCTAAAAATGATTAGAATATGCTCTATTTATAGAAGATAGTGTGGTAGCCACTTAATTCCAGTACTCCATCCGTCTATGCCAACTTCATTAGCCATTTCGTAGCCCATGAGTTTATCTTTACCCTGTGTATTTTCTCCTCTCTCAGATTTCCTGTGAGACATATTACATTCTTTGTAAGCAGATAGCCTAGAGGCCCACTTTCTTATTGAAGCAGTAATTGCCTATGGTCCAATACATGTAACAGTAATTTAATGAGACCAAATAGTTACACAGATGGAACAGTGGGAAAGTACTAATCAGAGAGAGTTTTTGAGAAGAGATGGGTTTTTGAGTCAGACTTTAAAGATAAAAGCCCTTTCCTGAGGTCATTTTGACAACATGTTTCAAAAGTTTTAAAAATACAAGTACCTGTACTATTTAAAGAGATGAAGATATTTGCAAGGATTACATTAGGAGGGTGTCTTCATTAAAGCATGTTTATTAGATAAAATTTGGAAACAAATATCAAAATATAAAGGAATGGGTAAATAATTTTAGAATAAAACTAGATAGGAAAACATGCTTCCATTTAAAATAATGTTATTGAAGAATTCATGTTGATATGGAAAAATATTCATAGTATATTGTTCAATGGGAAAAACAGGGTTTTACTTGGAATTCTATCAAATCTGTAGATCATTTTGGAGAAAATTGGCATCTTTACTCTGTTGGGTCTTATAGTTAATGAACACAGTGTCTCTTCATTTATTTAGGTCTTTGATTTCTTTCATTTGCATTTTATAGTTCTTAGCATAGAGTTGCTGTACCTGTTTCCTTAGACTTATACACAAGGATTTCATTTTTCTTTTCTTTGGGGGGGGATGCTGTTCTAAAAGGTATTTTTAAATTTTGATTACCATTTGTATATTGCTTATATATAGAAATGCAATTAATTTTTGCATGTTGACCTTGTATCCTGCAATCTTACCATACTCCTTTATTAATTCTAAGAGGTTTCTTCATACATTCTTTGGGATTTGCTATGTATACACTGCATGTCATCTTCAAATTGGCACAGTTTTATTTCTTCATAATCTGTATGTTTTTTCTTTCTTTTGCCTTATTGCACTGTGTAGGACTTTCAGGATATTGTGGAATAAGAATAATGAGAGTGGGCATCCTTGTCTTTTTCCCTATTTGGATGGAAAAGCAGTTTTTTTACTATGAAGTATGATGTTAGCTGTTGGATTTTGTAGATGCCCTTTAATTATGTTAAAGAAGTTCTACTCCTAGTTTGGCCAGGGTTTTCAAGATATTGGGTATTAGGTTTTGTCAATTAATTTATCTGTCAATTGATATGAACATGAAGATTTTCCTCTTTGGGCCATTAATATGATGAGTTACATTGATTAATTTTTAAATATTGAACCATACTTACATTCCTAGGATGAACCCCACTTGTTTATGGTACATTTTTCTTTTCATATATTACTGGATTCAATTTGCTGATATTTTGCTAAGAGTCTCTCTCTCTCTCTTTTTTAAGATTTTATTTCTTTATGATAGAGAGAGCATGAGTGGGGAGAGAAGCAGACAGGTAGGGATAAGGGGAGAGAATCTGAACTAGATTCTGTGCTGAGCACAGACACCACCCCCCCCCCCCGGGGCTTGATCTCACAACCATGAAATCATGACCTGACCCAAAACCAAGAGCCGAAACTTAACTGAGCCACCCAGGCACCCCCTTTGCTAAGAATTTTTATGTTTATGTTCATGAGGAATATTGGCCTAGTTTTGATTGGTTTATTTTGGAAGGTGTGTGCTGTTTTGCTGGTTTGGGCATCAGAGTAAAGCAGATCTCAAAAAATCTCCTTTTTCACTTTCTAGAATACATTGTCTAGAATTGGTATTATTTCCTCTTGAAATGTTTGGCAGAAATAGAGAGTAAAACCATTTTCTCCTTAGTTGTTTTTATTTTGTTTTGTTTGTGGAAGGCTTTTAACATAAATTCAATGTCTTTTATAGTTATAGGGCTATGTAGTTATCTGTTTTTATCTGAGGTGAGTTTTGGTAGCTTGTGATTTTCAAGAGATTGATCTATTTAATCTAAGTTGTCAAATTTAAGTATTTTAGTATTTAGTATTTTAGTATCTATTGCTCATACTGTTCCCCGCCCCCTTTTTTTAGTATCTGTAAGGTCTGTAGTGATAGCTTTTATTCCTAATAGTGGTAATTTGTATTTTCTCCTTGTCAGCCTCACTAGAAATTTATAATTTTATTAATATTTTTGAAGAATCAGCCTTAGGTTTTATTGTTTTTCTCCTTTTCATTTCAGTAGTTTCTGCGCTTAGCTTTTTTTTTTTTTCTCTAATTTCTGCATACTTTGGGTTGATTTTTGTTGTATTCTATTTTTTTTTTAAGATTTTATTTATTTATTTGTCTCAGAGAGAGAGCACAGGCAGGGAGAGCAGCGGGCGGAGGGAGAAACAGGGAGAAGGAGAAGTTGAGCCGGGAACCTGATATGGGACTGGATCCCATGATGCTGGATCATAACATGAGGGCAGATGCTTAACCAACTGAGCCACCCAGGTGTCCCTAATTATTTTAAAGAATTATTTCCTGATTGATTAGAGAGAGAGAGTGTGTGTGTGTGTGTGAGAGAGAGAACAAGCAGGGGAGGGGCAGAGGGAGAGAGAGAGAATCAGACTCCCTGCTGAGCACAGACCGCACCCCCCCATGCAGGGCTTGTTCCCAGGACCCTTATATAATGACCTGAGTCAAAATCAGAACCCAGATGTTTAACTGACTGAGCCACCCAGGTGTGTCTGTCATATTCTAATTTAATGATAGAATCTTAGATTATTAAATTATTAGTTTGAAACTTTCCTTTTGTAATATAACCATTTAATACTGTAGCTTTCCCAGTAAGCACTGCTTTAACTGCATCCCACAAATTTGGAAACTTTGTAATTTATTTTGCTCAGGTCAAAATATTTTATAATTTCTCTTTAGTCTTCCTCTTTGAATCAAGGATTATTCGTTTAGACAATTTCCAAGTGTTTAGAGAATTTCCTGTTATCTTTCTGTTTTTTTCTACTTTTTATGATCAGAGAACATTCTTTATGATTTTTGTTCTTTTAAATATCTTAAGGTTTTTTCATGATCTAGGTTATGGTGTATCTTGGTAAATGTTTCATGTATATTTGCAAAGAATGTATATTCTGCTATTGTTGGATAAAGCATTCTATAAATGTCAATTAGTTTCAGTTGCTCGTTGGTATTGTTTAGCTCTTCTGTATCCTTACTGAATTGTTTGTCCACTGTTTGCTGAGAGAGGAGGTTTCCAACTATAATGGTAGATTTATCTATTTCTCCTTTCAGTTTTGTCAGTTTTTGTTCTTATGTTTTGAGTCACTCTTCTTAGGTTCATACACATTTAAGAGTTGTTACGCCTTCTTGGTGAATTGACATTTTATCATTTTTCATTTTATCATCAAAGGTTTCTCTTCATCCCTGTCAATTTTCTTTACTTTGGTAGTATAACCACTCCAGCTTTAGTTTGATTAGAGCTTTCAGTTTATATTTTTCCTTCTTTGTACTTTAAACCCATCTGTATCATTATATTTGAAATGAGTTTCTTATAGATATCAAATAATTAGGTCATGATTTTTTTTTTTGAAGATTTTATTTATTTATTTATTTGACAGAGAGTGAGCACAAGTAGGCAGAGTGGCAGGAAAAGAGAGAGGTAGAAGCAGGTTCTCCACTCAGCAGGGAGTCCAATACAGGACTCAGTCCCAGGACTCTGGGATCATGACCTTAGCCAAATTAGCTGCTTAACTAACTGAGCCACCCTAGCCCCTCAGGTCATGGTTTTTCAAAAATCCGTTCTCATAGTCTCTTTTAAACGGTGTGTTTATACTATTCTATAGTATGCATAATATTTGCATCTAATGTAATTGACATGTTTAAATTTAGGTCTACCATTTATTTTCTGTTTCCACTCTTTTACATCCTGTTTTCTCTTTCCTGCCTTATTTAAACATCTTTTGGTTTTCCATTTAATTCACCTATTGTGTTTTTTACTATACTTCTTTTATTTTTTAAGATTTTATTTTTATTTGACAAAGAGAGAGAGAGACAGAGAGAGCACAAGCAGGCAGGGCAGCAGGCAGAGGGAGAGGGAGAAGCAAGCTCCCCATTGAGCAGAGAGCCCAACACAGGGCTCAGTAAGAGGATCCTAGGATCAATACCTAAGCTGAAGGCAGATGCTCAACTGACTGAGCCACCCAGGTACCCCTACTATATGTCTTTGTTTAAAAAAAAAATTAGTATGCTCTATGGATTACAATGTACTTATTAAATTTTTTGTAACTACAGTCAATATTTTACCACTTCAGATAAAAGGTAGGCACTGTATCACTATATATAGGTGGCTTTATCCCCCCCCCACCTCCCCACTTTAGGATATAGTTACCTTATGTATTATATTATATGCATTGAAAACTGTACCAGGTGATATTATAATTTTTGCTTTTACCTATCAAACATATTTTGAAGAATTCAGAAGAAGAATATTTATCCAGGTATTTACCCTTTCTCTTTTTCATTATTTTTAATCTTCTGAATTCCATCTGATAACATTTCTCTTTGCCTGAAAAAAGAAAAAAACAGGTCTTTTGTAGCATATCTGCTGGTAACATTTTCTCTTGGTCTCCTTCATCCAGTGTCTTTATTTGACCTTACTCCCTGAGGAACGTTTTGATGAATATAGAATTCCTAGTTGATAGTTCTTTCCTTTCAGTACTTTAAAAATATTGTGCCATTTCATACTGGCCTCATGGTTTCTGATGAGAAATCCATAGTCTTTCAAGTCAGTTCCCTAAAACTATTGTTTTTCTTTGGGGGGCTTCAAACTGTGTTTGTTTTTTGTTTTCATCAGTTGGGTTAGGATGTCCTGGTATGGATTTCTTTAGATTTCAGCAAGTTCAGTGAGCTTTTTTGATCTGTGAGTTTATGTCTTGCCAAATTTGGGAATTTTTTAGACATCCAATTTTTTTTTAGCCCCATAATCTTTTTCTTTTCCTTTTGGGACACCAGGAGCATAAGGATGGACCTTGGGTTATTTTTCCAAGAATCCCTGAGGCTCTTTTGATTTTTAAAAAATTTTATTTCTCTTTCTTGGTCAGATTGAATTGTATAATTTCTATTAACAGTTCTCAAGTTAACGGACTCTTCCTTTTCATCTGCTATTCAGCCCTCCCAGTGAATTTTTTCATTTAAAAATGTATTTTACAACAAAAACCATAGGTAAGAGTAAGAAAATAGGAAGCACAGAAGCCCCCCCCACCCCCAAATTAAAGTATATCTGTAAGGAAAAAAAAAAGTATATCTGTAAGAATCAGTCAAGAGAAACCCAAGGTAAAAGGATGTAAAAATGGTACCAAATATGTGAAACATGAAGGGGAAAGGAGTAAAGAATGAGTTCAAATTTAAGTGAATATTATCTTAATATATATTGCTATATGCAGATGTTATATATGGTAATCACAAGTCAAAAAAACACTGATATGCAAAACCTAAAGAGTATGAAACCCAAGTATATCACTAAACAAAACCAGCAAACCATGAAAGAAAAAGAAAGGATCAGAGAAAAACCACAAAACAACCACAAGTAACAAAGTTGCAATAAATACATATCAATTAATAATTACTTCAAATGTAACTGGACTAATGCCCCAATCAAGAGACATAGGGTGAAAGTGAATTAAAAAAAAAGAAACCCATATATATGCTGTCTACAGGAGACTCATGTCAGACCTAAATATACCTGCAGATTGAAAGTGAGGGGATGGAGAAACATTTATCATGCAAATGGATGTAAAAAGAAAGCAGAGTAGCAATGTTTATATTGTGCAAAATAGACTTTAAGACAAAGTCTGTAAAAAGACAAAGAAGGACACTGCATAATAATAACAGGGACAATCCAACAAGAAAATATAACAGTTGTGAATATTTATGCATCCAACATGAGAGCACCCAAATACATAAAATAGCTAATAACAAACATAAAGAAATCAGTAATACTACAGTAATAGTAGGGGATTGTAATACCCACTTACATTAATGACAGATCATCTAAAGAAAATCAAGACTGAAGCAGTAGCTTTGAATGACACACTGAACCAGAGGGATTTAACAGATACCTTCAGAATCTAACAGTACACTAAAAAGCATCATTTACCACAATCAAGTGGGATTTATTTCTGGGATGCAAGGATGGTTCAATACTCACAAGTCAATTAACATGATTGAATTGATTGATCAACCCATCAGTAAAAAAAAAAGGATAAGAACATATAATCATTTCAGTAGATGCAGAAAAGGTATTTGACAAAGCACAACATCTGTTCATGGTAAAAACCTTCAACAAAGTAAGTTTAGAGAGAGTATACCTCAATATAATAAAGGCCATGTATGAAAAACCCACCACTAATATCCTCAATGGGGAAAAACTGAGAGTTTTCCCTCTAAGGTCAGGAACAAGACAAGGATGTCCACTCTCACCACTTCAACTGAGCATAGTACTGGAAGTCCTAGCCACAGCAGTTGGACAATAAAGCAAAATAAAAGGCATTTGAACTGGTAAGGGAGAAGTAAACCTTTCATTCTTCGTAGATGACATGCATCTGTATACAGAAAACACTAAAGACTCCCAAAAAACTATTAGAACTGATAAATGAATTCAGTATATTAGTAGAAGACAAAATCAATATACAGAAATCTGTTGCATTTCTACACACTAATAATGAAACAACAGAAAGAGAAATCAAGAAAATAATCCTATTACAATTTCACCAAAAATAATGCAATACCTACAAATAAACCTAACCAAAGAGGTGAATGACCTATACTCTGAAAAGTATAAAACAGTGATGAAGGAAATTGAAATAGAAAGACATTCTATGCTCATGGATTAGAAGAACAAATATAGTTAAAATGTCTATACTACCTAAAGCAATCTACACATTTAATGCAATCCCTGTCAAAATACCAACAGCATTATTCACAGAACTACAACAACAACAACAACAAAATCCTAAAATTTAAAGGAATTACAAAAGGCCCCAAATTGTAAAAGCAATTTGGAAAAATAAAAGCAAGCCTGGAGGTACCATAATTCCAGACTTCAAATTATATTGCAAACCAGTAGTAATCAAAACAATATAGTAGTGCCACAAAAATAAAAACATAGATCAATGGAACAGAATAGAAAGCATGGAAAACCCACAATTATATGATCAGTTAATCTTGCACAAAGCAGGAGAGAATATCCAATGGGAAAAAGACAGTCTCTTTAACAAATGATGGTGGGAATGCTGGTCAGTTACATGCAAAAGAATGAAATTGGGCCATTTTCTTTAACATACACAAAAATAAGTTAAAAATGGATTAAAAACCTAAATGTGATACCTGAAACCATAAAAATCTGAGGAGAGATCACAGGCAGTGTAATTTGTCTGCCACTGGCAAATTTTTTCTAGATATGTCTCCTGAAGCAACAGAAACAAAAGCAAAAATAAACTATTGGGACCACATAAAAATAAAAAGCTTCTGCGCGGTAAAGGAAACAATCAACAAAATTGAAAAGCAGCCTACTGAATGGGAGAAGATATTTGCAAATAACATATCTGGTTAAGAGTTAGTATCCAAAATATATGAAGAACTTAAGTCAATGTCCCAAAACCAAGTAACCCAATTTAAAAATTTCCAGAAGAAATGAACAGACATTTCTCCAAAAAAGACATCCAGATTGTCAATAGACACATGAAAAGACACATCCAGATGCTTAACATCACTCATCATCAGGGAAATGCAAATCAAATCTACATTAGATATCACCTCACACATGTCAGAATGGCTAAAATAAAAAAACACAAGAAATGACGAGTGTTGGCAAGGATGTGGAGAAAAGAGAACTTTGGTGCACTGTTGGTGGGAATTCAAACTGGTGCAGCCACTGTGAAAAACAGTGTGAAGAATCCCCAAAAAGTTAAAAATAGAGCTATCCTATGATCAAGTAATCATGCTACTGCTTATTTGCAACAACAACAATAACAAAAAAGCAAAATCACTAATCCAAAGGGGTACGTGCACCTGTATGTTTAAAGCAGCATTATTTACAATAGCCAAATTAGGGAAGCAGTGCCAGTGTCCATCAAATGATGAGTGGATAAAGAAGACACATAGACACACACACACACACACACACACACACACAGAGAGAGAG
The DNA here is from genome assembly GCF_964662115.1 of Mustela nivalis. Lineage (NCBI taxonomy): Eukaryota > Metazoa > Chordata > Mammalia > Carnivora > Mustelidae > Mustela > Mustela nivalis. The sequence goes on from NC_139025.1 coordinate 117,990,298, forward strand.
AGAGTAGTACTATTTAGTCATAACAACAAATTTTTGCCATTTGCAACAACATAGGTAGAGCTAGAGAGTATAATGCTAAGTGAAATAAATCATAGAAAGACAAATAACATATGCTTTAACTCAAATGTAGAGTTCAAGAAACAAAGGAGCAAAGGAGAGAGAAAGAGGGAAACCAAGAAACAGACTCTATGCTATAGAGTACAAACTGATGGTTACCAGAGCGGGGGAGGTCAGTGGGGGGGGGGGGTTGGTGATACAGATCATGGAGATTAAAGAGTAGACCTGTGGTGATGATCACTGGGTAATGTAAGGAATTGTTGAATCACTAATTGTACACCTGAAAGTAATATAACTCTATGTTAACTATGCTGGAATTAAAATCTCAAAATAAAATAAATAAAATGTATTTTTAATTCCAAAATTTCCAGTTGGTTATTCTTTATACCTTACATTTCTTTGCTGCAACTTTCTAGCTTTCCTTTTAATTCAAGAGTTTTTATCCTTAAATGTTCAAGGTTTTGTTTTTTGTTTTTTGTGTTTTTTTTAGCAGTGACCTTAATGTCTTTGTCAGATATTTCCACCATCTTTGTCATCTTGACATTGGCATCTGTTGATTGTCTTTTTCCATGGGCTTCTTCATTTGTCAAGTAATTTTAGATATCCTAGGTAGTTTGAATATTGTAAGTCTTTATTTTTATTATTTTTTTTAAGATTTTATTTATTTATTTGAGAGAGAGAGATCACAAGTAGGCAGAGAGTTAGGCAGAGAAAGAAGGGGAAGCAGGCTCCCCGCTGAGCAGAGAGCCCGATGTGGGGCTCGATCCCAGGACACTGAGATCATGACCTGAGCTGAAGATAGCAGCTTAATCCACTGAGCCACCCAGGCACCCCTGTAAGTCTTTATTTTTAATACATTGTACCAGTCTCATATTTACATTGCTACAGTATGCCCTTAATCTGAGATTCGGGTACCTAAGACTAGGCATGATTCTTACTTGCTTCTCTTCCTTTTCCCTCCCTCCTCAGGCATTTAGCTTCAGTTTTCTCTGATCTGCTAATTTACTTCATTCTCTGAATGAATATTATACAATGTACTAAATACAGTTCTAGGCACTGAGGATTCATTAATGAAGAAAATAGACAAAAATGCCTGCTTTTATGGAGCACATATTCTAGCAGGGGGAAACAAACGTCAACAATAAAGCTAATAAATTAGTTGCATTATACATTAGTAGGTGATAATCTCCTATGGGCAAAAATACAGTATGATAGTGGGATTGGAAGTGGGAGACCGAGTTGGGGTTGAAATTTTAAATAGCCTAGTAAGAATAGGAATCATTGACAAGAGGACATTTGAGCAAAGAGTTGAACCCATTTGCTTTCCAACTTCTAAAAGTTCATTAATATCTGTCATCTGATACTGTCTCCTTGTTCTTTATTCCTTTGCTATTACTATAGTGGAATTTCAGAGCCAAGAAAAATTCATATAGCCAACAAAAAGTTCTATAAGAGTAATTCTCTGGAAAATTAAACATAACAATATTTATATGATTCTGGTTGTATTCTTTCTTCCATTTTCCTAAGTGAAATAAAAGGTAACTTTTATAGCAACTATAATCATTTGCTTCTTATAATTTCTTTTTTTTTTTTTTTTTTTTTTTTTTTTTGCTTCTTATAATTTCTTAATCCTTTTTTTTATTCGTGTCCTTTTTGGGCAGGACCCAGGGTAGTTTTAGTAATTTTCCTTATAAGAAGCACCAGAAGTTTTTCTTACTCATTTATTTTTATTGAAGTGAAAAATTGACATAACAAAATTGATCATTTTAAATTCAGAATTTAATGGCATTATAGTGTATTCACGATGTTATGCAATCCCTACCTCTATCAAGTTCCAAAACATTTTCATCACCCCAAAACAAAACCTTTTAATCTATTAAGCAGATATTCTCCATTCCCCAGCTCCTGTCAACTCTCAATCTGCTTTCAATTTGTATGGTTTTACCTATTCTCAGTATTTCACATGAACAGAATCATACAACATGTGACTGATTGTATATCGCTTCCTTTATTAGAATAATGTTTTTCAGTTTCATCCATGTCATAGCATGTATTGATACTTCCTTTTTACAGCTGAATGATATCCCATCATATGTGTATAGTACATTTTGTTTATTCATTCATCTGTCAGTGACACTTGGGTTGCCTCTACCTTTTAACTCTTGTGAATAATGCTACTATGAATCTTTACATTTGAGTCCCTCTTTTTAATTCTTTTGGGTGCACACCGAGCAGTAGAATTGCTGGGTTCTGTGGTAATTCCTGTTTAACATTTTGAAAAACTGCCACAGTGTTTTCCACAGTTATGTTCTCACGAACAAATCTACAATCTTTCAAGTCCTTGTTATTTTTCATTTTGAAAATTATAACCATCCTAGTAGATTGAAGTTTTGTCTCATTGTGGATTTGATTTCCATTTTACTTTGTCAGCCATTTTTTATCTTTTTTTAATATATTCAATTCCTTTGCATATTTAAAAATTAGGTTTCTTGTCTTTTGTTATTGAGTTGTGAGAGTTGTTTATATATCCTGAATAAAAGTGTCTTTATCTGATGTATGGTTTACAAATGTTTTCTTCTGTCATGTAGATTGTCTTTTCACTTTCTTATAGTGTCTTTTGATGCACAAAGGTTTTTAATTTTGAAGTAGCCTAATATACCTATATTTTCCTTTGTTGCTTGTGTTTTTGATGTCATATCTAAGCATCCATTGCCAAATACAAAATATCAAAATTTCCTCCTATGTTTTCTTCTAAAAGTTTTATAGTTTTAGTGCTGACATTGAGGTCATTGATACATTTTGATTTAATTTTTGTATATGATGTGAGGTAGAGGGTCCAACTTTAATCTTTTACATGTCTATATTAATTGTGGCAGCACTGTTTGTTGAAGAGATTTTTCTTTCCCCCATTGAATGAATGGTCTTAGCAACTTTGTCAAAACTCAATTATTTCTGGGCTTCCAGTTCTTTTTCAGTTGTCCATCCTTCTGTCGTTACCATGCTGTTTTGATTACTGTAGCTTTTGAATTTGGAACTGTGAGTCTTCCAACTTTGTTTATCTTTTTCAGGATTTTTTTGTTATTCAGGATCCCTTCAGATTCTGTTTGAATTTTACAGTCAACTAGTCAATTTCTACGTAAAGTGCAGCCAAGATTCTCCTATGGATTGCATTGACTCACTAGATTAATTTGGGGAATATTGCCATTTTTACAATATTGTTTTTTAACCCATAAACATGGGATTTTTTTCATTTATTTAGGTTTCTTTTCATTTCTTTCCGTAATGTTTTGTAGTTTTTAGTATATAATCTTGCTCTTCCTTGATTTTTTTTTAAGATTTTATTTATTTATCAGAGAGAGAGAGGGGGAGAGAGCAAGCACAGGCAGACAGAATGGCAGGCAGAGGCAGAGGGAGAAGCAGGCTCCCTGCCGAGCAAGGAGCCCGATGTGGGACTCGATCCCAGGATGCTGGGATCATGACCTGAGCCGAAGGCAGCTGCTTAACCAACTGAGCCACCCAGGCGTCCCTCTTCCTTGATTTCTTTGTAAGGGTTTTTTGATGCTATTATAAGTGGAATTGTTTTCTTAATTTTCTTTTCAGGTTGTTCATGTTTAGTATGTAAACATACGACTGTTTTTGTTTGGTTTTGGGTTTTTTTAGATTTTATTTATTTATTTGACAGACAGAGATCACAAGTAGGCAGAGAGGCAGGCAGAGAGAGGGGAGGAAGCAGGCTCCCTGCTGAGCAGAGAGCCTGATGTGGGACTCCATCCCAGGACCCTGAGATCATGACCTGAGCCGAAGGCAGCGGCTTAACCCACTGAGCCACCCAGGCGCCCCACGACTGTTTTTTTAATGTGTTAATCTTGTATCCTGTAACTTCGCAAAATTTGTTCATTAGCTCCAATGGTGTTTGAGTGTGTATTCTTTAGAATTTTCTATTAATAAGATCATGTGATCTATAAGTAAAGATAATTTTACTTCCCCCTTTACAACTTGGCTTTTTTTTTTTTTTTTTTTTTTTCTTGACTAATTTCCCTGGCTGGAACTTCCAGGACAGTATTGAATAGAAGTAGTGAACACAGGAATCCTTGTCTTGTTGTTGATCTCAAGGGAAAAGCTTTCAGTCTTCCACCATTGAATATAATACTAGCTATAGGTTTTGTATTAATGTCCCCTACTGTGTTTTTCACTCTCATTTTGAAGGTATTCCAATTCCAGTTACTCCACATCCTTTCCAGCATTTGCTATCGTTGCAGTGTATCATTTTAGTCATACATAGTGGTGTTTTATTGGAATTTTAATTCACTTTTCACTGATGACTCATACATTGTACACTTTTCCATGTGCTTTTGGCCATAGCATTTGTTTTTGAGGGGGTCTTTTACATTAAAAATCAATGTCTTATACTTTACCATGTAGATTTATATTGAATACAGCAGGAGTTGGGCCCCCTTAATGTTTAGTTTAGGTCCCTTAGCTGTTAGTACTGCTGTGGATCACTTTTCTAGTAAAGGTCTGAAAAATTTAGGCCACAGATAAAATGTTCAGTGAACATTAAAAATTTTTGAACATTTAAACATTTTAAAGAAGCAGGAGAAAATAATTTTTCATTTTTTGTTTTTGTTAATAGGTGAATAATTGTAGCTGTTAGATGGGTTAAAACTTTTTAAAGAATTCAGTTGGATAGAAGTTGTGTTATGCCAAGGGCATACTTGTGCTTCTGAATGATACAGATGATAAAGGTATTCACATTTACTTGTCAGCAAATGGATATCATTGTGTTTGGCTAATCGTCTAACCATCCCTGAAAATGGAGCTCTCCACCTGGCTGTAATTAGGGTTGGATTGTTTTATGCGTCAGACACACTAAAGTTGCTTTAATTCCTGGGTCCCACACAGCTTTCTAGTTATTCTGCTCATTTTCTGCATCTTCAAAGTGTTCATCCATTTCTCACAAAATATTTGAACTAGTGCAAACAGAAATATATAACCAGGTTGCCATATTATTAGCATTTTTACTCTCAGATATTGAAATGTAGGACTGGAGAATGGCTCAGAAACCTTGTAATAGCCTTGAGAGCTGTCCTTTGAAAAGAAATTCATTGAAGTAAGGATGATAAAAGAGCCCAGGGGGTACAATAAAATGTGACAGGAACACTGTAAATTCCATAATCTCTCTCAGTTTGAAATATCTGTCAGCGATTGTCTACTCCTATGAAGTTTTGTGACATTTGGAATTAAATTTTAGTCATTTCAGCTTATGAAGGGGTGTCCTGATTTACTTGATCTGTTTTTTAGTGGCATGATTTTTGTCTGCTTACTTATAAATGACTTTAGGAGAGCTAACATTTTTTAAACATTTGTTATTTGCCTTGCATGATGCTAGTCTCTCTTCTTACATCATCTCTAATCCTCACTACAATCTTGTAACCCCAGTTTACAGGTAAAACAAAATCTCAAAGCATTCTTTCTTTTTTTTTTTTTTAAAGATTTTATTTTATTTATTTGACACACAGAGACCACAAGTAGGCAGAGAGGCAGGCAGAGAGAGAGGGAGGAAGCAGGCTCCCTGCCTAGCAGAGAGCCCCATGCGGGGCTCAAACCCAGGACCCTGAGATCATGACCTGAGCCGAAGGCAGAGGTTTTAATCCACTGAGCCACCCAGGTGCCCCTCAAAGCATTATTTCTTGCCTAAAGTCACAGAGCACAGTAAATGGTGATTTGAACTCATTCATCTGATCCTAAATCTTGTGGTTTTTCTACGTATACCAGTGATTCTGAGTCCATTCCAATTAAAATAGAATTTCTGGATTAAACTTTAATGTGTGAGTAGCAATCCTAGGTTAATCCCAGGTTAATAATGTGCATTTAGGGTTAGAAACCACTGAATAACATCCTATGCTTACTCTTGTAAGACTATATACTTAAGTAGAAGAGAGAGTATAGTAAAAGGACATGTTTTCCTTTAAAAATGTGTGCAGTGTTGTCCATTTATCTCTGCCAAAACGTATCTATTTGAAACTTCAGTGGTAGGTGGTATACTGAGAACATACTGAAGCTTTCCTTTGCTACTTCACAGTTTTAAAAATAATCCTTCTTTCCTCTTCCAAAAATATACAGTATCAATTGAACACAACTGTGAAAGGAAAAAAAAGAGCAAAACTGGCCAAAATTTATGAAGAACTCTTAAAAAGTAGGATTGGAATTCAGATGAGAACTATAATCTGAGCCACAAACAGGAATGTAATACTATAAAATACATGACTATAGGGATACTTTATGTCTAGCTTGCCAGACAAGCAGACATATGGATCTGTCTCTCCCCATCTTCATTCTTCCTTGGTGTGTATGATGTAAAAACAGGCTTTGTGGGTGTTCTTAAAAGTCAGAGCAGTGCCCCAGTGTTGTCAATATCCAGAAAGGATAGTAAACCCCAAAACACAAGTTATCCACGTTTACTACCCAGTAAAAAATTTTTCTCCTTTCCTTAAAAAAAATAAAAGTTGCTTTAATGACATACATCAGTCACAGACCAACAGGATATCTGTAAAGCCTAACAAAGATAAGCCCATAAAAATCACAAAATATTTAAAGGAAACTAATATTATAAAGGAAGGTACCAAACTGTATAAAGGAAAGGATTAAAGGAAACAAAGTTAATAGAGAAAGCAATACAGAACTTTAGAATAAATATAATATTTTCAGAGACATGCAGGATGGCACTGTATTCATTTTAAAAAGACAATTTAAAAGCCTTTTGAAGTTGAGAACAGTTTAAAGGGAAGGTCAGAGAATTGTGAAGGAGAACAGTAAGTTGAGAGGCATGAAGTAATCCATCTCTGTTTGTGCTTAGAGAGATGTGTGGAGTGATATTCAACTCCTGTTAACACTTTGTCCTTCTGTGTTATGGATATTGGTTGGTTTGTTGCTTGCAATTTTGTACTTCTATGTGTTATGTAAGTTTTTTAGAGAAGCATTCTATAAAAATTATTTGCTTAAATAAAATAAATGAATTAAACAAGTTAAAGATTTTTTTTAAAGTATGATAAAAATCAAAGAAAAAGAAGACCCAAATCAATAAAGATAAAAGCAGAAATCCAATAGTAGGATTGAATGATAAAAGAAACCTATAAAAATAGGTAAATCTAGGCGAGTCTAAACAAGAAAAAAAAGATACTCATCAATATTAGAAATTAAAAAGAAACCAAAACTAAACACAAAGAGATTTATAAGGTTTTAAGAACTCTGTATATTAAAGATTATATTAGGGACGCCTGGGTGGCTCAGTTGGTTGGGCAGCTGCCTTCGGCTCAGGTCATGATCCCGGTGGCGTGGGATCGAGTCCCACATCGGGCTCCTTGCTCCGCAGGGAGCCTGCTTCTCCCTCTGACTCCGCCTTCTACTCTGTCTGCCTGTGCTCGCTCTCGCTCCTCTCTCTCTGACAAATAAATAAATAAAATCTTTTAAAATAAATAAATAAATAAAATAAAATATGAAGGCCTAGATTCAGTGGGTAATTTTTGGAAAAATATTATTTATTCACATTGTCACAAGATAAAAATTTTAATTAGCTAATAATTAATGGGAATGAATTGACAAGAAATTTAAAGATATGGCCCAGGTTTTGAAGATGAGTTCTAAGAAACTACTAAGGAAATCTTATGTTAACTAGCATTGCATAAAAAAAGATAGGGTCCTAGCCAACTGGTTTTATGATGCCAATGTAACCCAAACCAAAGAGGGATATGGGTGGGGGGAAGCAACACTTCTGGAGACAACACTAAAAAAATCATAAATAATACAATATTAACAAATTGAATTTATCAATTATTTATGTGGAATTTGTCCCAGGAATGCAAGGGTGGTTCAGCATTATAAAATCTATCTGTGTCATTTATTTTCTTAGTTATTAAAGGAGAAAACTTGCAATTGTCTCAGGAATGCCCCAAACCAAAAAGCTTTCAATAAAACGCAGCACCATGGTTCTGGCATAAGGAAAGACAGCTAGATCAATAATATAGATTCTGAGAAAGACCCATGTATAGCTCTCAATTTAAGTGTGGTATTTTAAATGAGTGTAAATGTGGTATTTTAAATCAATATTTAACAAATGGACTATTCAATAAAGGATGTGCATTTAGAAAGATATATTAAATCTTGTGGCGCCTGAGTAGCTCAGTCACTTGTACCTAACTCTTGGTTTTAGCTCAGGTTGTCATTTCAGGATCATGAGATTGACCCCCATGACTGTCTCCATGCTCAGTGGGATGTCTGCTTGAGATTCTTTCCCCCTCCCTCTCCTTTCTCCCTGCTCCTCCCTCCCCCACTTGTTCTCTCGCTCCTAAATAAATAAAATCTTTTTAAAAGGATATATTAAATGTTTAGCGTAATTCACAAAAATAAATTCTAACCGTAATAAAAATATAAATATAAGAAACATTTTACAACTCTTGGAAGCAAGTGTTTATGACCATGAGATAGGAAAGGCCTTGAATGAGCTATCAAACTTAAAAGCCATTAAAAACAAAAAGATAAATAAGTTTAGATATATCAAAATTTAAAACTTCTTTATAAGAAAAGACACTCTAAAGAAAAGGATAAGTGCTGAACTTAAAAATTTTTTTTCAATGAATAAAGCAGATAAAGTATTTATATTCATAATAAGAGAAAGACCAGAGGAAATAGAAAAAGGAGCCAAGAGTGTGAGCAGGGAATTAAAAGAAAACAGCCAATAAACACTGGGAAAGTTGTGTATTCTTACTGATAGTCAGGGAAATGCTAATTTTAAAGACAATAAAATTGTTTTAGTCTACCATATTGGCAGAAATTTTTAATTGATATATCCAGTAGTAGTAAGTATAGAGAAACAGATACTCTCAGTAATTGTGGGGTTTTAAAATTGTGGAGTCATTACCTAGATGAATCTGGTAATATTTATATACCTTTTAGAATGAAATATATTCTGAAATATATTCTTTTTTTTTTAAGATTTTATTTATTTATTTGACAGAGAGAAATCACAAGTAGATGGAGAGGCAGGCAGAGAGAGAGGGGGAAGCAGGCTCCCTGCTGAGCAGAGAGCCCGATGCGGGACTCGATCCCAGGACTCTGAGATCATGACCTGAGCCGAAGGCAGTGGCTTAACCCACTGAGCCACCCAGGCGCCCCTGAAATATATTCCTAATCTTTATTGACTATACCCTTCTTTAATCCTGAGCCTGGTACTTTGTCCTTATTTTACCTATGAGGAATAGAATTCAGAGAGAACAGACAGATGGCAGAATTAGAACTTTTATCCAGGTCTCCTAGTGCCAGTATAGTGGCACTAGGTGCCAGAATTGTACTCTGTAATTTTTCCTAAATGAAAAAGTAGCATGAGCCAAAGTTTAGAGGTAGGTCAATGCATGTCATGTCTGGGGAATGATTAAGTAGTCCTGCATGATTAGAGGGTGGTTGAAGGGAATGCACCGAGAGATGGGACTGGAATAGCTAAGCTGAGATAAAATCATGCGTTAATGTTTTCTTTTGTGAACACCGAAGATCCACCAAAGGTTTGTGAGCAGTGACTAACAGTGTGGCTTAGGAGTAAGATTTGAGGGAGGAAGACTAGATGGGTAAGGCAGTTGTTTAAGTGAGAAAATGAGGACTTCAAAATAGGCTGGCGAATGTGGGTTTGACAAGGAGAAGGCAGGGACAGGAGGCATGGAGGTGGAGTTAACCCAACAAAGAACCTGGCACCAGATACCTGAAAGAGATCACTCTTAGCTTAACCTGGTGGGATTTGAAATCTATATTGAAGGTAGAGCTAACAAGAGATAAACAGATGGATCGGATTGGAGAAGAGAGGGCAGAGAGTAAGGGAAAAAAATGTTGGTTTTTGATAGAACAGGTGGGTGGATGGTAGACCATTCACTGACATTGGAAGACTGCAAGTAGAGAGATTAGATGTTAATAGTTCTGTTTTGACCTTGTTAAGTGTTGGGTGACTCTTAGACATCCAAGTGGAGATGTTAAGGCAGTTGTATAAAGGAGACTAGAATTTTAAAAGGAGAGGTATGGACTAGAGGCAGAGTTTGAGAGTAGTAAGCATCTATCTAGATTAGATGGTAGCCAAAGCCATGGGACTGAATAAAATCACTTAGGGAAAGAGAATGGATAAGGAGGTGGGAAAAGTGTTAAGGGATATTCTTGGTCACTCTAACAGTGAGAGATGTATTATGGAAGAAGCTAACAAAACGGGCTGAGAAGAACTGGCTGATCAGGTAGAAAGAAAACCAGAGGACTATGGTACCCCCAGAAATTGGAGGAGGAAGTATTTCAAAATGAGGGAGTAGTCAACTGTAAGAAATGCTAATTTAAGTTTTGATAAAGTGAGAGTAGAGAATTGGTCAGTGGCCTTGGGGGAGATAAAGTCCTTGGTGACCTTACTTAGCACTATTTCAGTGAAGTGATGGGAACAAAAACCTGAATGGAGTGGTTGAGAAAATGGATGAGGGGAAAGTCAAGGTATTCTTTGAGGAGTTTTGTTCTGGAAGGTAATGGAGGAATGCAGGGAGGGATGATAAGATAAAAATCAAATGATCAGATCTATTTTCCCCACTCAAGTATGAGGCCAGGTCATCAGGCTTAGAGTAAGCTAGTGTTAAGTTGGCATTTTACTAGTAGAACAATGAAAGGAGGGACAGGGGTGTTTGCAAAGTGAAAAAATAGGGTTGTTCATGGAATTTAATCTGGGTAAAGATGGAAGTGAGAATACTGATTACAATGATAAAGGCAATGATTTTATATCTTGGTGAGATTGATGAATTGTTTGAGTAAGGATCTGCATTATAAGCGAGCATTCCAGGAGATATATGATTCATGTGGGCTGTGAGCCACTGTTGAAGCATTTGCAATAGCTTTGGGTCATAACGGAGTCTCGTCTTAGAGCAAATATCTGTTTTTCAAATTTCACAGTATATTTAAACACAAGCAGAGGTACTTATTTTTTAAAAAGTGAATTTAGGGGCACCTGGGTGGCTCAGTCATTAAGTGTCTGCCTTCAGCTCAGGTCATGATCCCAGGGTTCTGGGATGGAGCCCTGCAATCAGCTCCTACTCAGCCACTGGCCGGCTTCTCCCTCTCACTCCCCTTGCTTGTGTTCCCTTTCTTGCTGTCTCTCTCTGTGTCAAATAACTTTTTAAAAATCTTTTAAAAAGAAAAGGTGAATTTACATCAGTGTGTAAGAAGATATTGGTCATCAACTTGTTAGTTTTAATTAGTTAATGGTCAGAGGAAAGGAGGATAACAATTGTTGTGTCACAAATTTAGTTTTTAGGGGTGCCTGGGTGGCTTAGTTGGTTCAGCATCTGTGCAGGTCGTGATCTCAAGATCCTGGTAGGGCTCTTTGCTCAGTGGGAAGCCTGCTTCTCTCTCTCCCTCTGCCAGTACCCCTGCATGTGCTTTCACTCTTTCTCTGTCAAATAAATAAACAAATAAAATAAAAACAAATTTAGCTTTTAAAGTATTAAATGAACAACTGTTGCATTGTCCCTGCATATATTATAATTTTTCACATAAAGTAATTGCTCAAGTATTTCTGGCATTTTGAATCTATGGGTGTATTTTAATTTCAATATTTTGCTCCCATCTGAAAATAAAAATTATATTCTAAAAACCTTTTTTCCCTGCAAGGAGATTCTGAAGTTCAATTTAATTTGGACAGTTTCTCATACTGAAAATGCCATCTTTAATTCCCTGAGTTATGCTTAATTATCCAGTTGCAACTTGTTCTCAGTAAAACTTTGTCTTTAATTTTAGCTGCTTGCCTTTGCTTGGGAAGCTATTACAGTTTTCTTTTAATGAATTAAATTTGCCCCTGTGTTGGAAGACTTGATGAAAAGTGGACTGAGTTTGCTAAACCAGTAGGGATTCCTTTTATATTGAAACTCACTTATATGTAGCTTTTCACATACTTCTGAGCTTCTCTGAAAGAAATCTCATCAGATTAGTAGGGCCTATTAGAATTTTTTTAACTACCAAATTTGTATTATAGAAAAGTTAGAATGATTACTCTCTAATCTATTCTCTGCTAGCTAGTATTTAATAGTGAATTTGGGAGGACTTTTTTCCAAGTGTCTTATATCATTGTATTTTTACTATAATTATTGAATGCATTTGAACAGGTTCCTGGGGATTATTGTACATTGCTGATCCTTTTTTTTTTTTTTTACAGTTTTAATCAATTACGGATATTATATATATGACCAACACTGGGGTGGGCTATAGGGAGTACAAATAAAGTACAAAGTGAGGTCCCAGAAAAAAAATGTTTAACAAAAATAAATGAGGTACCAGATATTAACATTCCTTTTTGATGTTTATATTTAGCCCCTCATTTTGCTTTTCACTTTTTAATACTAACTAGCACTGCATGTTTTTTTTTTAAAGATTTTATTTATTAATTTATTTGACAGAGAGAGAGAGAGATCACAAGTAGGCAGAGCAGCTAGAGAGAGAGGGGGAAGCAGGCTCCTCACTGAGCAGAGAGCCCGAAGGCAGAGGCTTAACCCACTGAGCCACCCAGGCACCCCAGCACTGCATGTTTTGAACCAAATTATACTTCTTGCTGTTTTATAAATATTCGGCACTGATGTTTCTGTCTTTGCTATGCTGGTTCTCTTCCACCTTCTTTCCAATTCTGAGTCATCTTTCCTCACTAAGACTCATTTCAAATGCTATATCCTGCATGACATTTCTCCAGACACCTTCTTTATCCAATAAGTACCTTATAGTGCCACTTTCGTGTTTGCCCTGTTTTAAGTGTTATCCCCCTTCTTGAAATTAGCTCCTCAGGAGCAATGTCTCATTTTCCTGATCGTTGTGTATACCATGTATAGCTGGCATATAGTAATCACAAAATAATATTTGTTGAATTAAAGATCAGAAACAGCTAAGGAAAAATAACAGATATGACAAGAATAGCCAGCAGTCAAAGCTCTGCTGATAAGTGATAAATGTTGAGTTACCAGATAGGTGAGGACTTAAGCTGAGCCTCACACTCGGGACCTTAAAGTGAAACCAATCGGAGTGGGCTACTGAATGTCTCAGTGGGTTAAGCCTCTGCCTTTGGCTCAGGTCATGATCTCAGGGTCCCGGGATAGAGTCCCCCATCAGGCTCTCTGCTCGGCGGGGAGCCTGCTTCCTCCCTCCCCTCTCTCTGCCTGCCTCTCTGCCTACTTGTGATCTCTCTCTGTCAAATAAATAAATAAAATCTAAAACAAAAACAAAAACAGCCAGAGTAAGTGCTGTGAGAATGATAAATTCCATTTTTAAATGGCATTAAAATGGATAAATATTGGGAGAATTCATAGTCATTGAATTTCCCTGGTTACAATAGAGTTATACTTTCCTTCATTTTATGAATGATGTAGCCTTTTCATACTGTGAAATACTGGAAACAAAATCCTGTCTAGACTAGAAAGCCTTCCTACATGTTCTTAGGGTAACGATGTCTCTGTAGGTGATAACTAGCCATATTGTGAAAGACTATAAATCCCAATGAAGTGATCTGCCTAATAGTCCTTTTAAATGCAATTTGGGACCCTAAAGGTTGTTTTCATTCTCAGAGGCTTACAGCTGATCTCTGTTTATAACCAGGTTTTCTAAAGGATTGCCGGGTTCAGAATGAGGAAATAGGTGTTGAAGAGCTGCCAGAATGAGAATCACTGGAGTAGCCTGATTTAAAAAAAAGCTTTCTGGGGACTGTATATCCTGAGTAATAGAGAAGCCACATGTATGTGACTATGGCAGAACCAAGGTTCCCGAAGAAGAGGGAAGCTGGTGTTGGCTGTCAAATGAAGGACGTAAAACCCCAGGGCCCTCAATATTTTTAGGGGCCCATGAAAATGTTTTAATGTCTTTTAAAATCAGAAGGAAGAAAAGGAACTTCGATTAAGCAAAATGTTTTAACATATTTGTCTTAATACCAGAACAGTCACAAAATATCATTTTTGAATTTTTTATGGAGGAAGAACCACAAAGACAAAAGTATCCAGGGCCCACAGAAGTCACAGGGCAGCCCTGCCCAAGACCTACCCAAATTTCTCAAGATTGGTGCTAGACTGTGAAAGAGCTACAAATTTGGGCAGACATGTGATATTTTAATCTAGCTCTTCTCCCTCTCTGCATCCCAGTGTCTTCATCTGTATAATGAGTTGTTCTCTTTTTTCAAGTATGGGTCATTTATTTATTTAAGTAATCTCCATGCCCACCTTGGGACTTGAACTCACAGCCCAAGATCAAGAATCACATATTTTACCAACTGAGCTAGTCAGGCTCCCCTGTATAAGAGAAGTTTGGACCAGGCAACCTGTGAGGGCTTTTGCAGGCATACTTCCTTAAGTGAAATCTGGCATCAGACAAGTTCCAGGCTAAAGCAGATATCTAACATCACCTTCATGTGAATTCAGGTCATGTGATAACTGACGTAGACACAGAACAGGGCTGATACCCCCCCCAATATTTTCTGTGTCCCGTTAGAACTAATTGTTCGGAAATGGTAAGAACATAAATTATGTGATATTAGCATAAAGTATGTGATATTAGCATGCAACTGGTAAAAGGCTAGAAGTAGTAAAATGCCTTGTATATTTTAAGTACTCAGTAGTAAAGATTTAATGTTTAAAATAATGATATAGGCTATTACTATTAGCTCGTTTTCTTAAGAGAAATCTGTATTTACCAGAGAAAGTATTAATCTGTGAGGTTTTTTTCTTATTCTTTACAGAAGAATAACTGAAAACATTTTGGGTTATATTTGGTTATGTGTTGGTTTTTCTGATGGGCAGTAAAGCCAAGTTTAGTGAGCTCCTGAAGAGGGAGAGGACCTAACGGGATTGCCCACTGAAAACATTTTGGAGATGGTCATATCTAAAGTATTTCAATCTCATTTCTGTAAATTGTAAAATTCTATAAATTAAGCTCAGAGCTCATTTAAATTGTTTCCTATTTATTTATAAGGTTTTATTCTTCTCTGTTTAATCCAAAATATGTGCTAAATTAAAATATTAAAGCAGTATGTCTCTTCTATTTGTATGTTGTCCATTTTTTAAGATTATTGTTGGCAAAGGGTCATTCCTTATTTGATGTTCTTTCTAGAATAAATGGACCTCTATATCACTTATATTACTCCAACATCCTTCTTTTCTTAGGGATATCATACTGATAGAAAACAGGATGATTTAATGGATGCCTACAGAATATATGATTTGAAGGTAAATTTGCTGAAGAAAAGTATTACAAATTGACAATGAAATTAAGCCTAGATTGCTTTGATTGTTTTTTTTTTTTTTTTTACCCTGTCCAGTAATTACAACTACTTAGATGTATATCAGAAGCACCTGAGGGGCACCTGAGGGGCACCTAGGTGACTCAGTTTGTTAAGCATCTGGCTCTTGATTTCTGCTTGGGTTGTGATCTCAGGGATCAAGCCCATGTTGGGCTCTGTGATGGATGTGGAACCTGCTCAAGATTCTCTCTCCCCTCTTCTCCTGCCCCTCCCCCCACTTGTGCTCTCTCCACCCCACACCCCAAATAAATTAATAAAATCTTAAGGGAAAAAAAAATTCACCTGAACTACTTCTTAAAAATAAACATGTCTGTGCATCATCTAAGACCTGCTAGTGTAGTATCCATGGGCATGTAACCCCTGTTTCTATGTTCGAAAAAGATCCAAGGTCATCCTGACAGGCTGCACTATGTAGTCAAGTAGAAGGAAGCATGGACTTTGGTATTATTAGATCTGAATCCAGAGTCCAGACCTGCCACAGTCTAAATGTATAAGCCCAGATCTAGACCTATGACCAAGTTACTTACCTTTCTGAATTTCAGTGTCCTTGTCTATATAATAAGAATGGTAATTCTTTTTTTTTTTTTTTAAGAACAGTAATATTTTCTAAGGCTTAGAACTTGGTAGGGGTTGGTTAAAGGAGAAAATAGATGAAAAGTGCTTTACATACAGTAAAGTGATAGCTAGTGTTGATATTCTAGTAGCATGGCGTTATCCTCATTTTTCATCTTGACTTACGAAGAATGAGGTTTTTCTGTATCCAAAAGAATATTTATGCAGCACTTCCCCTAGTTCTCTTTTAATTAAGCAAATCTGCTTTGGGCTTTGAACTTTCCTCCAAGTTTGCATTTGGACTACTCAGAGAATAGTGGCAGAGAAAATATGTGGCATCTTGCTTTTCAGTTTCTCTAGCATCCTCTGGAGTAGCTAATCACTTCTAGATCCAGTTTCAGAGTTATTTATTGTCTTATTTTAAGAGAGGTATCTGGTATATCATGGTTTGGGGACATGAACTTTACTTGCAAAACCGTAGAATAATGGGGTTTTGTCAGTGAAAGAACATACAGATGCCTAATTCTTTACCTGGCATCTCCATCATTAATGTTTGTATGGTTAGTTCCGTAGATCTGTAAATGATAATGTTTCAAATTCTTTTGAAACATCTCAGGTCAATTTAACTAATAGTGTAATACTGTAGAACCATAAGAGAAAGAAGAGGAGAGAATACGGCACTTTTCCTAGTTACAGCCTTTTTGTAACATTATCCATTTATCCTTTTATATTCAGTTGCTGCAGATTTGCCAGAATTATAAAGTATTGATTTCCTCCTTTTTTTTTTTTTTCTTAAATAGAGCATAGTGCTAAGCATGAATATTTAATTTACATGAACTTTGCCTAGCATTTAACAAGGCTATGGCTGGGTGCTTTTTTCCCTGAAATACGCGTTCACAATGCCATCTCATGTGAAGGGGCTTCCCCTTTATTTATCTTGTTGGATTCATCATATTTGGAAAACACTGAATATATTAAATGTTGTTTCAAATTTAAAAATTGCAAATGCTGAAGGTTACATAAAACCATGCCATGTTTGATGTAGCCTTTCTACTTCTTTTGTTCTAGAACTGCCTTTAATATATCAGGAATAGTCTTCCATTATGTCTAGTTATTTGATTTTTTGTGTGTGTGTGAGTCTTTATTAGGCTTGCATCATTGCATATTTTTGGACCAGAACACCATGTAGAAAAATTTAATGCCACAACAGTTTTTAGGCAAGAAAATGCAGGAACTACAGTAGATGAGGATGTGAACCCTCATTTTAACCACTTTATTTAGTATGTATGTATGTAAACTCTACCCCCAACATGGGGTTCAAAGTCATAGCCCCAAGATCAAGATTTGCATGCTGTACCAACTGAGCCAGCCAGACACCCCTCATTTTAACCACTTACATACATTCAAAGATCTTTGACTGTAAATAGTTGCGGTGTTGGCATCTACTTTGCCTGAACAGCCATTCTGGTATAACACCTGTCAGTGAAGCATATTTAATTAGTCTATGAGGTATAGGCTCTGTGTGAACATACAAAAAGAGGAGACTGTTTCAGAGAATAATGTAGTTGGGAAAATATCTGGAGACCCTAAATACAATTGCAAGGTCACATTCACATACCCACTCTTAATAGGGGCAATGTAGTGTAATGCTTGAGAGCATAAACTTTGGAACCAGGTTGCTGGGTCTGAAATCCCAACTCCTATACTAACTGTGTGACCCTGGGCAAATTATCTCAAAATAATTCAGTTTTCCCATCTGCAAAGTGAGATAATTGATCGATAACTATTGATTTGAAGTGTGGAGGGTTTTGAAATCCAAGATAAGAAATTTGGGTTTGATACGCTGAGAAATAGGGAGTCACTAAAATTTTTTGGACAGGCAAGTTACATGGTGAAATTAATTGAGGAACATTATTTTAGTGACTGTATATGAATGGAGTAGGAGGGCCTAGAGGCAGGCAGCAGCTGGGAGACTGCCAGAACCATTTAAATGTGAAAGGTGTAACTGTGGTAGGTGTAACTGTGGGAGTGGTGATAGAGGACAAGACCAAAATATCACTGTGGAGGAAAAAAAAAAAATCATTCAGATTTCATGGTGGATTAGATTTGTTCTTTTAAATACCCCACTCCCTACAAATGGCATAATTCAGCAAAATCTTAGAAAATGCTTCTGTAGCAACTCAGAGGAAATCTCCTGTAAGTGCTGTCAGAAATTATAAACTCTGGGGACTCCAGCTGGTAATGTGTGCGTTCACTTACAGCTTCCTTTGCCCCTTTATACACTAGAGCACACCAGGAAATATTGGCTTATCCCAGTAGGAAGTTTCTCTATAGGAGATGCTTAGTGAACTGAATGCCTTTGTTTAGAACTAATTGACCTTTCTAAAACAACATTTTTTAAAAGAGCTTACTCAAATTAGGGAGACTTTAACCATCTGATAAGTCAAGAGACAAATCAGTTCTCTTCTAAGCAAGGTCAACAATCATGTTGAAGGAGAAAAGGAGAAAGGGGGAAGACCCCATCAGTAAAAACAGACAGTTAACATTTTATTATAATATGAACATTGAACTATATCACTAATCTTTTCCTACATCGCGGTATTAGCCTGGTGATACCAACCTTTTTTTCAGTCCTTTTTGTTATAGAATGGAAGAATGTTAGGTTTATAAGATTATAAAGTAAAAGAATCTGCAATCAAAAAACAGTGTCTTGGTGTTTCAACCTGAATTTCTTAGAAAAAAAGATGATACCTATTCTTTAAACTTTTTGAGAATTTTGACTCAGATTTTTTATTATTATAAGTGATAAAGCATAATAACCCTGACAAAAAAATAAGAAAAGGACTAAAATTAGTTTAAGAGAAAATTTCTTGAAAATATATCTAGAGGGATAGAGACAATTGTTATTGTTGTTCCATATAAGAACATTTTAAGCCTAACAAATATATATAATAAGTTTTTTTAAAAATCAGTTAAATGAGGCTATTGTTTTCCCTTTAAAATTAACTCATTGTCATCTGGTCAGATATTTCCAGCTGTTTAACTATCTGGCAAGCTATTTTCAGTGAAGAGAGGAATTTATCAGTAATTTCATGCTTTAGCTTATGTAGCAGGACAGTGGTAATAATTTTATTTTATTGTCAGTTACTTAATGGATTTAATTAAGTATTCTCTTTATGATCAAATGCATTACCACTCATCCCACTAGTATTAATGGTTTAGGTGGTGTCTAGCTATGAAAGAGAAGAAATTTTTACAAGATCTTTTGTCTTGACAAAAGGATCCATATATCCTTTCCTTTAGCCACAGTGTTAAGAGTTCACTGTTGATACAGAAAATTGCACTTTGTGGGGTAATATCCAGCTTGCTTGCTACTACAGTTAAATCATAATGAAACCCTTGGATTTGGGTGAAGACAGCTCTTGCTTATAAATGCATTTCATCCTAGTAGATCGTATCTTGGCCCTTTGGCCCTGCCTAAATTTTACTCTAAGGTAAAACTCTGACTAGGCATGTGCTGTTGCTTTTCGTCTTCTTTTTTTTTTATAGTGTCATGTTAGTCACCATACAATATATCATTAGTTTTTGATGCAGTGCCATGATTCATTGTTTTCGTATAACACCCAGTGCTCCGTGCAATACACTTCCTCCTTAATACACACCACCAGGCTCACCCATTCCCTTACCCCCACCCCCTCCCAAACCTTCAGTTTGTTTTTCGGAGTCCATCATCTCTTTCCTTTTGAGAGTTGGATGTTAGCTAAGAATGAGTGAGTGGGTGAAAGGTGAAAGATGAAACAATATCTTACCAGGTAGGCTTAAAAGAATGGAATAATGACTTCAAAATTAAAACAAAATGCTCCTAGTAAGCAAAGCAAAAGCTACTGTTTACAATTTACAGAATTAATCAAATAATGGAAATGGATTAAAATATCTGTTTTTCCTGGAGGCATCATTGGCTGTAGTCTAATTTCTACCTCTTTAAACTAGTTTTGGACATCATTTAGTTAGTACTGGCTTAATTATAACTGAGATCATTCTTTCTCAAGCTTTCATGATATCCTAATCTTTTTAAAAACTGATTCAGATTCAGTAGATCTGAAGTCAGGATTGCATTTCTAACAAGCTCATAGGTGATAACAATGCTGCTGGTTAGTGGACCACATTTTGAGTAGTAGAGTTTAAATAATTGTTCTTATTACCTGTGGTTCCTGTTTCCTTATTCTGTGTTTGCCTTTTTGCCTATAAGATTAGCTGTTTGCCCTTTATTTTGCGAGTTCGAACTCTTTCATAATGCTTATTTATTCAGTGACAAGATTGCATCTGGAAGACTCACCTGTTATTAGTGGAAACTTCATTTGTCTCAGAGCTGTAGTGGTGTGCCCCAGAGGAGTCTTTCACTGCTTTTGTGTGCAAGAGCAATGAATCACTGACAGCACTTGACTAAGGGAAACCTTTCCATTTAACTGTGGTGATGTGGAAGAAGCATGGGTTATAAAGTAGGACTTGAACTGTATGATCTTGGTCAGGTTACTGAATTTCTTTGGTTCTCAACTCATTATTCTGTAAAATGAAAATACCTATATAAAGTTTTGGGATAATGATTAGCAGTAATATATATGAAGCACTGAGTATCTACAAGGTAGGAGGCATTTAGTAAAAAGTAAGCATTCCAGTCACTGAATGGAATGAAACAAACATTAAAACTATTTAATTTTCTTAGCATCAGGTATTTTATTACCATTGTAATGGTAAGGAGACAAAAAAATGTGTGGATTGTTGTCTATGAAGAAAATTTGGGGCTAAATTAGGTTTTTCAAGTTTTTTATATTTCTGTTTGACTTCCTGTTTTTTAAAAAATAATTCATTTGATTTCTTCAGTAGACTTAGAGCCAAATCACTTTTCTGAGTGTCTGTTAGAATCTCTGTGGTTCAGAAAAGAAATTAAGTTTTAGATTCTCAACTTTATTTTGAATAACAGAGTTAATAACTCATTTATCCTGATTTACCTGAATTTTTGAGGTCAAGATATGCCCAAATAGTGACATATTCAAGGATTCATTTGTGTCCTTTCTGTCAGTATAGAGGAGAATCATTAGGAACAACACAGCTGGTACCTTGAGGAACATGACATAAAATTGGCATTGCCTGCTAAGCCTGAAAAAAGCCAACACTTGTTCAGCTGCTAATTTTTTCAGGCAGGGTCTTTAATTTGGCCCCAAATGACTGCAGTTTACCATAGAAGTATTTTTATTTGCTGCCAAAATCCCTTACAAAACTTAGTGCCTTCTGAAACACAAACATATAGACTATATTGTTTCCTTGCTTTTTTTTTTAAAGTTTCCTTTTCCTCACTCACATTACTTGGTTTCCTAATCTTGGCCATAAAATGTTTGCCCAGTTAGGTGCTTCATAACAGAGATTCTTTCCAATAGCAGATGCATTCCAGGATAACCTATTAGCTGTATTATATAATCAGAAGCGCTAGCTGATGGGGTATTCATCTGTAAGAAAATATTCTCTTAGTACCCCTGGGCTTAGCAATATAGATCCTCAATATCATTTGTCTCACTTCAAAGCTAATTGAAATCAGCCAGCCTATGTTTCAAAATATCTACACATATTACCAACCATCTGGCTGCTTGCAAATGATGAAGACATTTAATATAAAACCTGGTTAATGCACTAGCTTCTCACCCCTAGAGAACAAATCTTGCCTAGGACACACATACTCTTCTTTTAGTATTAGTCTGCAGTAGAGGGCAGTCGTTTTGGTCCCCAGACTCGTAACAATTTGATGTATTCACTCTCAGGTGACTGACCATGTGATAGATATTCAGAATGATCATTGAGGGACTCATTCAGAACTGCAATGACAGAAGCAGAAGGTTTATGTATACCATCAGGGATAGAATATCTAGAGTGCATTGTGTGTGGGTAAAGGGCATATGTGGCTATTTTTTTAGTAACTAAATGTAATTTTATTATGAAGATAATGCTGGATGAAATGTGGCTGTAGTAGGAAATTTGTAATACATATATTTTCATTTAACATTTTGTTATTTACTAGTCTTTCAATTTTTAAATTAAGTTTATATATGCATTATTTTTAGCAAAACTGAGATTCTATATGTAGTTTTTCTTTTTAAACTTAGTTATATTTTACAAATATTTTTCTTTTAAATTTTTTATTTTAATTACAGTTAACATTACAGTGTTACATTAGTTTCAGGTGTCACCCAGTACTCATCACAGGTGTACTCCTTAATACCCATCGCCTGTTTCACCCATCCCCCTCCCCCTCCTGGTAATCATTAGTTTATTCTCTGTAATTAAGGCTCTGCTTCTTGATTTGTCTTAGGAACACATTTCAATGTCATTAAATAACCTCTCCATTTCAATGACTTTCATGTTACTATACTGTCTTAAGTTACCAGTGGAACGTTTATTTCGTCTCTCATTTCCCTATTATAAATAACACTGAAATGAACGTCCAGTGAAAATTTTTTCTGCATAGAAGTTAATCATTGACCGTATCATTGCTTTCCATTAAGGTAAATTGTTAGAAATTAATTATAAGATCAAAAGACATGAAAGTTTTTAATGTGATGTATTTCTTTTGTTTCTTTGTGTGTTTGGGGGATGTTTCATATGTACCTCATCACAATTGAGAAAGCTTGTACTTTTTTTTGTACTTCTCTTGATGCTGTGTAAAATACCGCATCACCTAGCCAATAGCTAGGCCTGGGCATATTCTTTCCATTGTTATTTTAGAGCAATTTGATAGATGATTAACTGGTTCCTCAATTGTTTTAATTTGAATTTCTATGAAGTTTAGTGAGGTAGCATACTATAATTATTTTTGCTGAGTTTCAGGTAAATTTCTCCTATACCTATCCATACTAACCATACATTAATAAATGGGAAGTATTCCCTATACAAGTGCTGTATTCTAAGTGGTAATAAGTAACAGGATTGTAGTGGGTTTTTTTTTTTTTTAAGATTTTATTTATTTATTTGAGAGAAAGAGAGAGTGAGAGAGAGCATGAGAAGGGAGAAGGTCAGAGGGAGAAGCAGACTCCCCAAGGAGCTGGGAGCCTAGTGAGGGACTCAATCCCAGGACTCCAGGATCATGACCTAAGCTGAAGGCAGTGGCTTAACCAACTTCGCCAGCCCTCCAGGTGCCCCCCAAATTGTCGGTTTTTAAAGAGATTACATTTGTCCTGCTATCTTGAAGCTGCTGTGTAAATGTTGTAATTTCAAATAAAAAAAAATCTGAATACTTAGTACATTTTTGTTAATCAGCTCTCTAAAACAAAGTAAATTTTACCAAGATCTCCATCATCTTTATTGGATTTCTCATGAAGAATTTCAACTGCTTTTTCTTTTCACCAAAGAACACTACTTTTACACTTTTCCTACTAGTGAACCTTGGCCATATTTTCTTCTTCCCACTGCCCTTTGGAAAAACAGAAGTCCAGTTATATTTTGCTTTTGTCATGCTTAAGTTGCTAACATCTATAAATTTTAATCTTTTATGTTTATTCTTTTGTGGAAGAGGTAAGGAGTGTTGATGTCCACACTCTACTCTCAATATATAAGAAAAATATTTGCAAATAGTCAAAAAGAAAATTAACAATTATAATAACATTATAGTATTGCTTATTTATAAGTGAATTTTACTATATAAATTTATAGTGTAAAATAGTAGATCTACTGAATTCAGAGTCTTAATTATTAATTAATATTAATTAATAAATTAATAATGAGGGTAAAGTGCTTTGAAGATGAAGAGTACTTTTTGGTTTTGTTTTTTGAATTTTTTTTTTTAGTAATCTCTACACCCAACTCACAACTCACAACCGTGAGATCAAGATTAAATGTTCTTCCAACTGAGACAGCCAGGTACCTCTAAAGATGAAGAGTACTTTTTAGGTGCTTTTATGTATTAATGTAGGTGGAGTTTTATGGTTTTTACAGTCTCTCAATCAAGTAGATATTTTAGTCTTTTTTCAGTCCTCAGTCCAGACTCTTGTGGTTTAAAAGTGTTGATGAAATTTTAACATAGAAAGTACTGTGACTGAGCTTGCATTAATGGCAGCTTTACACCCTACTAGGAAGTAGTTTTAAGAAATAAGGTTGATTTTCATTTCCAGTGAAATGAAATATCTGTATATCCTGCTTAAAGGATGCCTACTATATGATATCTGACACCAGAGTGCATAAAACTAGTTTATAACTATTTCATTCACCAGATGAACCAGGATCATATGTCTAGAGAAGTAATGTTACAATGATTTGCTTCCCTTGTGGTCCTCTCTAGTAAATAAATAAGAAAAGCTATACTTCCTGCCTGTTAACAGTAAAATTTAATCTTTTTGTGATAATTCTGACTATTGAAGAATTTTAGGATCATCATTTACTAGATCATCTCATTTCCAAACTTTTTATATCATCTGCCACTGGTTTAGTTAAGATCTCATTACCATCTACTTGAACTACTAGAATTGCCTCCTAACTAATCTCCCTACTTCCGTTCATTCTCCATATTGTAGTTCATTTTACTAGCACAGATATATTAATCTTAATCTAGAGTATAGATATGATTATTATCCTTCCATTTAAAATGCATATTTTATCAGCCATACTCTTAGGCCCAGCTAGCATTCAATAATTTACATAATTTAATCCTAACTTAATATTACAGCATTATTTCCCACCTCTCTGTGTCTCACTATTTGCTTTCTTACCTTTACAACCTTTCCTTGAATAGCTTAGAATGCCCTTCATTTCTTTGTTTGTACCAGTCCCAGAAATAACTCATACTCACTTGGAGGAGGGAAATGAGGAGTATTCAAATAAGTCCCGTTCAGCCAGGGATTAAATGCAATCTGTACATTGAAATGTACAGAAATGGGTGAAATGGGTGGCAGTGCTGCCAACACAGAAAAATTTATTGCCTTCTGGTCTGGTAAACCACAAATGAGAAACTAAGAAACTGGGAATGCCTAAGAGAGTATAACTTGCAAGGGAAGGAGTTAGACAAGAGATTTCTGAATTT
The DNA here is from genome assembly GCF_964662115.1 of Mustela nivalis. Lineage (NCBI taxonomy): Eukaryota > Metazoa > Chordata > Mammalia > Carnivora > Mustelidae > Mustela > Mustela nivalis. Next base: position 118,015,299 of record NC_139025.1, read on the forward strand.
TTGTCCTGCCTATACTATGACTCACCTTTGAATCATCTGTGCCCAAAATAGACTCAGATCAGCCTAACTAAAAACAAAAGATCTGCACAAGAAAAAAAGTTTACACTCAGAGATTAGCTAAGAAAATGAACTACTAAAACAAAGGAAACAATGCTCATTAAATAAAAATAACAGAATCCAGATTCTCCACAACTCAAGACACAATCCCAAATTAGCTTGATATGCAAAGAACCAAGAAAATAGAACACATTCTCAATCAGATCACCTTGAAAATGAACCAGGTGTTGGAATTTACATATAAGGATTTTAAACCAGCTATTATAGCTATTATCAGTGAAGTAAAAGAAAACAGGTTTTCAGTGCATGAAAATCTCAGCAGAGAAATGGAAAATCTTGGCAGAGAATAGAAAAAACAAAAAGATCAGATTGAAGTTCTAGAACTGAAAAACACACTTTTGAAATGAAAAATTCACTGGATGGACTTAAAAGGTGATTGAACCTAAGAAGAAAAAGTAGGTAATCTCAAACAGGTAAACATTAATTATCCAGGATAAAAGCAGGGAGAAAAAAGATTAGGGAGAAAATGAAAAAAGGCTCAAAGATCTATTAGATGGTGTTTAATAATTGACTTCTCATCAGAAACCACTGAGGACAGAAGAGAGTAGAAAAGCGTCTTTAAAGTGCTGAAAGAAACTTGTCAATCTAGAATTCTGTATCCAGCAAATATATTAATCAGTAGTGAAGGCTGGACTTACCATTGTCATCATTTTGCAGGCATACAAATATCAGATAGTTACATCATATATATTTTTTAAAGATTTTATTTAGTTATTGACAGAGACAGAGAAGGAATACAAGCAGGGGGAGTGGGAGAGGGAGAGGGAGAAGCAGGCTTACTACTGAGCAGGGAGCCCTATGTGGGGCTCTATCCCAGGACTCTGGGATCATGACCTGAGCCGAAGGCAGACGCTAAATGACTGAGCCACCCAAGTGCCCCTGCTACATTGTATATTGAAATTAATATAACGTTATGTTAATTTTATTTCAATTAAAAAAAGAATGAAGGCAAAATATATTTTTAGATAAAGAGAATTTTTACCAAGAAACCTACACCATAAGAAATGGTGAAAGAAGTTCTTCAGGCTGAAGATAAATGGTTTTAGATGGAAATATGAATAATCATTAAAGGATAAAGAATATCAGACATTCTAAATATCTGGGCAAAATAAAAGACTAGTTTGGGTTTTTTTTTAACTTTTAATTTCTTTATAGACTGTAACCATTGAAAGCTAAAATTACAACATTGTCTTATAGGATCTATGATATGTAGAGGCCTATAAGACTGCAAACAGTCTATAGTTTATGAGAAATAATCCATTATTAACTGTAAGTAAGCTATGAAAGCATGGATATATAATTCCTAGGGACAACTGCTATTAAAAATAATGCTGGGTGTGGTGCTAAAACAATGAATTCTGTTATGCTGAAAAGAAAAAAAAATAATGCAAAATATAATAGCTAAAATCCAAAGGGAAAATTACACTGGAATTCAATAACAATATAAAACAAACATAAATATGTATGTACTCAGTAGCAGGGCTTCAAAATACATGAAAAATCAACAGGATTATAGGGCAAAATAGACAATTTTACAATCATAGTTGATTTTAACACCAACTTCTCATCTATTGATGGAACTAGGCAAAAGAAGAAATCCAGCAGACACATAGATTATATGATGAATACTGTCAACCACCTAGTCTTAATTGCTTTCATAGAACAGTATACCAACTAGTGGCAATGCACTGTTTCAGGTGCATCTGGTATGTTTACCGAAGTAAATTACATCTGCACCAAAAACCAAACCATGTATTTAGAAAGGTTGGAATTAGAGAGTTATCTGACCACAATGAAATTTAATTAGAAACAAATAACAATCAGAATCAGAAGAACACATAAATGAGTACTGAGTCAAAGAAGAAATTACAATAGAAATTTTAAAGGATTTTAAACTGATAATTAAAATATGACAAATATGAATTTGTGGGATGCAGCCAATGTAGTGTTTAGATGGAAATGAATAGCTTTAAATGCCTATATCACACAAGAAGAAAAATCAGAGATTGATGGTCTATTTGACAAGCTGATCTAAAATTTATATTGAAATGTAGTGGGACTTGAGGAACCAAAATAACATTGCAAAAGAAGAACAGGAGGACTTATACTGCCTGATTTCCACACTTAATATAGCCTACAATAATTGAGATGGTGTGAAACAGTATAAAGGGAAACAAGTGGAAAAGAACAGAAGCTGCAGAAATAAACCCACCCCTATATATTTAATTCATTTTCTTAAAAAACAAAAATTCCAAGGCTGTTCAATAGGCACAGAATAAGCTTTTCAACAAATTGTTTCTAGAACAACTGGAGGGCTATGCACAAAGGAAAAAAAAAAAACCCTCAACTCCTACCTTACACTATGTAAAACTATTAACTCAAAGTGGATCATAAGTCTAAATATAAAAACTAAAAATATAAAGCATAAGGGAACATTTTAGTGATCTTGGGTTTGTTGAAGATTTCTTATATTTGACACAGAAAGTGTAATATATTTTTAAAGAAATCAATAAACTAGATTTCATCAATTCAGAAATCTAAGCCGGAGGGCAGCAAACTATGTCCTTGGGCCAAATCCAACTGCTCGTTTGCTTTTCTAACTAATGTTTTTCAGGGGCGGGCACACAGTCATGCTTATTTGTTTACATGTTGTCTATGGCTGCTTTCATATTATAATAGCAAGAGTTGAGTATAGAAATCATATGGTCTTTATTACCTGGCCCTTCTTAGAACAAGTTTGCCAGACCCCCAACTTAACTTAAAAAAAAAAGGAGAAGTATTTTAAGTGGAACAAAACAAAAACAAGGAATTGATAGCAGAAATCAATTAAATTGGAAAAAAAAAAAAGTAAAGGAAAAAAAGTAAAGTGAAACCCACACCTGGTACTTTTGGGGGGGGGCGTGTAATTCATGAGAGAAGACCCAAGTTAGCAATATTGGGAATAAAAGAAGGGACATGATGCCAGACACTTCTGACAGTAAAAAGGATAATAAGGGAATATTCTAAGGAGCTTCATGCAGTAAATTTGACAATCTATATGTAATGGGCAAATTCCTTGAAAGACCTAGGTCTCTAAAACTGGTCCAAAATGAAATAGAAAGCTTGGAACTACTTATATAGTAATTTTTTTAAATGTAATGAACGATTTAAAATCTCCCAGGCCTAGATGGCTTTACTGGTGAATTCTATCAAATATTTTAAGAAAAAAAAAAAACTAATGTTATAAAACTATTTCAGAATATAGATAAGGAAGAAATACTTTTCCTATACATTTTATGAGTACAGTATTATCTGATTCCAAAACCAAAAGAATACAAGAAAAGGGAACTATATTCCTTAGGAAAATAAATGCATAATTCCTTACAAAATACTAGCTAATTGAATCCTACATTTTTAAAAAATGGGTAATACATTTATCCTAGAAATGTAAGGTTGGTTTAACATCTGACAGTCCATCAGCATGATTCATCATTTTAATGGAATATAGGAAAAAGAGGCACCTGGGTGGCTCAGTCAGTTAAGCATCTACCTTCAGTTCAGGTCGTGATCTCAGGGTCCTGGATGGAGCCCCACATCTGGCTTCCCTGCTCAGCAGAGAGTCTGCTTCTCCCTCTTTCTCTGACCCTCCTCCCCATTTGTGCTCTCTCGCTGTCTCAAATAAATTTTTAAAAAATTGTTTTTAAAGAATATAGAAAAAAAAGAATAACATTTCAATAAATGCAGAGAGAACATTTGACAAATTTCAGTACCTTTTTGGGATAAAAGTGTCTGCAAAGTAGTATTGTCAGAAAATTTCCTCAACCTGATTGGAGTTATCTACACAAAACCACAATAAAACAAACAAAAAAACCCTTACAGATGAGCTTTATATTTGATGGTGAATGGCCCCAATTCTCTCTACTTAAGATCAAGAATAAGGCAAAGATGTCCAATGTCACCACTTTCATAATGATTTTCTAGAAATCTTACCAGTGCAATAAGGCAAAAAATAAATAATAAAATAAAAAATAAATTAATTAAAGGCATAGTAACCTTATTATCATGTGTGGAGAAAACCTAAATTACTTTTTAAAAAGTAAATAAATTTAGTAAAATTGCAGTATACATAGTTAATATATAAAAATCAATTTCCATGTGCCAGCAGTACACAATTAGAAAATAAAAATTTAAAAACAATCCCATTTAAGGAAACAAAATATTTAGGATAAACTTAACAAAAGATATTAAAGACCTCTGTACCAAAAGGTTTAAAATATTGCATTGGGAAACTAAAGATCTAAATAAATAAAACAATATACTGTGTTGAATCAGAAGACTAAATATTGTTAAGATGGTAGTCCTCCCCAAATAGACTTACAAATTCATTGTAATTTCAGCCAGATTCCAGTAGGCTTTTTTGAAGATATTGACAAGGTGGCTTTAAAATGTATAGAGATACATAAGGATCTAAAATAGCTAAAACAATTTTGATAACGTATAAAGCTGGAAGACAAACTACTTGATTTGAAGATTTACTATAATGCTATAGTCATCAAGACAGTCTGATACTGACAAAATGATAGGCATAGATCAATGGAACAGAATAAGAATCCAGAAATAGATCCACACACATATGGTAAATTGCTGTCAGGTTAATGCAATGGAGAAGAATCTTTTCAAGAGATAGTGCCAAAACAAGTGGACAGTTTGTATGGGCTAAAATGAACCTTAACCTTAAACAGCACTTACAATTGGACTTAAATCATAAAACTAAATGTAAAAGTTAAAGCTAATTAAATTTTTGAGGAAACCATAGGATTGAACTGCACAGGTCCACTTCTATGCAGATTTTTACAATATACACAGTAAAGTACTGTAAATATATTTTCTTTTCCTTATGATTTTCTTAATAACCTTTTCTCTAGCTTTGTAAGAAGACTATAGTATGTAATGTATATAACGTACAAAATATCTGCTGTTTATGTTATTGATAAGACTTCTGGTCAGTAGTAAGCTGTTAGTACTCAAGTTTCAGGGAGTCCAAAGTCATATGCAGATTTTTTGACTGCATGGCGGGTCGCCTCCCCTAACCTCTATGTTGCTCAAGTATCAACTGTAGCATGTGCTATATGATTCCATTTATGTGAAATTCTAGAAAAGGAATATCTATAAGTGACTGAAAGCAAGTTTTGGGGGCCAGGAGTTGGGGGGGGAAAAGATTGAGTGCAAAGTGGGACAGGGAACTTTTTTGAGTGAGGGAATTGGTCTGTGTCTTTCTTGTTGTAGTGGTCACAAAATTGTATGCAATTAACAAAAATGATCATACTCCACATTTTAAATTGGTGGATTTTATTGCTGTAGATAATGCCTTTAAGAAGAAAGGAAAATAAATCCTCTTCATCCTTTAAGCCTAGGTTTATGCTGCCCATTTATAAAAATTTCCTTTATTCTTTCTGTTGGAAGCAGTGTTTGACTTCTTAAACTCCCAGATCTCTATCAGTAAATCTTAGGGTGCTATTTTTGTTTTGTCATTTTGTATATTTTAACTCCCCTACTAGGCTAATTCCTTTGGGGGCCAGGATTATTTCTAATTTTATCTTGTATCCTCTGGTCCAATTTTTGCATATCTTGTTATTTCTTTCTCTGAAAAGCAGTGGCTAGAACATCATTCCAATAATGAAGGGCTCCAGTTAATTGGATTTCAGTTTTTCTGTCTGCAAATGTACTACTTTGGAAATGCATTCAGCATAGGGAATTGTGATCTCACAACTTCCTTTAAGCATCAAATGAATACCTCCTCCACCCCAGACTCAAGTTTATATGTTCCTTTAAAAAGTTTCTCATGGCTGATCAATGAAAAAAATTATTTTTGCTATCACTAAACTCAAGGAGATATTACATGATGGGACATTGGGACAACTCAAATAACTCAGTCTGAGATTTTGTGAAAGAGGTAGAAATGTTCTCTGATTAGATGTTGCTCATATTATTTTCGATAAAAGTCAAATGTGTAACATTAAATTTGAATTCATTGACGACCTTTTCACAGGACTTTTGGGATAACATTGCCCTGGTTTGTTTGATGATCTACACACAAATTTAGAGTTTATTGAAGAGAGCAGGTAACTAAAATATCCCTTGTTTGGTTTCTGTCAAATAACAGCAAGCAGACTTTTAGAATAAACCAGATTTAATCAACTTCTAATCAAATTCTCTCATGAGTCTTGGATATGAATGTATTCTATACTATTGAGTCCAGGGAAAATCCACATACTTTAGGTGACAGAATTGTATAGATGGCAAAACTGACATTTATAAAAAATGTTAGGAGCCTGATATATCTTTTTGTCCAAACGTAGGGCTACTCCACTTCCCCATGGAAAGTACCTGAAGGCCAATTTTTAATTTTCTCAGAAAGAGCTTTGCATCCAACATTCTTGAACATGTAGTCAGCTGAGACACACAGTTCTATATGAAATATGCAAAAGAAATCATTGAATCTGAAAATGTTTTAAAATGTAGGAAAAGTAACAAAAGGAGAATTTTAGAGACTGAGAAGCCGGACGTAAAGTCCCAGCTCAGCTACCCAATGCCTCTTACAGTATAAAGTTGAAGGGTTGCTCACTTTCCGAGTCTATTTCTGCAGCTATGAAAATGGAAGAGAATTCTTTATGTTTATTTTTTAAGTTCAGTGGTTATATATTTTAGTTCCTACCAGTTTTTCACACCCAATAATTACTAGCTCCTTTCCCCATACTTGATTATAAAAAATATGAGTCTGGGGGCATCTGGGTAGCTTGGTTGGTTGAGCATCAGACTCTTGATTTTGGCTTAGGTAATGATCTCTGGGTTGTGAGATTGAGCCCCTCATTGGGCTCTGTGCTAAGTGTGGAGCCTGCTTAGGATTCTCTCTCTCCCTCTTCCCACCCCCACCCCTGCCTCGCATGCATGTGCACTCACTCTCTCTAAAAATAAAATTAAAAAAAAAATTTTAACGCTCATTTAAAAAAAAGTATGAGTCTTGTAAAAGGTGTATAATCTTGCCAAAATGAGGTACTCTATATTAATGAAGAAATGCTTTATGAAGGAAACAAAGTGTTTTATATTAATTTAATGATTATTAATTTTTAATATGAATTCTGATCAAACATGTTTATAGTAGTTCCTATTGAATAATGGTCACAGGGATAGTAAGTCATTATATTATTTTGCCTAGTATTTATATGCTGAGATAGTAATTTTGCTGTTACTAAGTCAACATCATTTAGCCAAAATTGAACTCACACCTGTGATGTCTTTTTTTTTTTTTTTAAGATTTTATTTATTTATTTGACAGACAGATCACAAGTAGGCAGAGAGGCAGGCAGAGAGAGGAAGGGAAGCAGGCTCCCTGCTGAGCAGAGAGCCCGATGTGGGGCTCGATGTGGGGCTCAATCTCAGGACCCTGAGATCTCGACCTGAGCTGAAGGCAGAGGCTTTAACCCACTGAGCCACCCAGACACCCTGCACCCCTGTGGATGTCTTTGTGGAGCCATAGAACCTTCCCTGTATAGAATTTCATCTGAATTTAATGTTGTATGCCTTAAGCCATAGTATTCCTTGATTTGTGTAACATTCTCAAAACTTTGCTGAAACATCATTTAAATATGTGTTGTTCTGAAACATTTTATGAGATAAATTAAGCTTCCATGCCTGAAGAGGCAGTGCACCGTAACACTGGGGTCAGCAAACTTTCTGTATATGGGCAAGATCATAAATAGGTTAAGCTTTGTAGGTCAGTCTGTGCACCTATTCAGTTGTGCCTTTGTAGCAGGAAAGCAGTTGTAGACAATATGCAAATAATGGGTGTTCCTGTGTCCAGTAAAACTTTATTTACAAAAAGACAGTTAGTTGTCTAAATGTGAGCCATGGGCCGTGTTGCTGATCCCTACTCTAACAAAATAGCACAGATTAGGAGGTAGAAAACCCAAGAGGTAATGCATCTCTGACGTGAACTGGCTGCATATTGATGATGAACCAAATCATTTAACTTCCTTGTGAATTACTCTTTTGTTATTAGTAAAATAAGGAGGTGGGACTAGAGTGATCTGTCTTCCTATCTTAAATTTTCCTGTCTTTAAGTTTTAAATACTAAAAAACGGTTTGCTGGTATAAAGGTCACCTTTTCCGAGGGATAAAGAAATAACCTAAGGATGAAATCAATAAAGAGTGTTGACTTTACACTGGATATAGAAACTGGGTTTAAAATAAATTACACACATATTGCTTCTTCCCTTTGGGAACTTTGAGATCTAAAAGAACTTCAGCCTTGCAGTCCATGGGAACAAGCTTATGACTACCACATCAATATATTACCAATAAATTTAGCTGGAATAAATTTATTGGTAATATATTGAAAAAAATATATAGCTGGAATTTTGAATGCAGAAAACTATGAGTTGCCTGTAGGTTTTATAAAAATGATTGCAATTTATTGCTCTAGTGTAGTATAAGTGGTAAACAAACAAACAAACAAAAACTAAAAAAAAAAATCACTTACCCGGTAGCACTCAGCACTTATCCTATTCGATATCTATAACAACGTATAGTTGCTAATTTTAATCCCCATTTTACAGATAAGGAAGCTAACATTCAGGAACATAAATGACTGGTTTAAGGACATGAAGCCAGGGTAGGTATCAAAGTTGAGATCGAACCCAGTGTATTAGTCTCCTACTGCTGTTGTAAGAAATTACAGCAGACTTAGTTGTTTAAAGCAGCATAGATTTACTGTCTTACATTTCTGGAGGTCAGAAATCTGAAATTAGTCTCAGTGGGCTAGAATCAAACTTTTGGCAGAGCTGCATTCCTTCTGAAGGCTCTAAGGGAGAATTCTTTTGCTTGCCTTTTCCAGCTTCTAGAGGTTGCCCACAGCCCTTACCTTATGACTCATTTCCATCTTCAAAGTCAGCCATGTTGGTCAGGTCTTTGTTTTCACAGCACTCAGATTCTGATCCTCATACCTCCTTCTTCACTTTTAAGAGCCCTTAAAAATTATTATTTTTAATAATATTACATTAAGCCCACCCAGATAATCCTGGGTAATCTCTTTTGAGATTCTAATTTAATCACATCTGCAAAGCCTCTTTTGCTATAGAAGGTAGTATTTTTCACAGGTTCTAGGGATATGGATGTGGATATCTTGTGGGTCCATCATTCTATCTTCACACCCAGTAAAGGAGAATATTTTTTAAAGATTATATTTTATCCTCAGCATCTCATAGAAAGGAGGACTAGTTATTGTCATCCCACTGGACAGATAAAGGATCCTGAGGTGGAAGGAATCTGGGACTTTGCCGGAATTTTATAACTAGTTAGCTAGAGTGGGGTGGGATGGGATGCTCTTTTCATTCCCAGTCCAGGAAGCTTTCTATTGGATCACACTTCCATAACATTTTTATCAGTATTAAGCATTTGATGCTAATATGGGTAAATTGCTTTCATGTCTCCAGATAATCAAACTTGAATTCAACCCAAATTAGACTTGATTCAATGCTCTTGCCATCTGTTAGCTGGTTTGATAATTTCTGGTTAAAAAAAAAAAATCTTTTCCTGAAGGATAAAGAAATAAGCTAAGGATATAATGGATGCAGAATTTTTACTTTAATCAGGTACCTTGAATATTTCTCTTCACTAGTGTTGAGACTCAGTAGTTGAGGGTATATGGGATGGTTAAGGATCTATTTTACATTACAAAGAGAGCAATTAATAGGGTAACCTAGAGTGGACTGTTTTTTAAGATCCAGTTTCAATTTATTTTCTATTTATAGAACTTTATTCAACGTGTATTTCCTGTCTTTCTATTATGCCAGTGAATAAATAGTTGAATCTGTGCTGTCAATTTACTTCCTTAGTGTGTAGATACTTAACTTTTTACATTCTTTCCAAAATAGTAGCAATGGAGAGGAGATTGTCCTTCAAAAACAAATGACAATTAAAAGGACCCCTTTAGAGGTACCTGGGTCGCTCAGTGGGTTAAAGCCTCTGCCTTAGGCTCAGGTCATGATCCCAGGGTCCTGGGATCGAGCCCTGCATCAGGCTCTCTGCTTCTCGGGGAGCCTGCTTCCTCCTCTCTCTCTGCCTGCCTCTCTGCCTACTTGTGATCTCTGACTGTCAAGTAAATAAAAAATATAAAATCTTTAAAATAAATAAATAAAATAAAAGGACCCCTTTATAAAACCTTTGTCTTATAGTTGCTGTATGAAGTAGTAAGGAGGTGGTAAAGGATACGTAATTTGTCTCTTAGTTTCTTTCTTCAGCTTTCCATCAGCAGGTTAGTTCTCGCAATTAAATGTTTCTCTCTTACCAAAACCAGGTATTCTCACACATTTCTCGTATTAGACTTTAACTGTTCCATAATCCATCATTTTTGTTGTTTTATTTGTTCTGTTATTCTAAACAGCAGTTTGATTTTAAAGTCATTTTTCCAGCTTTTCTCCTTAGGCAGGAAGGGCAAATTTTTACCTCTGTACTAGATTGTCTAAAATTCATAGATCTTCTAGTTAACATAAACAGTTAAACTGAAAAGGTGGAAAAAAGGAGGAACACAATAGTAACAATGACTAATACTCGTCACCCTGAGAGGACGCTACTGGCCTGGCCACTCTGAGTCCCATGGAAATAATACTGAGACTGGGGATGTCATTTTCCCAGAGGTACTGGTGGTTATAACCAAGGGAGTAGCCAACTCAGAGTGGAATGGGATGTCTAAGATCAGAAACTAGAGTAGGGTTCCACCCACAGCAAAAAGGGACATGTAGTAGTTATCAAGGAGTAGAGAAACAGTATGATTTAATAGAATTGAGTGGGATTTTGAAGTGAGACATTGCTAGGTTCAAGGCTTACTACTTCTTTTTTTTTTTTTAATTTTTTTTTAAAGATTTATTTATTTATTTATTTGACAGAAAGATCACAAGTAGACAGAGAGGCAGGCAGAGAGAGAGAGAAGCAGGCTCCCTGCTGAGCAGAGAGCCCGACATGGGACTTGATCCCAGGACCCCGAGATCATGACCCGAGCCGAAGGCAGTGGCTTAACCCACTGAGCCACCCAGGCGCCCTCAAGGCTTACTACTTCAGAGCTGTATGGCACTGGGCAAGAAACGTGATCTCGTCAATCCCCTACATCGTTATTTATTAAAATGATGATTGCTGCCTCTCAACTTTATTGTATGAATTAGAGATATGATTTACGTAGTACTAGTATTAGCCTAGTAAACAGGAGCTATAAGGATAAAAAGCAATAGATTGATATGGGTTTTGGATTTTTTCTTTATGTTGGATTTTTCCAGTGGTTCTGTTTAAAAGTCTCAGGGGCAAGAACTGAACTCAGAGCCTTGTGTCTTCCTACAGAGTAGTACAGATCCAGTTTAGCCTGACCTGGTCCCAGGCCTGCCCTGAGCCTGCAGCTTGAGGAGGAACTCTCTGAGAGTACTGAAAGGAAACTTGAAACTCTAACTGGAAATGGAAAACGTAGTGATCTCCGTTAGAAACCCACCATTGTCCCTATACCTTGTCCTCTGGCAGCTACAGCATGTCCCCTGGGCTCCCTGTTATAGATCCCTGTTGTTGAGATAAGAACTCCCCTCTGCCTAGTCAATCCAACAATACCCTTTTGGAAAACAAAACCTGTTTTTAAGTTTTCAAATTAAAAAAAAAAAAAAAAACTAATGTGCCTTCTTACATAAACTGAAATTACCTTACTATTACCTAATTTAACTGTGGAAAGTTCCCATGCTTATAATTAATCATTAATCATTAATTAATTCTTTTTAAACATTAGAGGTATGTATGCTCTTGATTTTACTTTTAAGTAATAGACTTTATTTTTTAAAGCAGTTTTAGGTTCACAACAAAATTAAGTGGAAGGTGTAGAGATGACCCGTATATCAGCTCTCCACACACATACACAGCCTCCCCTACCATCAATATCCCACACAAATGTAGTATACTTGTTACAACCAATAAGCCAACATGGATACATTATCAACCAAATCCACTGTCTACATTAGGGTTCAGTTTATGTTGTGCAGTCTGTGGATTTTATTTTTATTTTTTATTTATTTTATTTTATTTTATTTTATTTTATTTTATTTTATTTTATTTTATTTTATTTTATTTTATTATTTGACAGAGACAGACACAGTGAGAGAAGGAACGCAAGCAGGGGGAGTGAGAGAGGGAGAAGCACACTTCCCACTCAGCAGGGAGCCTGATGCAGAGCTTGATCCCAGGATGCAGGGATCATGCCCTGAGCCTAAGACAGCTGCCGAATGACTGAGCCACCCTGGCGCCCCCAGTCTGTGGATTTTAACAACACGTAGCCACCATAATACTAACATACAGTATAGTTCCACTGCCCTAAAATTCCGTGGGCTCCACCTATTCATATCTCCCATCCCCTTAATCCTTGGAAACCACTAATCTTTTTACTGTTTCCATAGTTTTGCCCTTTCTAGAATGTCATAGTTTGAATCACATAGTATATAGCCTTTTCAGGTTGGCTTGTTTAATTTGTAATGGGTATTTATGGTTCTTCCTTCTTTTGATAGATTGATAGCTCATTTCTTTTTATCACTGAATAGTATTCCATTTTGTGGACATACCACATCTTCTTTGGTGAGTTATCTCCTCAGATCTTTTGCCCATTTTTTAGTTATGTTGTTCACTTTCTTACTGCATTTTAAGAGTTCTTTATATTTTTGAATAGCCATTCTTTTTCAGATATATCTTTTGCAAAATTTTTCTTCCACTATGTGGCTTGTCTTCTCATTTGCTTGAGGTTGCATTTTGCTGACCAGAAGTTTTTAATTTTAATGAAGTCCAACTTATTGATTCTTTCATGGATTACGCCTTTGTTGTAGTATCTTAAAAGTCATCACTAAACTCAAGGCCATCTAGGTTTCTTAGATTATCTTCTAGGAATTTTAAGGTGTTGCATTTTATCTTTAGGTCTTATATTCCATTCTGAGTTAATTTTTGTGAAAGTTCTAAGGTCTTTGTTCTAGATCCTTTCATATGTATAGATAGATAGATTTCTAGTTGTTTCATTTGTGGCAAAGACCACCTTTCTTCATTGAATTGTCTTTGTTTCTTTGTCAAAGATCAGTTGACTGTATTTGTATGGCTCTAATTTGGGGCTCTCTCTTGTGTTCCACCAATTTATTTGTCTGTTTTTTCACTAATACCATACTGTCTTAAGATAGTATAGCTTTACAGTTATAGCTTTACAGTTGGTCTTAAAAAAGGATAATGTCAGTTCTCCAGCTTCTTCAGCAAAATTTTGTTTGTTCTTGTGGTTTATGCTCTTGATTTTAATTCCATAGATTGTGCTATAAACTACAAGAATAAAACTTCATGGTATTATCATTTAGCCACATATCTAGGGAACAATAGAAATGATTTCTTCATACCCTGTTTCTCAGATTTTTATCATCCCCATCTTTGTATATATTCTAAAACTCACTACCCAAGAATGGTCTGTGGCTCCAGACCTACTGAATCAGCATTTTTACAAGATAACCCAAGTATTTTGTAAGCACATTAAGGTTTAAAAGCCCTACTCTAAAAAACAACTTTTATCTATGAATATAGCATAGCAGCTATACTTTTTATAGTTTGAAAACCACATTCAGTATCTGCGTGGCTTTTGTTGCTTCATTTTAAAATCTGTTCATTTCAAACCTACTGGTCAGACAGAAGATAAAATATAAACCAGAAAAATAGTACACCTGATAGAAACTTTAATGTTATCAGATGCTTAAAAGATCTTACAGTAGAATCAAATGTAATTCACACCATTCTGCTTGTTAATGAGGAGACATAGCTAGAAAAATGTTGCTAAGGCCAATGTCAAAGAAATTACTGCCTATGTTTTCTTCTGGTTTCATGTCTTACATTTGGCTCTTTAATCCATTTTGAGTTTATTTTTGTGTATAGTATAAGAAAGTGTCCCAGTTTCATTCTTTTGCATGTAACTATCCAATATTCCCAGCATTGTTTTTTTTTAATATTTTATTTATTTATTTGACAGATAGAGATCACAAGTAGGCAGAGAAGCAGGTAGAGAGAGAGGAGGAAGCAGGCTCCCTGCTGAGCAGAGAGCCCAATGAGGGACTCAATCCCAGGATCCTGAGATCATGACCTGAGCCGAAGGCAACAGCTTAACCCACTGAGCCACCCAGGCGCCCCAGGAGTATGAACACTTTAAGGATAATGATTCTTCCAATCCATGAGCATGAAATGTCTTTCCATTTGTGTCATCTTTAATTTCTTTCATCAATGTCTTATAGTTTTCAAAGTCCAGATCTTTCACCTCCTTAGTTAAGTTTATTCCTAAGTATTTTGTTTTTTTAATACAATTGTAAATGGAATTATTTTCTTAATTTCTCATTCTGCTACTTTGTTATTAGTGTATAGAAATGCAACTGATTTCTGTATGTTAATTTTATATCCTGCAACTTTACTGAATTCATTTATATTCTGCTTATTATTGAAATGGTTGTTTTTTGTTTCTTTGTACTTTTCCTGCACATCAACTTTAGATAGTTATGACATGTAGAAACATACTTTGAAATAACTCACCTCTGGAGAAAAATATATTATCTTGACATCATTTTAATAAGCATAGGGTTTGGAGTCAGACAGGCCTGAGATATAATATGTACTTCACTACTTCCTAATTTTCTACTGTTGAGCATCAGTTTCCTCATCTGTAAATTGGCGAAGATACCTACAAATATGATGGCTAGGAGGATTGGATGGGGTGATATCATATAAAGTTTCCAGCGCAGTGACTGTAGTATCTCAATAAATGTTAGTTTCTTTCATTTCCCCCAGTCCCAAAAGCAGAATTAAAATTTTTCACATACTCATTCTGAGTTCTTTGTAATATAAATATAACTATATAATGCTAATGTTATATAATGTTATAATAGCTATAATAACTGTAATAATAACTATATAATGTTAATATAAATGTTAACAAATATTTGGCACTTCTCAGATTTACACGTACTAAGCTAAATGTATCAAGTTCAGTTTAAGCAATTCAGGATTACTGTTAGTGATTATGGGGAAGAGATTCTCTCTCTCTCTTTCTCTCTCTCTCTTTTTTGAGTAAACTCTGTGGCCAGTTGTGGGGTTTACAACCATTATGAGATTGAGAGTCACATGGTCTACCAACTAAGCCAGCCAGGTGCCCCAATAGGGAACAGAGTCATTTTTTTTTTTTTTTAAGATTTTATTTATTTGACAGAGAGGGAGAGATCACAAGTAGGCAGAGAGGCAGGCAGAGAGAGAGGGGGAAGCAGGCTCCCCACTGAGCAGAGAGCCTGATGCAGGACTCAATCCCAGGACCCTGAGATCATGACCTGAGCAGAAGGCCGAGGTTTAACCCACTGAGCCACTCAGGCACCCCTAAGGAACAGATTCTTAAAAAGAAGTTTTGCTACTGTCTTTTCAACATAAAGACCTATATATTAGCCTCAGATTTTATTGTATGAATTGATAAGCTTTTATGTATAAATACCACTTTTTCTTTTTTTTAAGATTTTATTTATTTATTTGACAGAGATCACAGGTAGGCAGAGAGACCGGCAGAAAGAGAGGAAGGGAAACAGGCTCTCTGCTGAGCAGAGAGCCCAACTCGGGGCTTGATCCCAGGATGCTAGGATCATGACCTGAGCCAAAGGCAGAGGCTTTAACCCACTGAGCCACCCAGGCACCCCTAAATACCACTCTTTCCCTATTTCTAGACATTACCTCTTTTTCATGAAGAAATGACCAGTCTTGCGCCCCATTCATCAATCAAAGACTCTGTCTAGTGTTGAGAATACTTCTTGGCATCTAGCATATTCTAAATATTGTCTTTTCATTATTTCTGGCATATCATCTGGGGAAAGCTAATTCAGAATCTTTTTTTATATAAATATATTCATGGCCCCTTTCCAAGGAATTCTAGGCACCTGTAATGCAGGATGTCATGTAGCTCGAGGCATAAATGACTAATTCAGAGTTATATCTTAAAGACAGAAGCAGTAGAATCCTCAACTCTGTGTTAGATGTCATACTTAGACCATACTGGCTCCTTTGTATGTCTCCTTTTGTGTGTCTGATTCATCTGCCTTCAAACTTGGTATTTATTTTACACTCTGATATTGTTCCAAATGAAGCCAGCTCTAATATTAATTCAGCCTTCTAATTAAAGCTACCTATAAAATAAAAGTGGGTGCTTGTGCCCTTTTTCATGGAGTTTCACATGAAGCTATTCACTCCTATATGTTCAAGAAGCATTGTATTTTCTTTTTGCCTAGATTTGTGGGTTATTGACCAGTTGTGTTCTTCATAATTTAATAATGGATTATTTTTTGAGTGTTATTTAGTCTTCTTACTTTGACATAAATCACTGCTTTCTCTCCAGTTTGTCAGGGTTCTGGTTTTTCTAACATGGTTCCTTTTAAGTGTTTGACTGGGAGTTATGGTTGGTTTTAATATCTTGTCGTCTTGAGTTTTGTCTTATCTCAGAACACAGGACTCTCAGAAGAACCTGTTTGTCTGCTGAACACCCTACCAAAATATACTCTTATTTCAGGGTGCTGATGGATAGCAGCAGAACCAAAATTCGAAAAATAATAGAAATCTACCAGAAACTGTTAAAGTTAGAAATTTTCAAAAAACTATTGAATCATTGCACAGAAACCTCTTGATGAAAAAATCTTGTTATTTTTGACTTTTAATTATATCTGTATTAATTAAATTCTGCTTAAATAATTAATCCTACCTCTCGTTTTTAGGCAAGAGGCCAGGGAAAGTAATACAGTTTAAATGGTGTTTGCCATCAGGGAGGCTTTTCTAGTCTGTAACTACAAATTTTGTCATTTCTATTATTGGTTTCCATTCCCCTATGAATTCTTAACGGTTTTATTCTTTATTGATTTTAAGCAATAACCATTGCCATGCATTGTAAACAAGCACCATTTTCTACTGTAATCTTTAACTTCTCCAAGGATAACCATATTTAGACTTCTCTTAGGTTTCCCTTTAGGTTGATTTTTTTTTTAGTGAGCAAACAAAAATTTTCCCTCCCATTTGTTATTACCTCAGAGAGGGAACTAACATTTGTCAGCGCCTGCTCTGTGCCAGATAACATCCATGTCTCACAACACTCCCTTCTTCTCTACAGTCTGTGTTTTATCTGTACCTTGCTGCTTTCTTCCTTTCCTTACCTCATCACCTGCTCTGTTTTCAGTGCCATTGATGAATCCAAAGCCAATCTTTCTCAATAACTCTGGAGAGATTTGGGGAATTCTGTATTATTAGAATACATTTGGAATTGTAGTGATTTGAGGTAATATGAAATAGAGAAGTGATGAGTATGAGGAGCTAAGAAAACCAACAGCTTCTAGGATTTCTTTCTCTTTCAGAAGCATACCTAGTATTATTTTAAGACCTACCAGGAGATTATACCTTTTTCTTGAGTGTCCACAGTATTTAAAGGAAATCAGAGCATGGCAGCTTGTCATGCAGGATTTCCATTTGCAATGTCTTATTCCCTGAGCTAGCATGCTAAGGGTTTCACTGCCTGACAGATAAATTGGGGAGAAAGGGATTTGGATCAGGAGCTTCATTTGATCATTGCCCTTCACCTGTTGTCCATTTAACAATAACCTTGAAGAGTTTGTACAATCTTCTCTTTAGTAGGAAAATAGTAGACCCAGAATTCAGCTGGCTCTTGCTTATGAAAGTGAGACAGATTATAGAGAAAGGACAGGGCTCACAGGCTGCTGATTAGGATGAAATACCAGCTGATCTAGAGGGAGATGCAAGAGTGATGGTATTGCGGCTGCACATAAGTGTGGGAGACACTTGTGAGTATTGCACAGTAAATCTGCACCTTCCGTGGGCACTCATTTAAGGGGAGGCTTCCTCGGGATGGGGCTTCTGCAACACATGTCTAATAGGTGCATTCATTTTAATATGCTCATTCATTGAATAGGCCTGATTAATTAGTACATGTCACCATCTGGTACTTAGTGAGACTATTCATTTTTAAAATGTTGAAATTGCAGGGAATGGTGCACACCAATTAAAATCCTTTTAACTGGATTGTGTTGGTATAAAGTATACGTGTAGGAGGACTTCATTGGAATTCAGCCTGCATCTAAGGGTACATACATCAGCCTGAAGTCAATTAGAACAAAAGAAGTCAAGAAAGGAGAAAATGAAAGAAGAGCTGCATTTTTCTGAATGTGTCTGCTCATATATTGGGCTTTCTCTGTTTTTGTTTGTCTGTTCTTCCTCTCACTTGTCTTGATTGTTCTCCTACCTTTTATTTTGGATTCTTTCTTTCACTTTCACCCTCCATTTTTGTCTTTTTATTCCTCATTTTCTTGTCTTCTCCCCACCTCATCATTCTCCAGTCATACATTAAAACAGAAGAGTTGGATGAGTACTTTTATGTGTGATATAGTAAAATCTTAGCTCTCTATGTTCTTTGAAAGAATGAGTTTTAATTGGCCAAATTTTCCGGATAATTGGGAGCTCAAGTTCATTAAACATTAAAATGTTTTCAGTTAAAAAAATCTAATCATTTGATGCTTATGTGACCTACATTTTTTTAAAATGCAGACAAAGACTTGGGGACTTTTTTTCCACTCTACCTTTGTTTTCCAAATTTGCTATACAGCATACTTATAATTAAACAAATAAACTTTTAAATAATAAAACCATTTTTATGAAAATCTTCCCAAAATACATTTCAGACTTTTGTTGTTTTCCTTCTTCCTTACAAAGGATACTCAACATAATTTAAAAATTTCTTGATATCTTGCTATAATTAAGGTCAAGGTCAATTAGTGCCATTCTGGAAAATGCAGTGATACCCTTATGAGATCTTTGCACTTTGCCCACACTGGGATGCTTTCTGAGCTCTTTAGTTTGGTTTTTGTATTTTTCTTTCTCTCCATTTGCTGTCAGGTAGTCATTTCTGTATGAATGCTTTTGTCCCTTTCTAAGCTTTTTGGTCTGTGAAATCAGATAAAGCATTATTTATTCATCTGTTCAAGAAGCATATAGGTACCAAACCTGAATAAGAAGCTAAGACTAGCAAGTGAGGTAGAGGAAGTTTTATACAAACAGCCATAAGTCCCATGTGATGGGAATTATGAAAAGAAAACAGCTAATTTTAAGAAGAGGATCTGCAGGGGCTCCTGGGTGGCTCAGTCGTTAAGGGTCTGCTTCAGCTCAGGTCATGATCCCAGAGTCCTGGGATCAAGCCCCACATCGGGCTCCCTGCTGGGCAGGAAGTCTGCTTCTCCCTCTCCCACGCCCCCTGCTTGTGTTCCCTCTCTCTATGAGCCTCTCTCTATCAAATAAATAAATAACATCTTTAAAAAAAAAAAAAGAGGATCTGCAGCTTCACAGGGGACTTGGCATGGGAATGAAGCATGGAAAGTTCTATAGAATATTGAACTTTTTAAAAAAATTTTTATTTAATTATTTTTTTTTTATAAACATATATTTTTATCCCCAGGGGTACAGGTCTGTGAATCACCAGGTTTACACACTTCACAGCACTCACCAAAGCACATACCCTCCCCAATGTCCATAATCCCACCTCCTTCTCCCAACCCCCTTCCCCCAGCAACCCTCAGTTTGTTTTGTGAAATTAAGAGTCACTTATGGTTTGTCTCCCTCCCAATTCCATCTTGTTTCATTGATTCTTCTTCTACCCACTTAAGCCCCCATGTTGCATCACCACTTCCTCATATCAGGGAGATCATATGATAGTTGTCTTTCTCTGCTTGACTTATTTCGCTAAGCATGATATGCTCTAGTTCCATCCATGTTGTTGCAAATGGCAAGATTTCATTTCTTTTGATGGCTGCATAGTATTCCATTGTGTATATATACCACATCTTCTTGATCCATTCATCTGTTGATGGACATCTAGGTTCTTTCTATAGTTTGGCTATTGTGGACATTGCTGCTATAAACATTCAGGTGCACGTGCCCCTTTGGATCACTGTGTTTGTATCTTTAGGGTAAATACCCAGTAGTGCAATTGCTGGGTCATAGGGCAGTTCTATTTTCAACGTTTTGAGGAACCTCCATGCTATTTTCCAGAGTGGCTGCACCAGGTTGCATTCCCACCAACAGTGTAGGAGGGTTCCCTTTTCTCCGCATCCTCGCCAGCATCTGTCATTTCCTGACTTGTTGATTTTAGCCATTCTGACTGGTGTGAGGTGATATCTCATTGTGGTTTTGATTTGTATTTCCCTGATGCTGAGTAATATGGAGCACTTTTTCATGGGTCTGTTGGCCATCTGGATGTCTTCTTTGCAGAAATGTCTGTTCATGTCCTCTGCCCATTTCTTGATTGGATTATTTGTTCTTTGGGTGTTGAGTTTGCTAAGTTCTTTATAGATTCTGGACACTAGTCCTTTATCTGATATGTTGTTTGCAAATATCTTCTCCCATTCTGTCAGTTGTCTTTTGATTTTGTTAACTGTTTCCTTTGCTGTGCAAAAGCTTTTGATCTTGATGAAATCCCAATAGTTCATTTTTGCCCCTGCTTCCCTTGCCTTTGGCGATGTTCCTAGGAAGATGTTGCTGCGGCTGAGGTGGAAGAGGTTGCTGCCTGTGTTCTCCTCAAGGATTTTGATGGATTCCTTTCTCACATTGAGGTCCTTCATCCATTTTGAGTCTATTTTCATGTGTGGTGTAAGGAAATGGTCCAATTTCATTTTTCTGCATGTGGCTGTCCAATTTTCCCAGCACCATTTATTGAAGAGGCTGTCTTTTTTCCATTGGTCATTCTTTCCTGCTTTGTCGAAGATTAGTTGACCATAGAGTTGAGGGTCTATTTCTGGGCTCTCTATTCTGTTCCATTGATCTATGTGTCTGTTTTTGTGCCAGTACCATGCTGTCTTGATGATGACAGCTTTGTAATAGAGCTTGAAGTCCGGAATTGTGATGCCACCAACGTTGGCTTTCTTTTTCAATATCCCTTTGGCTATTCGAGGTCTTTTCTGGTTCCATATAAATTTTAGAATTATTTGTTCCATTTCTTTGAAAAAGATGGATGGTACTTTGATAGGAATTGCATTAAATGTGTAGATTGCTTTAGGTGGCATAGACATTTTCACAATATTTATTCTTCCAATCCAGGAGCATGGAACATTTTTCCATTTCTTTGTGTCTTCCTCAATTTCTTTCATGAATACTTTATAGTTTTCTGAGTATAGATTCTGTGCCTCTTTGGTTAGGTTTATTCCTAGGTATCTTATGGTTTTGCGTGCAATTGTAAATGGGATTGGCTCCTTAATTTCTCTTTCTTCTGTCTTGTTGTTGGTGTAGAGAAATGCAACTGATTTCTGTGCATTGATTTTATATCCTGACACTTTACTGAATTCCTGTACAAGTTTTAGCAGTTTTGGAGTGGAGTCTTTTGGGTTTTCCACATATAGTATCATATCATCTGCGAAGAGTGATAGTTTGACTTCTTCTTTGCCGATTTGGATGCCTTTAATTTCCTTTTGTTGTCTGATTGCTGAGGCTAGAACCTCTAGTACTATGTTGAATAGCAGTGGTGATAATGGACATCCCTGCCGTGTTCCTGACCTTAGCGGAAAAGCTTTCAGTTTTTCTCCATTGAGAATGATATTTGCGGTGGGTTTTTCATAGATGGCTTTGATGATATTGAGGTATGTGCCCTCTATCCCTACACTTTGAAGAGTTTTGATCAGGAAGGGATGCTGTACTTTGTCGAATGCTTTTTCAGCATCTATTGAGAGTATCATATGGTTCTTGTTCTTTCTTTTATTGATGTGTTGTATCACATTGACTGATTTGCGGATGTTGAATCAACCTTGCAGCCCTGGAATAAATCCCACTTGGTCGTGGTGAATAATCCTTTTAATGTACTGTTGAATCCTATTGGCTAGTATTTTGGTGAGAATTTTCGCATCTGTGTTCATCAAGGATATTGGTCTATAGCTCTCTTTTTTGATGGGATCCTTGTCTGGTTTTGGGATCAAGGTGATGCTGGCCTCATAAAATGAGTTTGGAAGTTTTCCTTCCATTTCTATTTTTTGGAACAGTTTCAGGAGAATAGGAATTAGTTCTTCTTTAAATGTTTGGTAGAATTCTTCGGGGAAGCCGTCTGGCCCTGGGCTTTTGTTTGTTTGGAGATTTTTAATGACTGTTTCAATCTCCTTACTGGTTATGGATCTGTTCAGGCTTTCTATTTCTTCCTGGTTCAGTTGTGGTAGTTTATATGTTTCTAGGAATGCATCCATTTCTTCCAGATTGTCAAATTTGTTGGCGTAGAGTTGCTCATAGTATGTTCTTATAATAGTTTGTATTTCTTTGGTGTTAGTTGTGATCTCTCCTCTTTCATTCATGATTTTATTTATTTGGGTCCTTTCTCTTTTCTTTTTGATAAGTCGGGCCAGGGGTTTATCAATTTTATTAATTCTTTCAAAGAATCAGCTCCTAGTTTCGTTGATTTGTTCTATTGTTTTTTTGGTTTCTATTTCATTGATTTCTGCTCTGATCTTTATGATTTCTCTTCTCCTGCTGGGCTTAGGGTTTCTTTCTTGTTCTTTCTCCAGCTCCTTTAGGTGTAAGGTTAGATTGTGTACCTGAGACCTTTCTTGTTTCTTGAGAAAGGCTTGTACCGCTATATATTTTCCTCTCAGGACTGCCTTTGTTGTGTCCCACAGATTTTGAACCGTTGTATTTTCATTATCATTTGTTTCCATGATTTTTTTCAATTCTTCTTTAATTTCCCGGTTGACCCATTCATTCTTTAGAAGGATGCTGTTTAGTCTCCATGTATTTGGGCTCTTTCCAAACTTCCTCTTGTGATTGAGTTCTAGCTTCAGAGCATTGTGGTCTGAAAATATGCAGGGAATGATCCCAATCTTTTGATACCGGTTGAGTCCTGCTATAGGACCGAGGATGTGATCTATTCTGGAGAATGTTCCATGTGCACTAGAGAAGAATGTGTATTCTGTTGCTTTGGGATGAAATGTTCTGAATATATCTGTGATATCCATCTGGTCCAGTGTGTCGTTTAAGGCCTTTATTTTTTTTGCTGATCTTTTGCTTGGATGATCTGTCCATTTCAGTGAGGGGAATGTTAAAGTCCCCTACTATTATTGTATTATTGTTGATGTGTTTCTTTGATTTAGTTATTAATTGGTTTATATAGTTGGCTGCTCCCACGTTGGGGGCATAGATATTTTAAATTGTTAGTTCTTCTTGTTGGACAGACCCTTTGAGTATGATATAGTGTCCTTCCTCATCTCTTATTATAGACTTTGGCTTAAAATCTAATTGATCTGATATAAGGATTGCCACTCCTGCTTTCTTCTGATGTCCATTAGCATGGTAAATTCTTTTCCACCCCCTCACTTTAAATCTGGAGGTGTCTTCGGGCTTAAAATGAGTTTCTTGGAGGCAACATGTAGATGGGTTTTGTTTTTTTATCCATTCTGATACCCTGTGTCTTTTGACAGGGGCATTTAGCCCATTAACATTCAGGGTAACTATTGAGAGATATGAATTTAGTGCCATTGTATTGCCTGTAAGGTGACTGTTACTGTATATGGTCTCTGTTCCTTTCTGATCTACCACTTGTAGGCTCTCTCTTTGCTTAGAGGACCCCTTTCAAGATTTCCTGTAGAGCTGGTTTGGTGTTTGCAAATTCTTTCAGTCTTTGTTTGTCCTGGAAGCTTTTAATCTCTCCTATTTTCAATGATAGCCTAGCTGGATATAGTATTCTTGGCTGCATGTTTTTTCTTGTTTAGTGCTCTGAAAATATCATGCCAGCTCTTTCTGGCCTGCCAGGTCTCTGTGGATAAGTCAGCTGCCAATCTAATATTTTTACCATTGTATGTTACAGACTTCTTTTCCCGGGCTGCTTTCAGGATTTTCTCTTTGTCACTGAGACTTGTAAATTTTACTATTAGGTGACGGGGTGTGGGCCTATTCTTATTGATTTTGAGGGGCGTTCTCTGAACCTCCTGAATTTTGATGCTCGTTCCCTTTGCCATATTGGGGAAATTGTCCCCAATAATTCTCTCCAGTATACCTTCTGCTCCCCTCTCTCTTTCATCTTCTTCTGGAATCCCAATTATTCTAACGTTGTTTCGTCTTATGGTGTCACTTATCTCTCGAATTCTCCCCCCATGGTCCAGTAGCTGTTTGTCCCTCTTTTGCTCAGCTTCTTTATTCTCTATCATTTGGTCTTCTATATTATTAATTCTTTCTTCTGCCTCATTTATCCTAGCAGTGAGAGCCTCCATTTTTGATTGCACCTCTTTAATAGCTTTTTTGATTTCAACTTGGTTAGATTTTCGTTCTTTTATTTCTCCAGAAAGGGCTTTTATATCTCCCGAGAGGGTTTCTCTAATATCTTCCATGCCTTTTTCGAGCCCGGCTAGAACCTTGAGAATCGTCATTCTGAACTCTAGATCTGACATATTACCAATATCTGTATTGATTAGGTCCCTAGCCTTCGGTACTGCCTCTCGTTCTTTTTTTTGTGGTGAATTTTTCCGTCTTGTCATTTTGTCCAGATAAGAGTATATGAAGGAGCAAGTAAAATACTAAAAGGGTGGCAACAACCCCAGGAAAATATGCTTTAACCAAATCAGAAGAGATCCCAAATCGTGAGGGGGGAGAAAGGGGATAAAAAGAGGTTCAAAAAGGAAGAAAGAAAAAAAAAAGAAAAGCAAAAAGAAAAGAATTTATAAAAAAGAAAATGAATAAAGAAAAATATAAAAAAGAAAAAATATATATATTAGATAAACTAGTTAAAAAACGTTAAAAAAGAAAAGGGTAAAAGTTAAAAAAAAATTTTACCAGAAGGCGAGGAAAAAAAAATGAAAAAGAAAAAAATTAAATTAACTGCAAGACTAAAAAAAATCACGGGGAGAAAGCCATGAGTTCCGTGCTTTGCTTTCTCCTCCTCTGGAATTCTGCTGCTCTCCTTGGTATTGAAACTGCACTCCTTGGTAGATGAACTTGGTCTTGGCTGGATTTCTCGTTGATCTTCTGGGGTAGGGGCCTGGTGTAGTGATTCTCAAGTGTCTTTGCCCCAGGCGGAATTGCACTACCCTTACCAGGGGCCAGGCTGAGTAATCCACTCGGGTTTGCTTTCAGGAGCTTTTGTTCCCTGAGCCCTTTCCGTAGAGTTCCAGAGGACAGGAATGAAAATGGCGGCCTCCTGGTCTCCGGCCCAGAGGAGCCGAGAGCCCGGGTCCCCACTCCTCAGTGCGCCCTCAGAGAACAGCGCCCAGTTACTCCCATCTGTCTGACCTCCGGCCGTGCTCCGAGCTCACCGAGCTTGTGACCGGTTCAAGGTAACACCAAGCTGTGATCTTACTGTCGACTTTGTCTCTGTAGCCAGTTTTCCCGTTCCAATATCCACAAGCTCTGCAACACTCAGACACCCCGATCCTTCTGTGACCCTGTGGGACCTGAGGCCACACTGACCCCGCATGGGCCTCACCTGGGTTTAGCCTCTGGAGCAATGTCCCTCAGCGGAAGAGACTTTTAAAAGTCCTGATTTTGTGCGCCGTTGCTCTGCCGCTTGCTGGGAGCCCCCCCCCCGCCCCCCCGGGTCTAGCTTCCCGTCGCTTTGGATTCACTTCTCCGACGGTCCTGCCTTTCAGAAAGTGATTGTTTTTCTGTTTCCACAATTGCTGTTCTTCTTCTCTTTGATCTGCTGATGGATTTGCAGGTGTTTGCAATCTTTAGATAAGCTATCTAGCTGATCTCCTGCTAGCTGAAGTAGTCTCAGCCTACTACTTCTCCACCATCTTGACTCCTCCCCTTGAACAGTATTTATATGGGTGGACATGTAGGAGATGATGATAAAAAATGGTAAGGCAGAGTCAATCACAGAAGAGCACTGGATTTAGTTTTAAGGAGTTCAAATGTGTTATAGAAACAACTGAAAACCATGAAATGGTTGCATGAAAAAGTAAGTAGAGTGGTAAAGAGCTGTACTTTAGAGGAATTAATAGACAATAAGATACCATCCCAGTACCTCAAACAAAGAATGATGAAATTGAGGACTCAGGTGATGGCTGGAGTTGTCAAAGGGAGAGTACACATCAGAGAGATAAGACCTGGCAATTAATTGGGTATAGCATGAGAAGGACTCAGGGGGCAGGGGGAATTTGTCAATGCTGACCAAACTGAACGTCTACCGAAACTGTGATACCATTAATTGTTATGGTGCCCAGAACAAGGTGGAACACATTTTGGAGGAAAGATAATTAATTCTATTTAGAGATGTCTAGTAGGCAGTTGGAAAGTGAAGTCTGAAGCATCAAAGGACAAGAGGTACAGGCCCTGGGAGGTTATTCCACACTTACATATTTGGGAATACAAAAGATCACAGAAGAAATTATTAGAAAAGGGAGTCTTTTTAAAAGGGTAATAGTAATTATTGTTCTCACCAGACCATTTGCACTCAAGATTTAGAGTCAACTCGATATAAGAAAATAACAAATTATTTTTAATGGGGAGAATTTTAATCACATATGTGACTTTAGACTATGTTTGCTATTTTCATTCAGGTCTCAATTTCTCATTATTCTCTACAGTAAAGTAGTGCAAATTATTGCTAACTTAATTCTCTACCCTTCTCAGTATGCCTCTGGGAAAATCATCCTTGATCTTCATGTAGACACCCCAGAGTCATTGTCAATCCCTGTCCCTTTCCACCAGCATCCCACTGGTTGATAAGTGTTGTCCATTTAGCCTTTCAAATCAGCCCCTACCCATTATTTCCTACTGTACCTGTGTTAGTTTGGGGTCTTACCTACTCTCTCTTGTAATAGTTGAACTAGCCACATTGCCTCCAACCTTGCCTCCTATCAATCTGCCCATGGAAAACATGGCTCACCTGAATTCTTAAAGTGCAGGTAGTATCACATTGCCCTACTGCTCAGCAACTCCTTCCTGATATAATCTGACAGTAGCTCTTAAAACTAATGTAAAACACAAATCCAAAATGGAATGCTAAAGTTTCTTTGCAGGTCAGTTGTTCAGAACTTGGACTACCTTTTCCCTGTAGAAATAAGTGATAGATTGGTGTGCAAGTAGGCTGAAACTTTCAATTAAACCATTCATGGTAATTGAGGCCAACATTATAGTTACCAGTGTCTCCATAGCAATAGCATGGCCCAACTGGTATGTCAAGATGGCGTGCAGATATGTGTGGAGAGTATTGGATGTGATCATGCCCCTTCCTGTCATCCACTGATTCAGAGATTTAATAAAGAAGGAATTTATTTATTATTAATAGATTATATTAATTATTATATGCATTATTATATAATCTATTTTAAGAATAAAATTATTTTAAAATAATAAATAATTAAAATAATAAATAATAAAATTAAAATATACTAAATTAATAAAAGAAATATAAAAGAAATAAAATGAAATAAAATAAATATAATATGATAAAATAAAATATAATTTATTTTAAGTATATTTTATAAATTATATCTAATATATTATATTAATAATATACATTATATTATAATAATATTATATATTATATTATTTTGTTTATATTGTATTATATATTTATTTATAAAGCACTATTATGAATCAACCTCTGTGTCAGGCACTTTATACAGTTTGAGATACAATTGACATATAGCATTGTGTAAGTTTACGTTGTGCGATGTGTTGATTTGATACATTTGCAGTATGATTATTGCTGTAGCACTAGCTAACACCTCTATTATGTCACATAATTATCATTTCTTTGGTAGAATATTCGATATCTAGAATCTTAGCATCTTTGGAGTATATAATACAGTATTTTGACTATAATCACTAAGCTGTGCATTAGGTCTCCAGAACTTACTCATCTTCTAACTGCAAGTTTGACCAATATCTCTCCAGTTAACTCCACTCCTCAGTCCCTAGAAGCCACCACTCCACTCCCTGTTTCTTTGAGTTCAACTTTTTTAGATCCTACATATAAGTAATATTTTATAGTATTTGTCTTTCTCTGTCTGACTTATCTCACTTAGCATAATGCCCTCAAGATCTGTTCATGTCACAAATGGCAGGATTCCTTCTTTCTCGTGGCTGAATAATATTCCATTCTTATTCCATGTTATTTTTATCCATTCATCTTTTGATAGACACTCAACTTATTTCCTATCTTGGCTTTGTAAACAATGCTACAATAAACATAGGAGTGCAAGTATATTTTTGATACTCTTGTTTTCATTTCCTTTGTATATATGCCCAGTAGTGGGATTGCTGGATTATATAGTAGTTCTATTTTTAATTTTTTGAGGAAACCTCATACTGTTCTCCATCTTGGTCAAACCGAATTACATTTCCCACCAATAGTGCACAGGATTCCCTTTTTTCCACATTCTTGCCAACACTCATTATTGCATATCTTCCTTTTTTTTTAATTTTTAAATTTATCTCATATCTTCTTGATGATAGCCATTCTAACAGGTGAAAAGTGATATGTGCTTTTGATTTGCATTTATCTAATGACTAGTGATGGGGATCTTTTCATGTACCTGTTGGCCATTTGGATGCCTTCTTTGGAAAAATGTCTTTTTAGTTCCCCTGCCCTTTTAAAAATTTGCGATTGTGTGTTTTTGTTAAAGAGTTGTATGAGCTCTTTGTATACTTTAAACACAAACTCCTTATCCAATATATGGTTTGCAAATATTTTCTTCCATTCTCTAGTTTGTCTTTTTTTTTTTTTAAGATGTTTTATTTATTTATTTGAGAGAGAGACAGTGAGAGAGATCATGAGTGAAGAGAAGGTCAGAGAGAGAAGCAGACTCCCGTGGAGCTGGGAGCCCGATGTGGGACTCGATCCCAGGACTCCAGGATCATGACCTGAGCCGAAGGCAGTCGTCCAACCAACTGAGCCACCCAGGCGTCCCACTAGTTTGTCTTTTGATTTTGTTGATTGTTTCTTTCACTGTGCAGAAACATTTTAGTGCGATGTGGTCCAATTTATCAATTTTTGTTTTTGGTGCTTATACTTTTGTTGTCATATTCAAAAAATGGTTGCCAAGACCAATGTCAAGGAACTTTCCCCCTCTCTGTTTCTTCTAGGAATCTTATGGCTTCAGGTATTATGTTTTAAGTTTTTAATCTTTTTTGAATTGATTTTTGTGTGTGGTGTAAGACAGGGATTCAGTTTCGTTCTCTTGCATGTGGCTGTTCAGTTCTCCCAACTCCATTTATTGAAAAGACTCCTTTCTCCATTGTATATTCTTGTTTTCTTTGTTGTGAACTAATTGACCAATATATATGCATGGTTTATTTTGGGGCTGTTTATTCTTTTCCATTGGTCTGTGTGTCTATTTTTATGCCAGTACCAGACTCTCTTAATTACTTTAGCTTTGAAGTCGAGTTTGAGTTCAGGAGTGTGACGCTTCTAGCTTTTCCTTTTTCAGGGTTGCTCTGGCCATTTGAGGTCTTTTGTGGCTCCATACAAATTTTAGAATTGTTTTTTCTATTTCTGTGAAAAGTGCCATTGAGATTTTGATAGGGATTGCACTGGACCAGAGAAGAAGAAGTAAAATTAATGATAAAATGATAGGATTTTGTGTGTAGAAAATCCTAAAGACAATTTAAAAAAAGTGTTGGCACTAATCAGTGAATTCAGTAAAGACACAAGATGTAAAATCAATTGTGTTTCTGTATACTAACAAAAAAAATCTGAAAAAAATGAAAAAAAAAAAACCCCATAAAGTTGAATAAAGTACTTTTTGATTTACTCAAAGAAATGAAAGATATATATGATGAAAACTTTTAAGACTTTGATGAAAGAAGTTAAAAGGAGACACAAACAAATGGAAAGATGGCCCATGTTCCTGGATTGGAAGAATTAATATTGTTAAAATGTCCATGCTACTCAAAGCTATCTATAAATATATAGGTTCAATGCAATCCCTATATATTTTATCTAAATTCATTTTAACAATGGCCCGGCGAAGTAGATGGTTATTATACTCCTTTAAGAGATGCTGAGCAAATTAATAATGTAAATAAGATCACAAGAGGAATGCTTATCTGACATAACAGAATGGTATTTTTAAGCACTACTTTCAAATTTAGTAATTTATAGACTCCTTATTTGGTAAAAAAAAAAAAACTGGAGTCTTTTACTATTCATACATATTATTACAATTTTACTTAAATATGAACGAACAAAATTAGATATATATTCTTATACGTGTATTTCTCACTTAGCTCTAAACTGAAACGAACTTAAAATTTAAGTACAAAAAAGCCTATAAAATTAG
Organism: Mustela nivalis; assembly: GCF_964662115.1. Lineage (NCBI taxonomy): Eukaryota > Metazoa > Chordata > Mammalia > Carnivora > Mustelidae > Mustela > Mustela nivalis. Next base: position 118,045,754 of record NC_139025.1, read on the forward strand.
TGAAATGCAAACTAATATTATTTTAATAGAGTGATGATATTTTGCCAAAGCGGAATTGCTGCTCACCACATGAATATGGAGCTGTCTGCCACCCCAGAGTTGTCTGGGCAGCTTTTGTGACCATCGTGCTCTTTTCCTGCCACATTTCTGTCTAAGATGTGGAAAATCCAGAATTGGTACAGTGTACAGTGACTACACTGTTACTTCATTTTGGTCTTAGTGGGACTGTATCATTTACCTATCAAGCAAGCCTCCTTTTTTTCTCATTATTCCTTCCAGTTAAAATAGTGTGCTTGATGCCAGTTCAGACCAGAAAGGGAAATGTATATGTACATTTGCAATCATGTTGCAAATCACATGACTGTGCTTAGTTAATAAGTGGCACTGCAATGATCCAGCATATGTTTATAGTAATTTTGATGTAAACTTTCTTTTTAGTTCAATATTAAAGTTCTTTTGGAAAACTCATAAACTCTTGAAAAGAGACCCTGGATTCCAGTTTGAAAGATACTTTTAATGTATTTGTAAGTGGTTATTTATTTATTTATTTTGCAATTATTTATTTATAACAATCATGAAAATAATTCTTATTTGCTTATTAAGAACAGATCCTCCAAATACCAGGAAAGACTGTTACACTTGTTTATGATGGTATCTCTTTGAAAGCAATACATTTCTATTTCTTTAAAGTACTGTATAACTCAAACTTTCACTAATTTGAAAGTGCTTTTTCTCTTTAAAATTCTAAATTAGAAATGTTTTGCAGAATGCATTGTACACTCTTTTCCGTAGCTGGGGAAGGTAAAATTTACTTTGATTGGAAAAATAATACCTCAAAGCAAATGTGCAAGATCCACAAAACAGTAAAGCTTCCAGAAATGGTAAAGTGTGGTAACTAATGACATTATTCTTCCTCTGATGCTGTTGCTATAAACATTCTAGAGGGATTTCTCTCTGAATAATTGACTGTTTTGTTAGTCAAAACCAACTTCCTTCCCAACTTCCTTTTCTCCCTTTCTCTTATGTTTGTATCTTGCACTGTCCTCATTTCCCCCTCTTTCTTATTTCCTTGTTTCATTTTAAAGATTTTTTTTAAGTAATCTCTACTCCCAACATGGGGCTCGAGCTTCCAACCCTGAGATCAAGAGTCGCATGCTCTACTGACCAAGTTGGTCAGACACCCCTTCATTCCCTTGTTTGATACCAGAGATCACCTGTCTTTTCACATCTCAGTCAGCCTACAGTCCAGCTTTCTTCACTTGACAGTTGGCTGTGTGATTGCGGGCAGTGGAGAGGAAGAACACAGCAAGGCAACTTCTAGTAGCATCTTACAGTTCACTCTCAGTAAGCGACTTTAGAAGCCCTCCTAATAGGGGTGGCTCCTGAAAGATCATGCTTAATTTGCCTCATGATAGTCACTTGGGGGATGCCTGGGTGGCTCAGTTGGTTAAGCAGCTGCCTTCGGCTCAGGTCATGATCCCAGCGTCCTGGGATCGAGTCCCACATCGGGCTCCTTGCTCGGCAGGAAGCCTGCTTCTCCCTCTGCCTCTGCCTGCCATTCTGTCTGCCTGTGCTCGCTCTCTCCCCCTCTCTTTCTCTGATAAATAAATAAAATCTTAAAAAAAAAAAAGATATTCACTTGGAAGCACAAAAAGCACAACTTTCGGACTAATTGTCTATGGCTGTTGGTTTACTATGCCTGTTGGTTACAGGTGTGGGTGTGCCTACCTCTGACACTTCTTTGTTCAAGGTGGAATTTCACTGTGGCCGGCAGTGCTGCTGCTGCTGAGTGGACTTTCAGGCAGCAGAAAGCAGCCTCCAGATGCCACAGATAGCTGAGCTCTACCATTTTTGCATACACGCATTCATTCAGCCAATTCAGCCATCCTGACAGTCCCTTATTAACTATGTGACCTTGGGCAAGTCTCCATTTCTTCCTTAGTACAGTGAAGCTCATGATAGCATGTACCTTGTAAGGTTTTTAGGAGAGTTAAGAGTTTTCATACATAAAATGCTTCAGTGGTGCTAGTAAGTGCTAGCTAAAATTATCATCATTCAATAAGCATTTGTTCCGTAGCTAGTATATTCACAGCAATCCAAGAGATACAGAAGTGAACAAGACACAGCCTTGCTTTCTAGGGCCTTCGATAACTGCCACTCAGCACAGTCTTTAGGAAGTCAGGTAAAGCTTCTCACACAGGTAAAATTTTGAACTTGGGCTCAGAGAATGAATAGTTTTGCCAAATGAAACAGCATTAGAGGAAATACATTCCAAGCAAAGGGAGCAGCTTGTGGACAGAATAAAACTGTAAAACACTGGAGTCATTGGTTACTACCAGATAACGTTTTAACTGCCTCTCTGATGTAGCTGGTATATGCCTTCTCAAGTAGGGGGTCTGAGGTGGGTTCAGTGTACATTTTAGAGCTTATAATCCTATCATTAGTTATTAGCAAGTTTATGATAGTAATTTTTTTTAAGATTTTATTTATTTGACAGAGAACACAACTAGGCATAGAAGCAGGCAGAGAGAGAGAGAGGATGGGAAGCAGGCTCCCTGCTGAGCAGAGAGCCTGATGCGCAGCTCGATCCCAGGACTCTGGGATCATGACCTGAGCCGAAGGCGAGGATTTAACCCACTGAGCCACGTAGGCACCCTGATAGTAATTATTATTATTATTTAACTGGTTCATCGAAGAGTTTGAGCTTAAAAGATGAGTTGGGAGCTGAGCAGTGGCACCTCACAGCAGAGCATTTGCTGACGCAAGGCTCTTATCGGAGACAGCTGCCATGTGACAGGAACAGTGAATGGTTAGAAAAGCCTGTGGTTAGAACAATTGGAAGTAGATGGGCTTCCTCCTTTCTACAGAGCTTTAGTTAAGTTTTCCAAATTAAGTGGGTTTTACTTCGCTTTATTCTTTAAACAGGAGAACCTTATGTCTTAAGGTCTTGCTTGCTGATGTGATGGCAAAGAACTGTGATTTATTTTTCCCCCTACGAAGGGGTAGGGAGCGGTCAGATCTCAAATTAGGAAGGTTCCTTTTACTCATGGAATTTCCATCCGTGTTCCAAATTAAAGCTGTGTTTTATCTCCTACAAAGCCTTTTCCTGCAGCTTTGCTTTCACTTCCTCTCTCCACCCTTTTAGTCATATACTGAAGGGTTTGGCAGCTGGTTAAGGTATCAGGTCAGCATTTTTCACTGCGGAAGAAGGAAAGGTTGGGAACAGTGACGTGGGGATGCTTGTCACATTTTCCTTTCCTTTTTTATATAAGTAACCCACATGTTCCATTACAAAAGCCTAATGAAAACCTGGACTTGTAAATTTTACCCTCATATCCTGGAGATGGACTAACGTGTGGGATGACATATAAGCGATAGTTCCTCACTGAAAGTGTCCTTAAAAGCCCATGTACAGCACTGAGGAATCTTGACTTTGTCTCTATGGCAATGTGACAGATTTTATGAAGAAAGATAATGGCCTCCGGGAGTCATAGGACTGGAGAAGGAGCTTAGCAGTGCCTGCCCCGTCCTCCCTTATTATTACCAGATTCTCCTTGGGTGCCTTTAGGAAATGCTCTATATATGGTGTTTAATATACCACCTACACAGTCTCCCCCGTTCACTGACTTGGAAATTAAATCCAGCTTGAGGAGCTCCGGCTCTTTCTGTGGGCCTGTTTACTCCCAAGATTGAAATCCAGGGAGGATTTAGTTGTTTTGTATCAAATTTGCTTGAAACTGTTGGACTTGAAGCAAACTAATTATTGTCATTGTCTGTATAGCAGTAGAGAGAGTGAAAAACAGTAATAGGTTCTTAAAAAGCTGTCATGACTTGAAGTGAAATAGGCTACTCTTCGGTAGCTTCATCTGTAGCCTGAAGGGCTTTGGTCTTGAAAACTGTCAAACACAAAATCGGATTTTAGATCATGGAATCGCGGTTAGCTTCTAGGGGCAGCCTCAGCCATTCAGCTCTCTCATCGACCATTCCATCTGTAGGTTTACTTTGTAAGGAATGGGGAAGCAAAGGGCTTTCTCTTACTGAACACTCCATTTGGCTACTCCGTATCAGACCTGTTTTGGCAAATAAATAGAAGACACCAGATTAGACTGTCTTGTTTCCCTAAGGGCCTCAGAAGACACATATTTGACTTCTCAAGCATAACTTCAGCGACAGGAGTTTCCTGATTTGGGGGTGTCAGTGTTGAGCAGGCAAAGCTGCGAGTTCCTGAGTACCACTGAAGTTCTTGCACAAAGACAGTAAAGTCCAAGAATTGTCCCTTGGACGGAGCTACGTCTGATCTGGTACAGCCTCTCTTTCTAGGAGCCTGTTGCAAGTTAAAGTAGTTTTGACAGTGTCTTTCAGTGCGTCTCCAAACAATTAGTGTTGACAAAGGAAGCCCTCATACTTAAGGCTTTGTGGCTTAGACAGCAGCTCCATCTGGTGCTGGCTGAAGGTGTTTGCCTGCTTCATCTCATGGTCCTCACAGCAGTGTGGATACAGATAGATGCACACAGACTCTGTAAAAGACTGTCAAATCCAAAGTCTCCACTTTAGTGATGGCTTTCTGTTGCATGCAACGCTGACATGAGCTCATCGTGTTCTTGCTGAATCTCATTTGTCTGTCCTGTTGATAATGTGATAGCTGCTAATCAGCTCAACAGCCATCTCTTGAGTGAATTAACTTACTAGCACTCGATGTGGGGAATTATTTTGACTATTTACCAGGCTTGGAAAAAAATATATACTGTACTGCTTTAAAAGAGAAATGGAATCCCTCTCTGATCCGGGGTAGATTTAACTTCATTAACAAGATATTAGGCTAGGATGCCTTATTCTTTTATATTTAATGCAACATAGTGCAAAAAATGTCTTTTTTAAAAAAATTCGTGGTGACTGACATGAACTGTCCCAAACTATTGATAGAAGTTACTTCCAAGTAATAGGATTACACGTGATTTCTATTTTCTTTTATGCTTTTCTGATTTTTTACAGTGAGCATATATAACAAAAGAGAAAATCTCATGTAACAAAAGAAAATAATAATTTAAAACAAAAAGGATTGTAGCTTGCTGTAGCCTCGCGCTTCAGTTCTTTCTCAGATTTTTGTCATTCACCGTGTGGCCTTTTGGGGGCCCTTCAGCTTTCCTCAGTCATAAAACAGAAAGATTGAAATGGAGCCTGAGCAGTTTTAACATTCTTGGTTTGGGAATTATCTATCTTTTTCCCTGTCTCTTCAGCCTCACACTCTCTTGTGTCTTTCTCCAATATTAACATTCAGCGTGATCTCGTTTTTGTCATCTTAAACTAAGGAAATCCTTTCTGGACAACACCACCACCCTGGCCCCGCTTCCACTTGGCTCGCTCTTTCTTTCAGTTCCCACCTAAACTTCTTCAAAAAGTTATCTACAATTATTTACTCTTATCTTCTCACTCTGAAACTGACCATAGTCTCCTTTCCATCCCCACGGCTACACCACGATAGTTAAAGCTAAAGGCACCAACGAGCTCCTGTTGCCAAGTCCAGTAGACGCATCTAGGCCCTTATTCCTCATTACCTGTCAGCAGCATTTGAAATAGTTGTCTTCTCCCACTTGAATGAAATCTCCTCATCCGGCTTGTGTATCATCACTGTTATGACTGTTACCTTTGAGTTTTTTTCAAAGGTTCTTCTCTTCTCCCTGGTTTACCCATGAAAGCCACCTCCTAGTTTCTTTTTTTTTTTTTTTTTTTTTTTTTTTTAAAGATTTTATTTATTTACTTGAGAGAGAGACAGTGAGAGAGAGCATGAGCGAGGAGAAGGTCAGAGAGCGAAGCAGACTCCCCATGAGCTGGGAGCCCGATGTGGGACTCGATCCCGGGACTCCGAGATCATGACCCGAGCCGAAGGCAGTCGTCCAACCAACTGAGCCACCCAGGCGTCCCCACCTCCTAGTTTCTTACTAGCCTAGATATTCCTACAGTAATTGCCAAACAGACAAGAACAGCAGAATTCCTTTCTGTATTCCAGTCTTCTAAATTCAACTGCTTCCTCTAGTATATGGCAACAAAGTATGGACTAGTAACCTTATTCCCGAAAAGTTGCACCTCCTCCAATGTTGTCTATCTCAGTAAATGGCCCCACAAATCATTTAAATACATAACCCCAAAATCTCAACATCTGTTACTCTCTCCAGAATCTAGTCATTCGTACACTGCATTCCTCCACCTTCCCTGATGCCACATCCTAATGCAGATCCTCATCATACCTTATTTTGCCCATTTGCCCATTTGTCATTTTGTCTCCTGGCTTCCTGTCCTGTTCCCCCCAGTTTATTCTCTAATCGGCAGCCAGGGCTCTTTTATTTTTGAGTCAGATGTATTGAGGTGTGATTGCTATACAGTAATAAATCTTGTTTTTTTGGTGTAGAATGCTCTGAATTTTGACAAATGCTTGTAGTCATCTAACCACCACCACACAGCATTTGGATTGTTGGAGTTTTTACCTATAAACCTTTGTGCACATGCTTCAGGGGAAACATAACTTTTCATTCGTCTTGGGTGAGACTGCTGGGTCTCCTGGAAAGCTTATGCTTAACTTTATAAGAAACTGCAAACTCTTTTCGAAAGTGGCTGTGCCGTCTGCATTCCCACCAGCGCCATGGGAATTTCAGTTGTACCATATCTTTCCTAGCGTCAGTTTTCCTGTTTGTTTGCATTTTAACCATTCTGGTGGGTGCACAGAGGTAGGTATCTCATTGCCATTCTAATGTGCGTTTCTGTACGACTAAGGCTACTTAACATCTTTCACGTGTTTATATATGCATATTGGTGAAGTGTCTGCCCAAACTTTTGCCTATTTTTTAAAATTAGATTTGTGGTTTTTTTATTGAATTTTGAAAGTTCTTCATATATTCTGGATACAAAGTCCTTGGTCAGATACGTACTTTGCAAAAAAGTCTCATCTGTAGGATGTCTTTCCATTCTCTTATCAGTATCTTTGACAGAGCAAACATTTTTAATTTTGATAAAATCCAAATTGTCTGGTTTTTTTTGTTGTTGTTCACTTGTTTGTTTTTTTAATGGATCGTGCTTCTTGCTTTGTATCTGAGAACTCAGATTAACTCAAGGTCACAAAGATTTTCTCCTGTTTTTTCCTCATAAAAGTACTAGAGCTTTACACCTTATACTTGTATCTCTGCTCCATTTTTAGTTAATTTTTGTATAAGAGGTGTGAGGTATGAATCCAGGTTTACTTTGTTGATTATGGATATCCCGTTGTTCTAGCACATTTGTTGAAAAGAATATTCACTGCTGGAGGTGAATATCAGTTGCCTATATTTGTATTGTCCTATTTCTGGACTCTGTTCTGTTCTATTTTAATCTGCCAGGGGTCAGCAGACTTTTTCTGTAAAGAACTAGATAGTAAATATTTTAGGTTTTGCAGGCCAAGAGGCAAAATTGAAGATATTGTGTAAGTACTCGTTTAATAAGAGGAAACGGCTTTCTGTGAAATTTTTTTAAACTCAAAATGTAATATTTGAGTACAGTTTTCTGAAATGCAGCTCTAACTAATCCGAAGAATGGAACTCTTTTTTGGGAGGGCGGATGACATTTTGCTTAACTTGGGTGCTAAGTTAGTGTTTCCTCTCAAACTTTATTACAAAGTTCATCTATTAATGTGAAATTTGACATACTTTTATCTTTGAAAAATATCTTTTCACGTGGGTGATACATGTAGCAGCAGAAATGCTGGTCCGTAGGTGCTTGGAAAGTACTGCGAGGTGACAAGTGTGCTGCCTGCCACCTGTCAGAACTTCTGAATTCTGCAGCGTAGCACAAAGCCACCACAGAGGGAATGGAAACAAATGAGCCTGGCTATGTCCCTGTAGAGCTTTATTTAAGGGCACTCTGTTTGGAATTCCATATAATTTTCACTTGTCACAAAATACCATTCTTTTGAGTTTTTCAATCATTTAAAAATTTTAAAAACATTCTTAGCTTAGGGACATACAAAAACAGGGGACAGGCTAGATCCAGCCTATAGGCTAGTATTTGCTTGCCCTGCTCCCTCCATTTCTGTTTCCATCCTTTGAGCATACCCCATTGTCAGGATTACTGCAGCTTTATGCTAAGTCTTGAAGTCAGGCAATGTGAGCCCTCCAACTTTGTTCTTTTTCTAAATTACTTTGGCTATTCTAGTTTCTTTGCCTTTCTGAATACATTTTAGAATTAGCTTGTTGATTTCTACCAAAAAAAAATACTGCTTGGATTTTGTTAGAATTAGGCTGAATCTACAGAGCAAATTGGGGAAAATTGACACCTTAAGAATACTGAGAGAAGTTGGTATCTCTCTCCATTTATTTAAGTCTTTGATACAGTGCTTTGTAGTTTTCTGCGTAGAGATTGTAGATTTTGCACATGTTTTATTAGATTTAGACCTAAGTATTTCATGTTTGGGGGTCAGAGTTCTCTTTTTAAAATGCAAATTGGATCGTGTTGCTTCCCCTACTTAAAACCCTTCGGTGGCTTCCCACTCCTCTTAGCATAAACTCTGTAATCTTGCAAAGCATAAATGGCCCTGCATGATCTGGCCCCTGCTCTCCCTTTCAGCCTAATTTTATGCCTTTCTTCCCCTTTGCTCAAAACGTTCCAATCTCAGACTAGCAGGAAATGTTTTTATCAACTAAGGAATAGCTTTTAGAATATCAGAAAGACTAAACAAATGTTTCCAAACAAATGCTTGAAAAATATATTTTAACCATGTTGAAAAGAACCATTTGATGATCTCTAGCAAAGAATGAACTTGGGTTTTGGCCCAGTTTTTGTGCTCTCTTGTGTGGAATCCTTTGATCTGTAAGTCTGTACTTCTTCAACTGAGTCAGAGGACTTTATGAACAGTATTCACACACGACTTAGCTCTGTGTGCAGGTGTATACACGCACACCCACGAGCGGAAGAAAATATTCTTTTCTTCATTTTACATATGCCGAAACTCAGCAGAAAGACTGCATTTCTGACCAAATAAAGGATCCTGTTGCTGTCCTTGTACATGCATAAAGTTAAACTCTTCAGCCATTAAAATAGTTCTTACATGAACATGACCACTGCCAACTCTATTATAATATCCAAATTAGAAGTGCAACACTGTAGTGATGTTCTGTCCGCAGCTATGTGCCTAAGACAAAAGAGAGAGTCGGTCATACGATTTGTTTCTTTGTTTTTTAAATAAATGAACACATTTAGTTAACTGGTGTTTATTCAGATCCTTATGCTAGACGTATTGAGGTGAATAAGATACAGCCCATACCTTGAAGAGGCTCAAAAACTAGTGGGGAGACAGACAATTAAAAATGAAAGTGCTTGTTCATGAAGCTATGTCTAAGTGGCTTTCATAATACCAAGGAAATGAGTAGCCCAGCGGGATTTACAGTATAATAAGACAAGTTGATTATTAAGACATAAGGCTAGCAGGGAGGCAAGGACCATATCGTGAAAACTTAAGGGACTTATATCCCATCCCATCCTGTAACTCAGAGGTTCCAATACCTTAATGCACAAAGAACTCATTAAACAACAACAGTAACAACAACAACAACAAAACACAACCTCAGAGACTGACTAGGTGGGTCTAGGGTGCTCCCCTGAGTGGTTCTTATTTACCTGGTAACCCCTAGTCTGCACACTGACATTTGGAAGTCAGTGCATTAGGTAAGATTGAGCCACCTTGGGGTGCCTGGGTGGCTCAGTGGGTTAAAGCCTCTGCCTTCGGCTCAGGTCATGATCCCAGCGTTCTGGGATCGAGCCCCGCATCGGGCTCTCTGCTCAGTGGGGAGCCTGCTTCCTCCTCTCTCTCTCTCTGCCTGTCTCTCCGCCTACTTGTGATTTCTGTCTGTCAAATAAATGAATAAAATCTTTAAAAAAAAAAAAGATTGAGCCACCTAATACTTAAGTAGGTAATAAGTTGAGCATATTAGCATTTTAGAAACTAATTTTAGAAAGGAATGAATTTGATAATAGTACACAGAACAATAGAATCACCTGAGACTCTCATTAAATATGAATTCTGATCCAGTAGATCGGGGGTTGCACCTGAGATACTGCATTTCTAACAAAGTGTGGTCCGAGGACCACACTTTGAGTAGCCAATGTAGAAATGTTGGGTTGAAATGGGGTGAGATGCAGACATGAAGATCGTTGAGAGCCTGTTGCAGGGATCTAGGTAAAAGATGGCGAGTCTCTGAACTATTAGCAGGGTCTGCTAATGGCAAGAAAGTGTTCCAGTGAAATGTAATAGACCAAATTGACAAGACTAATTTAAGGAGTTTGTTAGATATGGAGTTAGACGTGAGAAAAGAGGTGTCAGAAATTGAGCTTAGCTATCTAAGTAGATGATAATGACATAATTGAAATAGGGTACAGGAAGAGGAAGGAGGTGGCCTAGGGAGTACAGGGGAAGGCTGGTTAGAGTAGAAAAGGTTCCTGAAGTTGAGAAAAGGGATAGCCAGAGGATTTGTTTTGAATGCATAAAGATTGAGGAGTCTATGAAATATCCAAAATTAAAAGGCTAGGTAGAAGACGAAGAACCTTCAGCAGACTACAAAGTGTCAGACAGGTTGGGAGATATTAAAAAGAGCAGTTTCAAAGACACTCCCAAAGGGCAAGGTCACAGTATCATTGCCACATAGACATCAAGGAAAAGATTATATATAGTTCAATGAGAGGGTACGAAATTATGGCTGCAAAATGAACTTTCCAGAATGCTGATTGGCTAAGGGGAGTTTGGAAAGTGCCCAAATTAGTATATCTCTCAATCTTTTAATTTAAGGAAAAGTTGAGGAGTGGAGCCAATTGTTTTAAGTCATTCATCTAATTTAAGGCCTCATAGTGCCTTTTCCATTTAGATTTTCTTTTTTTCCCTCCCCCCACAGATTGATCATACCTACAAGAGCTGCTATGGTACCAAGGGGAGGTGAAAACTGATGGACGAAAGTTTTACTACCATGCACTGAAAAGAAAGCATTGTCTGTGAAGGTCCTTTTTTAAAAATGTCTGCTTGTAACACCTTTACTGAACACGTTTGGAAACCTGGTGAATGCAAGAACTGCTTTAAACCTAAAAGCTTGCACCAGCTTCCCCCAGACCCTGAGAAGGCACCCATCACCCATGGCAATGTGAAAACTAATGCCAATCACAGTAACAACCACCGCATGAGGAACACTGGAAATTTCCGTCCTCCTGTGGCTAAAAAACCCACTATAGCTGTGAAGCCCACTATGATGGTGGCAGATGGGCAAAGTTTATGTGGTGAACTTAGTATCCAAGAACACTGTGAGAACAAACCTGTCATCATAGGATGGAACCGAAACAGGACACCCTTGAATCAGAAACCACTTAATAATAATAATGAAGATGACATTGAAGGCTTTAGCCATGTTCCTAAGCCTTATGGCAATAATGATAGTGCAAAGAAGGTATCAAATAACAATAATGGACTAACGGATGTGTTAAAGGAGATAGCAGGCTTGGATGCCATCCCTCAGATAAGAGGAAATGAAACAAACTCCAGAGAAACATTCTTAGGAAGAATAAATGATTGCTATAAAAGATCACTGGAAAGAAAGCTTCCACCGAGTTGCATGATGGGTGGGATCAAGGATACTCAAGGCAAGCACGTGATTCTGAGTGGGAGCACAGAAGTGATCAGTAATGAAGGGGGCCGGTTCTGTTACCCAGAGTTTTCTAGCGGCGAGGAGAGTGAAGAAGATGTACTTTTCAGTAACATGGAGGAGGAGCATGAGAGCTGGGATGAGAGCGATGAAGAGCTGTTGGCCATGGAGATTCGCATGAGAGGGCAACCGCGCTTTGCTAACTTCAGGGCAAATACTTTGTCTCCTGTTCGATTCTTTGTGGACAAAAAATGGAATACAGTCCCATTGCGAAATAAGTCCCTGCAGAGGATCTGTGCTGTCGACTATGATGACAGCTATGATGAAATCCTAAACGGCTATGAAGAAAACTCTGTGGCCTCCTATGGACCAGGAAGTGTTCAGAGCATGGCATCCTCTGACTCTGCATCACCAGGTTCTTCTTTAACAGAAGAATCGCGTTCTGAGACAGCCAGTAGTTTATCCCAGAAGATCTGTAATGGGGGAGTATCTCCGGGTAACCCCGGAGAGTCTAAGGACATGAAAGAAAGGGAGCCCAATTGTGAAAGTCTCTCTGGTAATAGTCAGGAGAAGGACTCCTCACAAGCACCTAAAAGCTCAGTAAAAGTTCCAGAAACACACAAAGCCGTCCTTGCTCTCCGATTGGAAGAGAAGGATGGCAAGATTGCCGTACAAACTGAGAAGCAAGAAAGTAAAGCCTCTACAGATATCGCTGGCCAAGCCATAACCATAAACCTCGTCCCCGTGGAAGAGCAAGCAAAGCCTTACCGAGTTGTCAATCTGGAACAGCCACTGTGCAAGCCATATACTATCGTGGACGTGTCGGCAGCCATGGCCAGTGAGCACCTCGAAGGCCCTGTTAACAGCCCCAAGACAAAAATCTCATCTTCTACTCCAAACTCTCCGGTGACATCGCCTGCACTGACATCAGGACAAACAGGTGCCCATTTCCAAAACTCCAGTGCAATACGATACCAGGAAGTGTGGACTTCCAGCACCAGCCCGCGACAAAAGATACCCAAGGTGGAATTGGTTAGCGGTGGAACTGGGCCAAACATCCCTCCGAGGAAAAACTGTCACAAGTCAGCACCCACTTCACCTACAACAACAAACATTTCCTCTAAAACTATCCCTGTTAAGTCACCCAATCTGTCCGAAATAAAATTCAATAGTTACAATAATGCTGGTATGCCACCTTTTCCAATTATCATTCATGATGAGCCGACTTATGCTCGGAGTTCCAAAAATGCCATCAAAGTCCCCATTGTCATCAATCCAAATGCGTATGACAATCTAGCCATTTACAAAAGTTTTCTCGGAACAAGTGGAGAACTCTCGGTGAAGGAAAAAACTACCAGTATAATAAGCCATACTTATGAAGAAATCGAAACTGACAGCAAAGTGTCCGATAACAGCACCAGCAAACCTACTGACTGTCCCCAAGCCAAGGGGTTTTCCAACAGCACAGAGCGTAAAAGGGGCTCAGTGGCTCAAAAGGTTCAGGAGTTTAACAGCTGTCTTAACAGAGGTCAGTCTTCACCGCAGAAAAGCTATAGTTCTAGCCACAGCTCCCCAACAAAGATCCAGAGAACCACTCAAGAACCTGGGGCCAAAACCGAAGGCCCTCAGGAGTCTCCGATGACGTGCACCACCAGCAGCAGCAGCAGGGAGAAAGCGAGCACGGTGCTTTCTCAGATTGTGGCTTCTATCCAGCCACCGCAGTCCCCTCCAGAAATGCCCCAGTCTGGCCCGAAAGCATGCAGCGTGGAAGAGCTGTACGCGGTTCCTCCAGACGCCGATGCTAAGAGTACCCCTAAGAGTACACCAGCCCGACCCAAATCTCTCTTCACTGCTCAGCCCGGTGCTGAAGCTGAAGCCCCGCAGACCACAGAAAGCCCGACGACCAAAGCACAGAAAGATGCGCTCACAAAGCCGGTCACCAGCCCTCTCTCCAAATTAGTGGCCAACCCCCAGAGCGAGCCACCACCTCCCTTTCCCCCACCTCGCTCTACTTCCTCCCCTTATCATGCAAGCAACCTTCTGCAGAGGCATTTCACCAACTGGACCAAGCCCACCAGTCCTACCCGGTCAACAGAAGCTGAATCGATTTTGCACTCGGAAGGCAGCAGGCGGGCCGCTGATGCGAAACCTAAGCGCTGGATATCATTTAAAAGCTTCTTCCGCCGCCGGAAAACAGATGAGGAAGAGGATAAAGAGAAAGACCGAGAGAAAGGAAAACTGGTGGGCCTGGATGGCACAGTCATCCACATGCTGCCGCCACCTCCAGTCCAGCGCCATCACTGGTTCACAGAGGCCAAAGGAGAGTCCAGTGAGAAGGCGGCCATTGTCTTCATGTACAGGTGCGATCCTGCCCAAAGCCAGCCCAGCACGGATCAGAAGGCCAGAGCAGACCAGGCAGCGGTCAGAGAGAAGGATGGGGCAGAGGACGGGTTACTGCAGGACTCAGAGAAGAAGAAAAGGAGTCATTCTTCTCCATCACAGGTTCCTAAAAAAATCATCAGGTATGTAAAATAGAATGGCAGAGTATGGGAATTATTTTTAACACATTTTTAGGTGCTAAGTTTTTTACATCTTTGAGATTACATAAGAGCCATTTATGTTTATAAGTAGCACTCACTGGCCATCGTCGATCTTTATAACTGCATTCCAAGATTAGAGTATTATTAAAGTGATCTTACTGCACCAAGCAAGGTTTATGGCCCTGGAGCTTTAGCTGAAGTAGCCTGCTGCATTCTGGTGAATGGAAAGGGGCTTGAACACAGAAAAGCAAATCTATAACACCTTAATAGCAGTAAATAATACATTGCTTTGAAATCCTATGATAGTGTGAGGAAGAAACAGGATCAAATGAATAAATTGTGGCACCCTTCTTACCCTCACTGTAGATGGAATAAAGCTCCTCAAGCCATTCATTTTGGTGTTCACCAAGGTGTTAGCTCTATATGCATTACTTTGTTTTGAGGGAATATTTGGGTTTTTATTGTGTCTCTTCTTCCTAAGTATTGTGGAAAAGGGGGAGGGGAGTGTGCAGTGGAGACAGGGCCAGCAGTTTAATGATTTAACACGTGGGCGACAGAAGAGAAGTTGGTCATTGAGGTTGAGACCCAGCCAGGAGTAGAATCCCGATGGCAGCTGGCAAGTGCACACCCATTCACATCCACTCGGTTCTCTAGCTGTTCACTTCCTTTCTCAAGTAAGTGTTCGTGATCACATTCCCAGGATTTGTCTCCCATCCATACAACAGCCCTACAAATTGGTTGTCTTCTTCCGAAGATCAGAGAAGTTAAGAAGTAAGCAGATTCATGTAGTTCACAGTTGACAGAGCCAGAATTCAAACTTGATCTGTCTGATTCATTGTATTCTTCCCACAGTGTTGCACTGTTCACAAACATAAGAGCAAGCAAGATTTTTATATTTTCACTTGTAATCATTCATATGAACATTCATGTTTAGGAAGCTTAAGTTTTTTGTTTCTCATTTGTATTGTAAGCAAAATTAACGAAATGCCAATAAAAATAAGAACTATTATCCCAAGTTTGTAACAGATGGGATGATTTCCTTATATCCCCTGTACTCTTTTTTTTTTCCAAGATTTTATTTTTAAGTAACCTCTACACCTAGCATGGGGCTCAAACTCACAGCCCCAAGACCAAGTGTTGCATGCTCTACTGACTAAGCCAGTCAGGCACCCTGTACTTTTTATTTTTAAGCGGAGATATGCCCTGAGTATTTCTTTCATCTGATTCTAAGTCTGCCTCCCTCTTACTTACACAGTAAGGCTTCTCTACCAGGCCTGGCCCTTTCTTTGGCAAACTCTTATGAGAGCGTAGATCCGCTCATAAGACCAGCTTTTTGTTAGAACAGAACAGATAAAAATTAAGATGAATACTTAATGCCTTCACTCTTTCTAGCAAAATGTTAAGAAGTTTTATATAAATATTCTTTACGAAAATAAGCTTTTTATATAACCCCAAAACAGTTGTCAAAATGCTAGCAAGTTCCTGTTTTCCTTAAATCCATATAATAGCAAAGCAAGTAGAATAGTGGTAATATATTCCTGGAAAGAGTAGTCTTGTCATTGGTAGTTGAAAGTGGATGATAGAATATCATACTCCAGCGGTAATAAAACACATGTATTGCAGGTTACTGTTTTATTTAGGAAAAAAGCAATTTAAACAGCACCTGGTTGGAGTTACTTATGTCAGATAGTTCTCTCAGATCAGTAAATGGCTTCACTCCTCATTAAGTAGGGCTGTGGTGTGTTTATCCGCATCCTGGAAGGAAGAGCCAAGCAATGATTTGGCCTCTCTTCTGTGGAATGAGATTCTCTACTTTGGCTGCTTTGCCACTGCATGTGGGCGTGAGGACAGCCCAGGCCCTTGACACAGCAGACCCCTTACTGTGTAGCTTATATTTTCACAGATTTGCTTGTACATGAGCCAGTCATATTTTCCAAAATTCATCAGTTCTTGACAAGTAACTCCATGAGGGGTATCTGGGTAGCTCAGTCAGTTCCATGCCCAACTCTTGGTTAGGGCTCAGGTCACGATCTCAGGTCCCGAGGTTGATCCCCAGTGGGCTCCACGCTCAGCGGGCAGTCTGCTTCCCTTCTCCCTCTCCCTCTATTCCTATCCCCATGTGTGCTCTTTCTCTCTCTCTCTCTCTCTCAAATAAGTAAATCTTTTTTAAAAAAGGTAACATCCATGAATTGAAGCAGTGCGGTTGGTTTGCCCCATTGGTTTCAGATTTAACCGTGCATCATGGTAACTTGAGGGCTGTTAAAGCAGAGATTGCTGGGCCCCACAAAGTTTCTGATGCAGTGGGTCTGAGGTGCTGTGGGCCCTGAGAGTTTGCACTTCTTACAAGTCCCCAGGTGACACCGAGGCCCTGGGGTTACACTTTGGGAGCCACTGATCTCACCACCATTCAGAATCTAAAGATAATGTGCTGTCCTCTAAGTAGAGCATTTTTGAGGTATTAAGGTTTTCTTAGAGACACTCTAGAATTGTCACGTTTCATATTTGTCTCAGAAAAGGGGGTTTTAAACAGTTTTGTTTTAATCTAAACATGGATACTCGTTGAAAAATATACACCATTTCCTTTTTTAATAATTACTTAATTTACTCAGATACACCATTGGTATTTACTTGAAACAACTTAGAAAGGGAAAAATGTTACTGTCAAATGTCAGTATTTGTGTTTCCAGCCTGATGGCGGTGTAATCATTAAAATAGCATCCCGTGGCTGGGAACATACTGCTGGAAGAAATGAAAATTCAAGTTTTTCTATAAGTAATGAAGATTCCAAATCCAAACTATAAGAAATAAAAAAATACTCAACTGAATGCCAGACCCTAACAGATAAGAGATTTTGTAGAGCCTTCTGTTACGGGATTAGACTGTTACTCAATTCATTTATTTGACTCTTCAGGCAACAAAAAATGAGTGTCTTAACTGTGCCTTATATAGGCCGTCGGGACAGGTGAGGGAAAGATCATCACACTGCTGAAATAACAGGTTTGGCTTTGACTTCACTTCAGCTCTCCGTCTGGTCCTTCAGGGGACAGTGATTGTAATGACAGCTATCACTGGAGTTAGTTTGAGGGTATAAAGGGAAAATATGTACGAGACTTTGCACAGGGTCTGGCATAGGTTGGGTGCTTTAAGATGTCAGTAGCCCCTCTGCCTTCCATGTAATAAATGCTAAAACAATGTAATGTGTGTCATGGTACAGAAGCATAAAGCACAGAGATTAGATCAGCTTAAAAGAGACTTCTCAGAAATGAAATACAAACCAGTTCTTAAAAGATAGATAGGATTTTTCCCGCTGCTTGGGAAAGACATTGCAGACAAAAGGAACAATATATGCAGAGTCACAGAGAAGATGATAGCAAACAGAGTCCAGACAGGTGGCTGGAAAAGGATAATGAATAGACCTGTGGTTCTTCAAATGCGGTCAAGGCAAGGTCAAATAGTGATCATGCAAAAGTCACCGTTTTCATAATGAGACATTATTCTTTTCACTGCACTGACATTTGCACTGATGGTACAAAAACAATAGAAGGCAAAATTACTTACACCTTAACACAAGTCAAAGCCATGGATTAATATTGTACAAATAGTTAAAAAAAAAAAAAAGTTCATTTAAGCATGTCCTTGGTGAAGTAGTAAATTTTATTAAATCTCAGCTCTTGAGACTGTGTCCATTTAAACATTCCATGTGATGAAGTGGGAAGTATACATAGATTATTTCTGTTGAATACCAAAGTATGGTGGTTATTGCAAGGAAAAACAGTTTGAGTTACAAAGCTGAGCGAACCACCTTTTTCTTTTCTTTTCTTTTTAAGATTTTATTTATTTGCCAGAGAGAGAGAAAGCACAAGCAGGGGGAGCGTCAGGCAGAGGGAGAAGAAGGGAGCTTCTCCCTCTCAGCAGGGAGCCCAGTGAGGGGATTTGATCCCAGGACCCTGAGAACATGACCTGAGCTGAAGGCAGACGCTTAACTGACTCAGCCACCCAATCCCCTAGCCACCGCTTTCATGGACTGCCTTGAAAGAACAGGTGGCAGACCCACTGTGGCTATTCAGACTTGAGTGCTTTTCTTAAGAATGAACATAGTAAGCCTATTACCTCAAGGAAAACAACTGACAGTATTTGTTATCAATGATAAAAAGTTAAGGCTTTCAAATAAAAATAAGATTTTTAAAAAACTTTTATCTGCTATCATGACTTTGACAGCTTCCTGATGTTTAAGGATCTTTCTGATGAGAATGGTGGTATTTGCTTAAAAAAAGATTTTTTAATATATAATGAAATGTGTCAACATTTGGAAGATCTGCATAACTCAGTGAACTAGTAATTTCAAATGACCTAATGCACAATATTACAAAATTATGCACAAGTAAAAGATCCATTGAAATTGCAAGTTGGATGGATATTTTTCAATGCAACTGAGGCCAGAAAGTTTATTGATATGGTTTCAGGTTCCACATTGCAAATAATCTTTAAGACTTCCACTTATCAAGTTCTTATATGGTACCAAGGAGAATATCCACAATTATCTAAAAGACCACTAATAGACCTTTTCCTTTCCCACCTCGATATCTGGATGAGATCACATTTTTAAATATATAGTTGACCGTGGAACAACACAGGTTTGAATTGCATGGGTCTACTTATATATAGATTTTTCAATAAATACTGTAAAGTACTATAAGTGCATTTTCTCTTCCTTATTATTTTCTCAATAACATTTTCTTTTCTCTAGCTTACTTTATTTTAAGAATACAGTATATGATACATATAACATACAAAATATGTGTTAATTGGGGTACCTGGGTGGCACAGTTAAGCAGTGGACTCTTGGTTTCAGCTCAGGTCATAACTCAGGAGTCATGAGATCAGGCTCCTCATCAGGCACCACACTCAGCGTGGAGCTGCTTCAGATTCTCTTTCCCTCTGGCCCTCCTGCTTGTGCTCACTTGCATTGCTCCCTCTCTCTCTTAAATAAATAAATCTATTTAAAAAATGTGTTAATTGGCTATAACTAAGACCTGCTTAATAGTAGGTTACTATTTTTAAGTTTTGGGGGAGTCAGATTTATACACAGGCCTTTTTTTTAATTGTTTTTAAAGATTTTTTTTTATTTGACAGACAGAGATCACAAGTAGGCAGAGAGGCAGGCAGAGAGGGAAGGGGAAGCAGGCTCCCTGCTGACCAGAGAGCCCAATGCAGGGCTCGATCCCAGGACCCTGAGATCATGACCTGAGCAGAAGGCAGAGGCTTAACCCACTGAGCCACTCCAGTGCCCCTGTACACAGGTTTTGACTGTAGTTCCCCTAACCCCTGCACTGTTCAAGAGTCAACTGTATTTTAACCAAAGCAGCATATCACAGCCGATTGAATGCAGAAGCACATGTGAGAATTCAGCTGTCTTCTCTTAGGTCAGATACTAAAGAGATTTGAAAATGATGTTATAAAATAAAATAACCCTATTTTTAAAGGGTTTATTATTTTTAAATGAACTAGTAACTATTTTTAAATTGTCTTATTTTTAATTTCTAATACAGTATCAATTGGTAGAATTCACATAAACAAACGCCCTTGAACTTGTCGATAATTTTTAAGTGTAAAGGAATCCTGCAAACAAAAAGTTTGAGAAGTGCTGAGACAAGATGTGAAGAGGCTTACATGATATGTTGAAATATTTGGCCCTTATCTTTAGATTTTGGGGCAGAAACTGTTTCTTTTCTTCTTCTTCTTCTTCTTTTTTTTTTTTAGATTTTATTTATTTATCTGACAGACAGAGATCACAAGTAGGCAGAGAGGCAGGCAGAGAGAGAGGAGGAAGCAGGCTTCCCGTAGAGCAGAGAGCCCGATGCGGGGCTTGATCCCAGTACCCTGGGATCATGACCTGAACCGAAGGTAGAGGCTTTAACCCACTAAGCCACTCAGGCACCCCAGGGCAGAAACTGTTTCTAAGGGGGAAAGTGTGTGACTTTTTTTTTTAAGATTTTATTTATTTATTTGAGAGAGAGAGAGAGAGCACAAGCAGGGGGAGTGGCAGAAGGAGAGGGAGAAGCAGGGTCCCCACTGTGCACAGAGCCCAGTAAGGGGCTTGAGCCCAAGACCCTGGAATCATCACATGAGCCAAAGGCAGACGCTTAACCAGCTCAGCCACCCAGGCACCCCTAGTGTGTGACTTTTTAAATTTTTTTGTTTTAAATTTTTATTTTAAGATTTTATTTTTTAACTAATCTCTCCACCCAATGTGGGGCTTGAACTCAAAACCCCAAGATCAAAAGTTGCATGCTTCAGCCAACCAGGTGCCCCCATTTTTTTTTTTTTAATAAAATCTCTATTGGCAGTACTATTGAAAATGGGCTGCAAAGTGGAAATACTGTTTACCATGATATTAGTCAAATTTTGACTCAGGAATATATCCATAGGCATCATTTCTATCTGACTAGTCTGGATGAAGAGAAGGTAATTTAGTGGTTATTCTGGTCTATAATCCCGTGGGAATTCCTTCACTATTGTTTTTAGAAGCACTAGCCTACCTACCATCTCTCCAACTCTTTGGTGTCCATATCATGAGGAATAATATCACTTAGTGAGAAAAGCACTAGAGTCAGACTAAGATTTGAATTCCATCTATACTACTGGTAGTTGTGTGGCTTTTGACTTAACCTCTCTAAGCTGAAGCTTCCCAATCTGTACAATAGAGATAATAATACCTACCTTATAGAGCTACTGTGAGCACTAAATTGATAACTGTAAAGCATCTAGCACAGTATCTAGCAATAGGGTTAGCCTCTTTATAAATTCCATTTAGGGCACCAGAATTTAGAATAATCCTTGCTGAATGTCTTACCCCTGTAGTCTGTTTTTAGAACAGCTTTCTTAACGTAAATCCAGTCATATCCCCACACTGCAGAAGGCCCTATATATGTGAATTTTGTCACCTGTTTAATCTTATTTACCTTCTTGCTCTTGAACCTCAGTTATTCTGGCTTCCTTCCTTTCTGAGTGCCTTATTTATAAGGTTTACCATGACATCAGTACTTTAGGACTACCTTTTTTAAAAGATTTTATTTATTTATTTGACAGAAAGAGATCACAAGTAGGCAGAGAGAGAGAGAGAGAGAGAGAGAGAGGAGGAAGCAGGCTCCCTGCTGAGCAGAGAGCCCGATGCGGGACTCGATCCCAGGACCCTGAGATCATGACCTGAGCCAAAGGCAGCGGCTTAACCCACTGAGCCACCCAGGCGCCCTAGAACTACCTTTTAATTGGATACTGTCTTAAAATGGGTCCTTTATTTATTTTCATGTTAAAGTTTTTTGTGAAAGAAAATTTTAAACATATACAAAAGTAGATAAATTAGTAAAATGAGCCACCATTTGCCCTAAAACCACATTTCAACAATTACCAGTTTATGGCCAGTTTTGATTCATCTATACCCTTATTTCCTTCTCCTGTTATTTTGAAACAAATTCCAGACATTTTGTTGTAAATGTTTAGTATGTATCTCCAAAAGGTAAGTTCTTTTTTTTTTTTTTTTCCCTCCCATCATGACCATATGTTAGAAAGGATTCTTTAAACTTTAATGACTAACTCCTGGCTAAACAGCATCTAGTATCAGGATTTTAAATACTAGGGGTTTTTGCGTGGCTCAGTCAGTTAAGCATATGCCTTCGGTTCAGGTCATGATCCCAGGGTCCTGGGATTGAGCCCCATATCAGGCTCTCTGCAGAGCAGGGAACCTGCTTCTTCCTCTCCCTGTGCCCCAGTCCCCCAACTTCCCCAGCTTGTGCACTCTCTCTCTGTCAAATAAATAAAATCTTAAAGAAAAAGATTTTAAATATAAATATATTCTGATGACTCCCTTCTGGACCTCCCCCATGATTCACATACTTACCCATTTGGCATTTCCACTTGAACATCAAGTGGACATCGCAAATGAAACATGTCCAAAACAGAACTCTTGATTTTTCCCTACAAATCTATTCCATCCCAGGTCTTCCCTTCTTGGTAAATGATCCCACTATCCATCCAGTTACTCGTTCCAGGAAAGTAGCAGTCACCCATGGTCTTTCTTTTCCTCACCCCCTACATGCAAAATATCAGTGAATCTTATTAATTCAACCTCTAGAATATATGCCAAATCTGTTTACTTCTTTCCATCTCTGCTTCTACCACACTGGTCCAGGCCACCATCATCTCATCTGATTTTCCTTTTCCATTTAGGAAAAGCATTTTCCTTTCCATTTAGGAAAAGTATTTTCCTAATTGATCTCCCTGTTTTCATCTCTAATCTCTCAAGAATAACCATAGTGTCAACACAATGAAGGAAGTCCATACATAATATGACCACTGCCTACCTGTTAACCTATCTCCTACTCATCCTCTTGTTCATGAGCTACTCACAGAATAGTTTTCTTTCTTTCTGTTCTTCAAACATGCCAAACATAATCCCTTTTTATCAGCTATTCTCTCTCTGGAATGCTTTCTTCAGATCTTTGTATGGCAGGCTCCTTGTCATTCTGCTGGCTACTTGTCTATTTATTTGTCTAAGATAGAGATGGGGGGTGGTGTTGCAGAAGAGGGAGAGAGAGAATCCCAAGCAGGCTCCCTGCCCAACATGGAGTCCAGCGTGGTCTTGATCTCAGTCCTGAACACATAATCTGAGCTGAAATCAAGAGTCGGACACTTAACCAACTGAGCCTCCCAAGTGCCCCATTCAACTATCAATTTTTTTTAAAAGATTTTATTTATTTATTTGTCAGAGGGAGAGTGAGCACAGGCAGACAGAGTGGAAGGCAGAGTCAGAGGGAGAAGCAGGCCCCCTGCAGAGCAAGGAGCCCGACGCGGGACTCCATCCCAGGATGCTGGGATCATGACCTGAGCCGAAGGCAGCCGCCCAACCAACTGAGCCACCCAGGCGTCCCTCAACTATCAATTTAAATGTCACTTCCTTGGATTCTCTACTGACTGCCTAGTTTTAAGAAACTTGCCCTACCCTTAGTCACTTCCGATCACATCATCCTTTTCATTTTGGATTTATTCACATGTTTGTCACTTTTTTTTACACTATTCCATCTTCATTTCACTCCTTTTTTTCTGGATTCAATTTCCTTCTTTCTCAACTATGTCGTTAGTAGTCTTTTCAGTAATCAGTGTGGTAAATTTATTATTGATTAAATCATCTTTATTTTGTAATCAGTAGGCAGTATCTATTGCCAATCATATGTCCTTAAAAATTTAGTTCAAATTTTTTTTTCTAATCAATTAGAAAACCTTAGCCAATACCTAAGAAAATACTATAACTCACCCCAAATAACGATAATATTTCCAGCCAAAGTTTAAGATCTCACTTGCTCACGAATGGCCTGTTTTGGCAAGACTTTCTGGCTTCATCAGCCCTGAAACAACATCTTCCTAATTAGCAAAGATCCCCAGCATGCGTTTCTGTGTGTCATTTATATCTGTTTTCTCTCGGACTCCCAGAAACATCTAAGGAATTCAGCTATGCCTCACACTGCTGGGATTCTGCCCAAACCTCCACCAACTTCTATTTTGGACAGGCAGATAAGATTTGGCACACCTTTACTCCCTTAAGAATGCCATTCGTCTATATAAGCTTTTCCTTTATCCTTCCAAGATCTTTTTGATCTTCTTAGAGTCCTTATTGAGAGTCCTCAGTAATCCAGGAGTCAATCCTAGGAGCTTTCTAATCCACTAAAAGGTTCAAGAGTATAGACCAAAAGTTGGAGAACTATGGCATATAGGTGGATCCAACTTGTCTACCTGTTTCTCTAACGAAGTTTTATTGGAAAACAGCCACACTCTTTCATTTGTATGTTGTATATGGCTACTTTTGCATTATAACAGCAACGTTAAGTGCAACAGACACCATATGGCCTATAAGGCCTAAAATATTACTGACTTCACAGAAAAAGTTGGCCAAGTCTCCAGACTATGCTATAATGTCTGATTTGTCTATGGTTGTCAGGCATGCTAGTGGCTGGTGTCTATTCTAGCCAGACACCGCACAGGTTTGCAACTCCCTGAAGTACCTAGAGTCTGGGTCTCTTTATATTCATGTGTGTATGGGAAAAAAAAAAAAAAAAAAAGTCTGAGCACTTTTTAGACTGTGGTAAAATGCAATGTCCTTCTCTCTGTAAAGGTCAGTTAGAAACTTGAATTTTTTTGATGCTTATGCTCCAGTTATACCTTAATTTGCATTATCTCTACTCTTTGCCAAAAGAATCCTATCAAAGTCATCTTTTCATGCTGGGGACCACACTGGCCTCTGAGATCAAATTCCTATTCCTCATAAAGAAAAAAATTGGAGACAGAAGCTGAAAGTAGCTGTTTGCTCTCCTGATCACATAGTCCTTGCTCTAAAGAAACTTTTGGACTACAAGCATTTATAAAGATCACATCTACATTTGCTGACATATTGTTCCTAAAGTTAGATGAGTTCATAAAGCCCTTACTGTTGAAATTCTAAATAATCCTGTTTTACAGAGAACTGATAAACATCTCACTTGGTCCTAATCACAGAATGATGCAGAATGATTGTTTAAGTGTACCATGATGGGATGGTCTTCAGATGGCTTTACATTCCTTTCCCTTCTGGAAGGTGATAAAACTCCAGAGAAGTAAGGTACTTGCCTAGAGTCTCATAATGAATATATTCCAAAGTGAAGAATCCAACTGAGACTTCCCCATGTATTGGGTCAGTTTTGTTTCCTTGTTAGCCTAATGAATCTGAAGTTAAACACCAGTATCTTACTGTATAATTCTTTTTTTTTTTTTTTTTAATTTATTTCTTTGACAGAGAGAGAGATCACAAGCAGGCAGAGAGGCAGACGGGGGGGGGGGGGGCAGGCTCCCTGCTGAGCAGAGAGCCTGATGCGGGACTTGATCCCAGGAACCTGGGATCATGACCTGAGCCGAAGGCAGCGGCTTAACCCACTGAGCCACCCAGGCGCCCCTTACTGTATAATTCTTAAAACACTTTCACTCACGTTATCTCAACATCTATGACAGTGCATCCTTCCTATTTTATAAGATCTTGAGAAACAGAGTCTCATCGGCATTCCCAGGGCTGCTATGCAAATAGATAGCAGAGCCAGAGTCTGACTTCAGAGGTGTTTGGCCCCTGAATGATTTTTTTTCTTTTTTGCACTCTTGATGGTGGTTGTTGAGTCCGTTGGTTTCTACCATGTCTTTTATAAAGTCAGTCTCAGTGCAAGGAGGGAAGTCTGTGACCAGGAAGAGATACGTCGAGCTGTTGAGCAGTCTCAAAGTACTCAACACGGGCATAGTTGAACATAGTTGCTCACTCTCTTAAAAGCACTTAATATGAATTTCCTAATTAATACATACTCCTATAAATGTCACTATACTCATTTTATAGATGAATTATGGGAGGCAGGGGCAGAGTAGTGGTTGTGGCAGCGCTGAAATGAAATTTGAGTTTCTCATTTCCAGGCCTGTATTCAGACCTCTAGGCCACAGTTTCAGCCAGTGATTATTTAACATAACTGCAGTAGAGTATGGATTAGAGTTATCAGGTAATATTTAAAAGTTTAATTCCAGGAGAAGCAGTTTGTTCTCATATGGTGCCTTGATAATGGTGATTTGTTAATAGCAGGGAGAAAGGCTTGCCAAAGAACAACAACAGGGGTACCTGGGAGGCTCAGTGGGTTAAAGCCTCTGCCTTCAGCTTATGTCATGATCTCAGGGTCCTGGGATCGAGCCCCGAATCTGGCTCTCTGCTCAGCGGGGAGCCTGCTTCCTCCTCTGTCTCTCTGCTGCCTCTCTGCCTACTTGTGATCTCTGTCTGTCAGATAAATAAATAAAATCTTTAAACAACAACAACATAACAGCGGTGCACACT
Organism: Mustela nivalis; assembly: GCF_964662115.1. Lineage (NCBI taxonomy): Eukaryota > Metazoa > Chordata > Mammalia > Carnivora > Mustelidae > Mustela > Mustela nivalis. The sequence goes on from NC_139025.1 coordinate 118,071,826, forward strand.
GGCCCGCTCCCCACTCCCAGTCTAGTTCTCCTGTATTAAAAGAGCCTCAGGAGTCAGCCTTTGGCCTTTCTGTGCTGCTGGCACAGGGACAAAGCTCCAGTCTGCATCAGGGAGATGGCCTGCCCCACACTGGAACCTGTCCTGATGCCAGTCTCCATGGTGGTGCAGGCTGGGATTTTACTGGGAGGAATGCAGGTACAGAACCGCAGTAATATCCTCTAGTGCCTTGCTGTCCAGATCCCACCTGATTTGATTTATTCAACACCCATTTATTGGATGTTTGCTATAATTCTCCCTTCGTATTAGTCTGTGTGGGCTACCATAAATAAAATACCACAGACTGGGTGACTTAAACAACAAAAATGTATTTGCTCACAGTTCTGGAGGGCAGAAATCCAAGGTCAGGGTTCCAGTTGAACTGGTTTCTGGTGACGACTCTCTTCCTACCTTGCAGAAATGACCACCTTCTCGTTATGTCCTCACTTTCCTTGTGTGCAGAGGGAGAGACAGACCAAGCCCTCTGGTATCTTTTGTTGTGAGTACAGTAATCCTATAGGACAGGGTCCCACCCTTATCCCCTCATTTAATCTTAAGTATCTCCAAATATGGCCACACTGGGGTTTAGGGCTTCAACATATGAATGGGGGGATATGAATGTTTTTCCAGAACACCTGTTATCAGTGTTCAGAGAAGGAAGAGTCCTGAAGACACAAAGATGTCTTGGCCAACTTGAGGCCTGCATAGTCTTTAATGACTGAGTTTGAAGTAGATGATGAAAAGAAGGGAAGCAACTCTAGGTAGACAGAGAAAGTAGGTTCAGCACAGATGGAGAATATAGTGTGTCCAAGGTATAGGAAGTTATGATGTAGAAATACATTGGTTTGTGTGGAGCTAAAGGATTTGTGTGTTGAGAAGTTTGGAGTAAGGAGGGAAACATACATTGCAGCCTCATTGTGAAAGGCCTTGAAGACCTTTAGGTAGTTCAGATATGACCTTGACAGGTCACAAGGATGTGGAACAGAGGAACAGCAGAACAAAATAGAGATTTTAGGAAAAGAACCCTGGCCCAGCATCCAAGGTCCCTCTTGTAGCAGCTTTCTCAGTCAGAGCGGTCTGCCCTTTTTGCTCATCTCTGTCCTCTGTTGATACTGGGAATTGAGGTCATGCTGCATATCGGGAGCCTCGACCTATTGCTTCTCTCACAGATGCTGCTTCTTATTTTCAGAGGTAACTTTATCCAGACAGGGCTCCAACTAAAAACTGTGAATGTCATACTAGACCAAATCCTTGTTTTCTAACATATTGTAAGTTTGTATAATTGTATTCTAAGAATAAACCTCAGAAGGTAAGGATTGGTTCCAAAACAGCCCCCTCCTCTTTTTTTAATAGCCCTTTATGAATCTCTCCTCTGTGACTACTTGAATTATTTTGTTTCCCTTTATGTCACTTCTGAGCAGCAGTGCTCCAACTTAAAATTTTCTTTTCTTTTTTTTTTTTAAAGATTTTATTTATTTATTTGACAGATCACAAGTAAGCAGAGAGGCAGGCAGAGAGAGAGATGGGGAATCAGGCTCCCTGCTGAGCAGAGAGTCCCACTCGGGGCTTGATCCCAGGACTCTGGGATCATGACCTGAGCTGAAGGCAGAGGCTTAACCCACTGAGCCACCCAGGGGCCCCCCCAACTTAAAATTTTCATGCTCACTTTTTACACCTTGATCCTTTTTATACTTGAGGCACTAGGACCAACTGTGTCAGAATCTCCTGGGTTGTTTATATAAATTCAGATTCCTGGGCCATCCCCCAGAGCTGTTAAATTTGTCCCTAGAGGTGGGAGCCGCAAATCTGCATCTTCAGCAAGTTCCCAAGGTAATTCTTAGTCACACTACAGCCTAATAACAATTAGCATAATATTTTAGAACATTGACTTTGAAGTCACTCAGACCTGGATTTGAATCCTGCTTTCACCACTTATTAGCTCTGTCATCTTGGACAAGCCCTGGTTCAGGTTACCTCATCTGTAAACTGAGAGGCAGAGTAGGGTATCTGTTTAGACCACAGACCCTAGGTTTTAATCTCTCTTCCACCAGTTAGCAGCTGTGTTACCTGAGGCAAATGACTTAATCTCTCTGGACTCTAATTTCTTCATTTGTAAAAGAGAGATAATAATCTGCCCTGCACAGGTGGGGTATAGTCCCGGGGCCAGGGGTACAGCCACGCCAGTTCCCGGGCCTAGCCCTGACAAGGGCTCAACGGAAACCTGCTGGGCCTGTGCAGAGTAAGCTGGTTTGCCTTGGGATCCTGCCGGTCGCCCCCAGGAGGCAGCCCCAGGAGACCAGCACTTTCTGCCGAGGCTCCACAGCTTTGCCAAACATGCCAAGCTTTGCCATTCATGCGCCATGCAGCCTTGCCAAGGGTTTATCTGTGCATATCTCAGCAGGGCTCCTGGGAGAGGTGTTTTCTGCGAGGGGCATCTTGTCCCAAGACAGGATGGCTGTTCCCTCTGTCTGTAGGGATGAGTCCCGGGCTGAAGGGGCCAGAAACTTGGTTTCCTCCCAGGGGTCACTGTGCTCAAGTGTCAATAAACCATGAGTTCTGAAACCCTGAAAAAAAAATAATAATCTGCCTAGAGCATTATTGTGAGACTTAGAAGAATTTAGGAAAAACTGTGAGAAGAGGGTAGATTTTGTTCTCCCCTCCCTACCTCCACCCAAGGCATGACAGTGTCTGAGACCATTTAGTCATCATGACTAGGGAAGGAGAGAGTGGTTACAACACCTGGGTAGAGGCAAGAGATGCTAGTAGGATCCTACCATGCACAGGACATCCCTTCACAGCAAGTATTATCTGGTCCGAAATGTCAGTAGTGCCACTTTTGAGAATCCTGGCTTAGAACAGACACACAATAAATACTATGTACGTTTTGGCTGCTGTTCAGATTCCCTGTTACAGGAATAACAAGCCTTACTTGGATTGATATCGTTAGGAGACATATATCTAAGTACAGTACCGTACTCTCAGCAAATGCAGAGGCGGTTGTGATGGTGCATCTGTGAACGCAGTCTTTCTGTACTAAAGCAGCTCCTTTTTTTTTTTAATTTTTTATTTTTTATAAACATATATTTTTATCCCCAGGGGTACAGGTCTGTGAATCACCAGGTTTACACACTTCACAGCACTCACCAAAGCACATACCCTCCCCAATGTCCATAATCCCACCCCCTTCTCCCAAACCCCCTCCCCCCAGTAACCCTCAGTTTGTTTTGTGAGATTAAGAGTCACTTATGGTTTGTCTCCCTCCCAATTCCATCTTGTTTCATTTATTCTTCTCCTACCCACTTAAGCCCCCATGTTGCATCACCACTTCCTCATATCAGGGAGATCATATGAAAGTTGTCTTTCTCTGCTTGACTTATTTCGCTAAGCATGATACGCTCTAGTTCCATCCATGTTGTCGCAAATGGCAAGATTTCATTTCTTTTGATGGCTGCATAGTATTCCATTGTGTATATATACCACATCTTCTTGATCCATTCATCTGTTGATGGACATCTAGGTTCTTTCCATAGTTTGGCTATTGTGGACATTGCTGCTATAAACATTCGGGTGCACGTGCCCCTTTGGATCACTATGTTTGTATCTTTAGGGTAAATACCCAATAGTGCAATTGCTGGGTTGACAGATGCTGGCGAGGATGCGGAGAAAGGGGAACCCTCCTACACTGTTGGTGGGAATGCAAGCTGGTGCAGCCACTCTGGAAAACAGCATGGAGGTTCCTCAAAATGTTGAAAATAAAGCAGCTCCTTTTTGAAGAAATCCTTTTGCAATGTAAATAACTACGTTGTTTAGAATTTTTCAAAAGTAGACACATCTATAGCCATTAATACCCTTTTATAATAGCTTCTAATAATTTTAATAATAATTCTGTTCTTTGCAAAGCACTCTTACTTCTTCATCTTCACATTCAGGCATTTATGGTCGAGTCTTTACCATATACCAGACTTGCACTATGGTGTCAGTGTGGTGGGGGTCAGTTCGGAGACAATCCAGTTCAGATCCCGACTCTACTACCACGTTACCCTCGTAACCCCGGGCAACTCATTTCACTTCATCTGAGCTCAGTTTCCCTATCTGCAAAATGAAAGCAACTGCCTCAACCCCCTGAAGTGTTTTGGCGAATTAACTGGGAAAGCGTACAGCTTGTGCAGTGTCGAGGAGGAGCAGATTCCCATCCCCTCCATGAGCCCGCAGTGTTTTCAGAGCATGGTGTGACATACTCCTCTCCCTCCTCTGACTCGAAGGGCAGACAGGCAGTGGAGGGAGACAAGAGGAAAGAGGAAAGTGCTTCTCCAGTGCTTCTGCGCATGCATAAAAAGTCAAGGGCCCCTATCCTCCCTTGGGTAGTCCTTTTCTTCTAATATCTTGCTTTCTCAGGACATATACATCAGTATGTCACACCTTTCTTTAGAAGTGAGCCAAGGCCTAAATGGTGATGAGAGGCTCCTGCTGTAACGCTGTTGAGAAAGGCAGCCTTCTTTTATTGCTCTTTTCCAAGATTAGTTTATCTTCTCTGTTGATTTGCACAGATCCCATTCTGACTTCGTATTTCATAGGATTTTAAAACTGTAATTTTTCTTAGTATTATGAACATGACAGTAATTTACAGTGGCCCGTGTTTTTATCTACTTTTCTGTCTCACGGTCCGGTGCTTTAAAGACACTTTTAATTCGCTATTCACATCTATTTTTAAAAAAGAGAAAGTGAAACCATGCAGTGTCTGAAGATTAGAGTCTATTCAGGACCTTGCTCATGGCTACCAGTCTTCCTCATTTCAAGACCCAGCCACTTCATTCACACTAGTAAGAGCTACCTTTGTTTGACCAACTTCTGTTAGACATATTAGGAAGAACCCATCAGATCTCAGTGAAAGGTTAATCTCAGTTCAGGAGAAGAAGTTTGAAGGTTTCAGTGAAAGACTACAGAAGGCTTAGTGGAAAATTGGAGACACTAAGATAATGATCAACGGACACAACACTTTTCGACCTGAGAATGCCAGTAATTGGAAAATATAGCAAAATCAAATTGATGACCTGGAAACCAAGATAGGATTAGGAAATGTCACATTGGCAGGGGTTACAGGGACAGAGAGAGACAGAGTTTTTCCTCCTTCTGATAGATTAAAGGTGTGGGATTTGATAACTTTGAACTCTCCTCATGTGTTGGTATATATTCCAGCTCTACAAAAGCCCACCATCCCCCACAACCCCAGAAATCAGCAGCTCTGAAACCAGTTAAGAAAACTGTGATATGCTGTTTCTGATATGCTTTGATCTGAATTTTAGGAGTAAAAGGAGGTTTTAAAAATCACACATTTATTAATTGGCTGTCTTCGGCAAATAGAGACAAATGTTGCCGAAGAGAGCTGGCAAATGGGAGGTTAGAATACCATTTGCCCAAAGAGACAGATGGTCTCTGTTGAAGCTTGATTTCATTTACTGTCCCTTCTGAAGCTGAATGGAAGTGGTTGAATTTGAAGATAAAGTTGAACAGAAATTGTGGAAATACTTGGATGCATAAAGGACTCTAATGCAGAATTTGATTTGCCTTTTTTATAAAAAAAAAAAAAAAGTACATTCAGACATTTAACAGAATTTTTACAAAAATCTTATTGAAGGAATTTGCCAGAAAAAAAAAATCATTTTCATTTGATGGTGTGTAATGATTAATCCCACCACCTGGGGTAAACCAAGTGAGCTTCCCACAGGAGATTGCTTGTGCAGCTTTGAATTATGTATGAATGTTGCAGACTGATGAGAGATAACCTTACCAAGGGATTCGTTTGTAGAACAGACAAATCTGTAACAATGTTACAGTTTCCTTTGAACACATTAAGTTCATTCTCCATGTTCAGAAAATGAGATGTCTTCCTGGAGATTATGACCTGATTTTTTAAGTGTTGGGTTATCCATCCCAAATCTCAATTATAAACTGGTCATTAAGGAAAAAGTCAGTTGAGGAGTCTGAGGTACACACGAACTTGTGTTGTCTTCCATTATGAAAACAGAGTAAATGCTGAGGGTCCAGGAAAATAGTAGGCTAAATCGGGGTGTGACTCAGCCTGACAATTAAGGACCTAGGTATCAATGCCATAGTTACTGTAGACATTCTGCATAGCACTATAGACCTAGGGATTGTTTAAACATGAATTTAACTCGTAGAAATAGAAAAGATATAACTTCCTCTACGTGGGCCATTTATTAGTTAATAGTTCTGTTTTATAACAATAAATATCAAATTGTACTTACCTGAGAAAAATCTAGTTATCCTTGTCATATTTGTTATTTCAAGATGTGCTAAGATATAGTGTATTAGAAATTCTAACAAGTTTCTTATAATTTCATTTTAAAGTTCTTTTTAAACTTTCTGTCTTATGGAGGAAATGGGGGACATTTTCATTTTGTTCATTATCTCCTTTCTGAGGCTGTCCTCTAGTTGGTACAGATGATCAAGGAATAGGAAATCAGAACCTGGTTTCTCGGATTCTCATTTTGGTGTCCATTACCTTAAACATTTCTTGATGAAATACTGGTGATGAACCCCTTTGTTAGGAGATAAAATCTGTATTTGGAAAGTGTCATTTTATTATTTGGGAGGGTTTTCTTTTTAAAAATATATCTTTTTTTTTTAAAGATTTTATTTATTTATTTGACAGAGATCACAAGTAGGCAGAGAGGCAGGCAGAGAGAGAGGGGAAGTAGGCTCCCTGCTTGAGCAGAGAGCCCAATGTGGGGCTCGATCCCAGGACCCTGAGACCATGACCTGAGCTGAAGGCAGAGGCTTAACCCACTGAGCCACCCAGGCACCCCTTGGAGGGTTTTTGGATTTCATATCTAAATGTGGCACAAAGAAATCAATGGTCAAAAATTATATTCCCTTAAAAAATTAATATGCCTTAGATAAATTGTCAAATTTTACTTCTTTCTTTCTTCCTAGACAGTTTGTCTATTGATACATAGTGACTGAGTCAACCTTCTCTGATGCTGTTCTCAGTTCTTTTTCATTTTTCAGTCATAGCATGTTACCACATCTAAGCTTGAACTCTCAAAGCCTCTCCATTTCTCATCTCTTTTACCATTTTTATCGTACATAGAGCTGTTCCTCCCTCAAGCATCAAGACATGACATATCATTGATGCATTTTTAAAAAAAATTCTTCCTTTTAGACTCTGCTGTCACTGCTGATTAAACATCTTAGCATCCATTTGCAATTCCTTGTGATTTCACTTTCATCAGCTCCCTTTGCATAGTTCTTTATAGTTGATGATTCTTTTAATTGGTGATATACCAGTGTACTTACTTAAAATGTGCTTATGAAAACTAACCTTTATGTGGAATATAGGTTGTCCTGCCCTGATCCTCAAAGAGTTAATAAAACTAGTTTTCACTTTGCTTCCCAGAGGTAGTTTGGCACATTTCCCAGACCAAACCCCTAAGGTAAAGGTCAAGGTGCAGTGGATGATATTAAGGTGCAGAATTCGAAACCTGTATCTTACCCAACCTGTAGTTTTCCTGAGCTCAGTGGGATCTCTGGTATATCAGAGCTTCAGGACATGATTAACAGACCGAAGGTGGCCCTGTAGACTACCCTTTAATGGGGAATTGTATGAGTGAGTACAGTGGGTGAGTCTTTAACATTTCTTGCTTTTTAGCATCCGTATTTTGTTGTGAGAAGCCCATAGGAGCACAGAGCTGTGTTTCATGTATGTGAGGAGCAGGCCCAGGGAATTCTTCATGGTTTAATAGCAGTAACTCTTTCTGTAGTCTTCACAATAGCTGAGGCTCATGGTAAATAGCCCATTGCATGGAGGAAAACAGACAAGGGAGGGTATAGTCGTGGTTTCTGAACCAACCTTTGCTAATCCCTTTTGATAATGGAAAAGAGAGCTGTCTTAGTAATAATGAGGAGATTGGGGAAAGAGAAAAGGCGAGAGCAAGCTTGCAGAGGTTAGAAGCCTACAAACAGCATTTTAGGAAACCTCTCAAATTAACTCTAAAATAAGAAATGAATGTCACTTTATGTTTAGATATATACTTGTACTTTGAAATCAGAAATGACTTACATTAACTTTTGCCCAATAAAGATCATTTTCCTTCTGAAGCATGTTGGTAACGATCCAGTGACCTATAGCCTTGACACTATGTGGTATTTGAGAGGGTCTCAGAAGTGTCACTTTGCTTTGTCTTTGCTAATGGCAGGGAAGCGAAGGCCCCTTCTCACTGTGATTTTGTAATGCTCCATATTATGAGAAACCAGTTTTGTTTGGAGCCCTTTTTTCGGGTTGATGTCCTAGGGCAGCCCATTAAGAGGCAGCATGCTCGACTGTTTGAGGCCTCCTTTACATACACCACCCTACTGGCCGCCAGTGGAGTGGCTCCTTTCCACCTTACCACTGTCCTCGAGAGCCAGATCCCAGGAAGGAAGCTCCAGCTCATTGCTCACTCCCAGTACAGAGAGACCTCTGGCTCTGCCAGCTCTGGAAGAGTATTTTTGAAGTTATGTATCCAGCAGACTTCAAGGCTTATTTTTTTGTTCAGACACACGCATAATTTCCATAATGAAAGATTGATAAGAAGGTACTCCTTTTTCAGATCTACTCCCTCAAATCCACAGGTGATATATGTTCAGATGACACATGATCAAACAAAGTACCTCTTTTAAAGAAACTTGTAAATGTCACTATGATTCACTGCCAATTGAAAATCCAGAAATAACATGCTATAGTATTTAAGATGTTTCCTTCTTTCTCTTTGCCCACATTAAAACAAAACCAAAAAAGGGGGAAAGAAGGGTTGGTGAGTGTGTGACAGTGTAAGAACACTCTCAGAAACTGTTAAAGATGCCTGATTTTAAATTTGTTTTGTTGGCTAGCCCAGTGAGATTTTCTAACTAGGCTAATTTTCTCTACCAACATTAAATGACCATCCCATCCCCTTGTACTTATAGCAAAGCATTGACAGTTCAGGCAGGATGGGAAGTGGGGAAGACTGGAAGAGATAGCTATAGGCAAATGAACAGGCAGCAGTGAAACAAGATTGGAAACACAAAGTAGTATGGATGCCACACTGTGGTATGTGGCCAACAGGATCTTTCAGGTTCATTTAATTGAGGTCTGAATGCAGACCTTTCATTTTCATTCACCTTGCCTACTGCATGCATTCGGGCAAAGGCTGTGGATTCTGTCCTCCTGACAACAAGACTTTGCTGGCTGCAGTTTACGTTCTGAAGCAATTGCTTCACCTCCTTATTTAGTCTAATCCCAGCTTTATTCCTGATCCTTTACTGAATACTTTAGCATGTAGTAAACTCTATAAATGAAATAAAGTAAGTTTATATAGTAAATTATTTGATGTTACAGTACTACAGTCTAGCAAATATGCCAAATACTTCACTAAGCATGTAAGCATGTGGGTGTTTTGTCTTTAACCAGTTAAGCATTCAGCCTTCACCACTACCATCACCACCTCCTGCCTTAGTTTCATTTCTTACCTTCTTATTCTCAGGCTTCCTTCTGAGATTACTATGCCTCCTCTATCGAACTGGATTCTCAATGTGTAGGAATCAAGATAAATAAGAGGATCAGCCTAGATGAAGGACTGCCCTCTATTCAGACAAGTATTTCAGGCCATAGGGCCCATAATGGTGACTCTGGGGCTTGTTAATTACATTTTTGGCAAGTATATGTCTTCCTTAAATCTAAATTTTAACCAGACCTTTGAATGCCACTGTGACCACAGTCTGATTTGTTTCAGTCACAAGACCCATGAAGTGACAGAGGACTTCTCTCCTCGGGATCCAAGATCCGTTGTTGCGAGGCAAGATGGCGGAGCCTGCCCTCCCATCACAGCAGCCTTGCCCCTACCTGGACTGGAAGGGGACGAGGAAAAAGAAGACGTTTCAGATACTATTGACCTGAATCCCTGTAGTGCAACCTACAGCAACTTAGGTAAGTAGAAAATGTCATATAAATAGTATTTAAACTTTGCCTTTTTATGCACCACCCAAATGCTTGATTTCCCTGGTGAGATGGTTTTTATTGCTGCATGGAGCAAAAGTTGGACAATGGGAGCCATAATTTTTCTTTTTTTTTAAGTTTTTTTTTTTTCTTTAAATTCCAGTTCGTCGACATACAGTGTAATATAAGTTTCAGGTGTACAGCATAGTGATTCAGCACTTCCGTACAACAGCAGGTGTGGAACCATAAATTTTAATTCACCTCAGAAAAAGTCCTTGTGTTTACTAGGCATATACTGAACACTTGCTACCATGAGTCCTGTGCCATGCGCTAAGGGTGTGACATGGTCCCTGCTTGAGGGACTCACCGGGAGGATTTCGGTAGTATATCATAAATACAGTGATACACACATGGAATATTTTTTATATTACCCAGGAGAGGGTGCCAAAAGATGCCTTTTGGAAGCTAGTTCCTGAACTAACTTAGCTGGTGGACAGAGGGAACAAAGAGTATTCCAACCCAAGGCAGCAACAGGAGCAAAAGCACGAACCCTGGAACAAGCACGGTGCCTGGGCTACCACAGCCGTTTCATGCTGCTATGAGCAGAAGAGTTTGATGAGTGTGTGTTTCAAGCTAAAACCTGAGACTTTTTTGCTCTCTGTGATAGTAACCCATCAGAAGGTTTTAAGCCGAGGGATAATGTGCTATAATTTGTGTTTTAGAACATCCGCTTTATAGGCTGCCATGAAAGATGGATTGGAGGTGAAGTATTTGAGGTGAAATCTAGTAGTTGGGTACCTTGGCAGGACCATGTAAGGAGATGAGAAAGGCCTCAACTAAGGTAATGGGAGGGGGAACAGTAAACAGATTTAAGAGGCAAAATACATAAGGCGAGGTGGTTAATTTGATAGGAAAATGATGTGGAAATCTATGATATAGCTCAGATTTCTGGCTTGGAGCAAGCAGGCTCAAAGAAGTAAGATCCCAGTTATTGTGGTGTTCAGGCAGAGGCTGAGGGGCCATCTCTCAGAGATGCAGTGAAGAGGAAGCCTACAGGACAAAGAGGGCCAGACTGAGTGACCTCTAAGGTGCCTGCCAGTGCAGAGATTCTTCAGTTTTTCCAATCATCTTCACTCTTCTTCCTTGAGTACCCAGGAACTTTCCATCTGTCGTCTTTCCTTGAGTGTCAGAGTTCTCTGCACAGCCTGGGGCTAGATAAGGATTTCTCATTGCTGTTCTCCCCTCAAGTCAGGAGAGGGGTGAGTAGCCTGAGTTGAACTGCCATATGCACAGCACTAGCAAGATCCTTATGGGCTCTGACAACAGTTAAACCTGTTTGGAGATCGGTGGCGCGTAATATCAAAGCATTCTTCTGTCTTGTTTCTCTTTTCCTTTTTTTGTCTTTTCCCTTCATCAGGTTATAGTAGGGAAAAATTATTCTAAGAGCAGCTAGAGTACTTGGAAATAAAGGAGTCCTTAAGAAGGCAAAAAGATTTGAAGTAATACTGTAGGAGAAATGCTCTAATGTGCTCTTTTGGAAAACTCATCATAACAATCCACATGCAGTTGAAAATACGTTCTATAAGGAAGACTTCCATTCTAAGTTCTAGAAGCCTTCTATGATCTGTGCGTTGTGGAGCCCATATTACAGTATACCCAAACAACCATCTCAGATGCCATTTTCCAGTTGGAATTATAGTCAGACAGCTTACTCAACTTCTCCCATTGTTTTATATTTTTTGAAACATCCCGTAAGATACAAAAACTATTGCTTATTTACTATAGTATGCTCTCAGCATAATATATTGACATATCTTTCAGACATTCTTACTACCCCAACATTTCTTTTGTGATGTCCTCAGTAAAATATATTACTAATTATTACTTATTATATGGCATCTTATGGCATCTCTTTAAAAAATATCCATCGGCTGGGGTGCCTAGCTGGCTCAGTCAGTAGAGTATGCAGCTCTTGATCTTGGGGTTATAAGTTCAAACCCCATGTTGGGTGTAGAAAATAATTAAAATTTTTTAAAAAGCTTTTAAAAAAATCTATCCACCAATGTCAGTTAAGGTTAATTATTTTATCTTATTTGTCTTTTCAGTTCTGTAGATAATTAGAAAAAAAAATAGAACCTTACTTCCATGAATAATCCAAGTACCTCATATTATATTATATTAACTCATTTAATCCTCCCAAAAACCTTAGGAATTTTGATCCCCATTTTTCAGATGACAAAAATGAGTCAGAATGCCTTGCCCAAAGTCACAGAACCAGTAAGGATTGCACCAGGATTGGAACCCTGTCAGTGTTAACCAGGACTATAATGATCATAACCACTAAATTCTTGTAAAATACTGAAGGACTGCAGCCGTCTCCCCGCCACCCCCCGCACTTTTTTTTTAGTCATCTACATTGAGACACAAAATTTCAAAATTTCAAAAGATTACCATTACTTAGAACACTAAAAATACACCATGTTATAGATGCCCCATCAAAAAGATAGCTTTTTTTCCAACCTGTTAATTTACTTTTAAACTTTGTGATGCTCGTAAAGTGTTGCCTTATTTTCCTTAAGTGCTTGTGTGGCTGTGCTTGATTCCATAGCGTATGACACATGTTAGTTTCTTCTATGGGAAGGTTTTACTATGCGAATAAAATAAAAACTGAGTAACACATAGGGTTAATGACATGAGTTCTACAGTTGAGGGGTTTTTAATTATTTCTTTTGTTCCTGTTTTTTTCCTAATGAAACAAGTATTTTAGATGGCATTTGGAAATTGCCTTTTTCAATATTTTTAATAAATCATTTGCAGGAAATTTTAAAGTATCTCATTGGGTAACTTCTTGTGATTTAAAGTCCTAGGAGCTTATTATTTTAAAATCTGTAGTTTAAAAACAGAAAGGAAACAGTATTTTTAAATGTAATACCTTTAGATCTTTTTAAATAGTCTAAAACCAATCTATAAACACCACATTCTTTCTTTCTTTTTTCTTTATCTTTTCCTTCCTTTCTTTCTTTCTTCCTTTTTCTTTCTCTCCTTCCTTCCTTCCTTCCTTCCTTCCTTCCTTCCTTCCTTCCTTCCTTCCTTCCTTCTTTTTCTTTATCAAATGAGGCAGAAGATGGATGGACAGACCAGTGGAAGAAATTGAGGGAGGAAAATAAGGATTACCATTATTTTTACTGTGGAATTTATTTCTGAAAATTACATTGTAAAGTGGATGTGGGAGGCAGTGTAATATAGTAGGCAAAAAAAACAAACCAGGGGTGCCTGGGTGGCTCAGTGGGTTAAGCCGCTGCCTTCGCCTCGGGTCATGATCTCAGGATCCTGGGATCGAGTCCTGCATCAGGCTCTCTGCTCAGTGGGGAGCCTGCTTCCTCCTCTCTCTCTCTCTCTCTGCCTGCCTCTCTGCCTACTTGTGATCTCTGTCTGTCAAATAAAATAAATAAAATCTTAAAAAAAAAACAAAAACAAAAACAAAAAAAAAACCCATAAGTTTGAGGGATCAACCAGGTTTTGGTTCATCTGGTATCTGTGTCATTGCCCACCTGTATGCTTGTAGTTCAGCTGTTTGGCATGCCAGAACTTCAATTTCCTCCTCTGAAATGAGGGGATGGTGATATCTGCTTTATAGGGATGATGATAAAAGAAGAACTTGGTATATAGAAGTACTCAAGAATTATGAAGTTCCTTTATTTCTTCCCAAAGATACGCTGTTGCTTTCTCCTTCAGATATGTTTGATGTGCTAGCCAGATAATGTAGAATAAAGTGGAAATAATTTAAAATGTTTATTAGAGATGTTGAGGGACACCTGGGTGACTCATTTGGTTAAGTGTCTGACTCTTAGTTTCCACTAGGTCACCATCTCAGGGTTGTGGGATCCAGTCCTGCATCAGGCTCCATGCTCAGCATGACGTCTGCTTGGTCCTCTCCCTCTCTCTCTTCTCCTCCCCCATTCATGCACATGGGCTCTCTCCCTCTCAAATTAAAAAAAAAAAAAATGTTGAATAAGCAGACCAAAAAAATATAAATTCAAGAAGTTGTGGGTTGCTTGCATCCTAAAGACTGAAGTTGTGAATATGATAGAGGACCCCAAGTTCTGCTAATTATTACTGATTTGTGCACTTGTGCAGACTGTATATATTTTTTTAAGTTTTTGTTTGTTTGTTTGTTTTTTGTTTTTTGTTTTTTGACAGAGAGAGAGAGCGCGCAAGTAGGCAAAGAGGCAGGCAGAGAGAGGGGGAAGCAGGCTCCCGGCCGAACAGAGAGCCTGATGCAGGGCTCGATCCCAGGATCCTAAAATCATGACCTGAACTAAAGGCAGAGGCTTAACCCACTGAACCACGCAGGTGCCCCTGCAGACCATATCTTAAAGCCATTTCTTTTTACCTTAGAGATTATTCTCCAGGGTTAATTCAGGTGGCTTTTTTCTTCTCCTTAGCATAAATAAAGCAAACCTTATTTTGTTTAAACTTGGTTAATTATTAGGTTCTAGAGCTGCACTATCCCATACAGTCGGTAGCCACTAGCCACATCTAGCTATTCACATTTAAATTCATTAGAGTATAAATAAGAATTCAGTGTCTTAATCTCACTAGCTAAGACTAAGACAGTGTTGCTAGTGAGACACTAGTCTCACTATTGTCAGTGCTCAGTAGCCCTCAGTGGCTAGTACTGCATTGGACATGCAGATACAGAACATTTCTGTTGTCACAGAAAGTTCTGTTGGACAGCACTTCTTTTTTTTTTTTTTTTTAAGATTTTATTTATTTATTTGACAGAGAGAGAGTACAAGTAGGCAGAGTGGCAGGCAGAGGGAGAGGGAGAAGCAGGCTCCCCACTGAGCAGGGAGCCCAATGTGGGGCTCGGTCCCAGGACCGTGGGATCATGATCTGAGCGAAAGGCAGAGGCTTTAACCCACTGAGCCACCCAGGCACCCCAGGACAGCATATCTTTAAAGAATTGTTTATTTGGAGGATTTGTATTGTCTCCTATGGGCACAAAAATCATATTGGCCTTTATGCAACTTGAAAAATGATGATTTTACTCTGTATGATGGTGATATGAGGCCTCTGAACAAACCCTGATCTCTGCTTAATTAACCCCAAACTGAATTTAGCAGGGTATCAGCCACCCAAAATGAATTCCCAAATAAGCGATAGAATATTTTTTCAATCAGACCTCAACATTTTCCCCACATTTCTGTCTATCTCAAGATGTCTAGAAGAAATATTGCTAGTTTTTTATGTGGCACACCTGACTACTTTATCAGCCTGCTAAAATCAGGCGCTCATAGTAACTTTTACTGTGTTAGAAATAAGTCAGTGACTTCAGCTGTCCTTCATTTACTTTGTAACTGAGCACACTTCACGTTAGTTTTTAGAAATATCTATCAACTCTCCATTTGCAGATTCTTGGCTTACCTCTCCTTCTGTGTGCCTACAACATAGCAAATTACCTAAAACATGCAGTAGGTATTAAGAACATGTTTGAATGAGTTAGCCAAAAGTGACTTTCACATTTGACTTTATAAGATTCCCAGATTAGGGAAGGTAAGCCCTCAGGAAATTTCATATAGAAAAATTTCAAGTATCAGTTTTTGTGCTCCGTTAATCAGCTGGCTTTTTTATTCTAATCCTGGCATACCTTGGAGATATTATGGGTTTGGTTCCAGACCACCACAATAAATTGAATACTACCATAAAGGAAATCAAATTAATTTTTTGGTTTCTCGATGCATATAAAGTTTATGTTTATTACTGTACTGTAGTCTGTTAAATATTCAATAGCATTATATCTAAAAGACAATATACATATGTTAATTAAGAGGTGCTTTATTGCTAAAAAATGCTAAGCTTTCAGTGACTTGTAATCCTTTTACTGGTGGAGGGTCTTGCCTCAGTGATGCTGGCTGCTGACAAATCAGGGTCTGAAGACTAGGGCCTTCAGAAATTCAGAAATTGCTATGGCAATTTCTTAAAATAAGTCAACAGTGCTATTTGCTGCATCAGTTGACTCTTCTTTTCACCAGCGACTTCTCTGTAGCTTGTGATGCTGTTTGATAGCATTTTAAGCACAGTAGAACTTCCAGAATTGGAGCCGATCTTCTCAAACCCTGCCTCTGTTTTATCAGCTGTGTCATAGTCTAAATCCTTTGTCATCACGTCAACAGTCTGCACAGCATCTTCACGAGGAGCAGTTTCCATCTCAAGAAACCATGTTCTTTGCTCACCTATAAGAAGCAATTTCTCATCTGTTAAAGTTTTATCATGAGATTGCATCAGTTCAGTCCCATCTTCAGGCTGCACTTTTTTTTTTTAAGATTTATTTATTTACTTGAGAGAGTATGAGAACAGGCTTGAGTGGGGGAGGGGCAGGAGGAAAGAATCTGAAGCAGACTCCTCACTGAGCACAGAGCCCCACGTGAGACTGGATCCATGACCCTGAGATCACGACCTGAGCTGAAACCAAGAATTGGACACTTAACCTACTTGAGCCAACAAGATGACCCTTCAGGCTCCACTTCTAATTCTAGTTCTCTTGCTGTTTCCACCACATCTGTAGTTACTTCCTCCACACAAGTCTTAAAACCCTCAAAGCCCTCCATGTGGACTGGAATCCACTTCTTCCAAACCCCCATTAATGTTGGTATTTGACCTCTTCCCATGAATCAGGAATGGTCTTATTGGCATCTAGAAAAGTGAATCCTTTCCAGAAGGTTTTCAATTTACTTTGTGTAGATCCGTGGGGGAATCACTATCTATGGCAGCTATAGCCTTGCAAAGTATATTTCTTAAATAACAAAACTGGAAAGTCAAATTGACTCTTTGGTCCATGGCTTACAGAATGGCTGTTGTGTTAGCATGCAAGAAAACAACATTCATCTTGTATACCTCCATCAGAACTCTTGGGTGACCAGGCACAGTAATATTTTGAAAGGAATTTATTTTTTCCTGAGCAATAGATCAAAACAGCTGGCTTAAAATATTCAATAACATGTTATAAACAGATACACTGTCATCCAGGCTTTGCTATTCCATTTAGGGAACACAAGCAGAGGTGATTTAGCTTAATTCTGAAGGGCTTTAGGGTTTTTGGAATGGTGAAAGAGCACTGGCTTCAAATCATAGTCACCAGCTGCACTAGCCCCTAACAAGAGGGTCAGCCTGTCATTGCAAGCTTTGAAGCCAGGCATTGACTTCTCCTCTCTAGCTATGAGAGTCGGAAATGGCATTTTGTTTTACTATAAGACTGTTTCATCTACATTGAAAATCTGGTTGTTTACCTGAAGCTAGATCTTCTGGGTAACATACTGCGACTTCTACATCAACACTTGCTTCTTTGCCTTACACTTTTATGTTACGGAGATGGCTTCTTTTCTTAAACTTCATGAGCCAGCCTCTGCTAGCTTCCAACTTTTCTTCTGCAGCTTCCTTACCTCTTAGCCTTCATAGAACTGAAAAGAGTTACGGCTTTGCTCTGGATTAGTCCTTGGTTGAAGGCAATGTTGTGGCTGGTTTGGTCTTTTTTCAGACCACTGAAGCTTTCTTCATATCAGAAATAAGATGGTTCCACTTTCCACATTGGTGTGTTCACTGGAGTGGCTCTTTTAATTTACTTCAAGAACGTTTCCTTTGCATTCGCATCTTGGCTAACCTGGTATAAGAGGCCTAGCTTTCACCCTACCTCGGTTTTCAATATACCTTCCTCAGTAAGCTTAATTATTTCTAGCTTTTGATTTTTTTTAAGTAATTTAAGTAGTAATTTAAGTAGTAATTTTTTTATTTTAAAGAGAGAGAATGACAAGAAAAGGGACAGAAGGAGAGGAGAGGAAATCCTTAAGCAGACTCGCAACTGAACATGAAGCCCAATACAGGATTCAATCCCAGGACCCTGAGTTCATGACCTGAGCCAAAAACAAGAGTCAGATGCTTAACTGACTAAGCCACCCAGGCGCCCCTCTAGCTTTTGATTTAAAATGAGAGCTATGCAACTCTTCCTTTCACTTAGAGGCCAGTTTAAGGTTATTAATTGGCCTAATTTCAATAGTGGTATGTCTTAGGGAATAGGAAGACCCAGGGAGAGGGAGAAAGATAAGGGAATAGCTGGTCGTGGGGCAGTCAGAATACATTTATTGATTAAGCTTGCTATCTTATATGGGTGTGGCTTGTGGTGCCCCCCAAAATTACAGCGGTAACATCACTGCTGAGATCACTATCACAGATCACCATACAAATGTAATAATAATGAAAAAGTTTGAAAAATTGCAAGAATAACTAAAACATGACACAGAGACACAAAGGGAGCAAATGCTATTAGAAAAATGGTGCCAATAGACTTGCTCGATGCAGTGTTGCCACAAACATTCAGTTTATTTTTTTTTAAAAATGAGAACACAATATCTGCAAAATACAATTAATTGAGGTATGGCTGTATGAGGCTTAATCCAGAGGTTTCCTAAGGAAAGAGTTATATAAGCCATTCTTCTACATAACCCCACAAGATCACTTTTTTCTTTTAAGATTTACTTATTTATTTTAGAGAGAGGAAGAGAGAGCGCAAGCGCAGGGAAGGGCAGAAGAAGGGGAGAGAAACTTTAGCAGATCTTCAGTCAGCTCGGAGCCTGTCACGGGGCTTGATCTTTTGATCCTGAGATCATGACCTGAACTGGAACCAAGAGTTGGACACCTAACCAACTGTGCCACCCAGGGCCCCAAGATTACATTTTTTGTTTTTTAAGTAATCTCCACATCCAACATGGGGCTGGAACTTACAACCTCGATATCAAGAGTTGCACACTCTGCTGACTGAGCCAGCCAACCAGGCACCGCTCCACATTTCTTATCTTACTTATCTAGGGCATCTCCTTAAGGCTGAACCCTTAAAACACTGAAAGAAAACATCTTAAAATCCTCTGTCTCCAGAACTTCCTTTGGCAGTGTATTGATCATCAGTGTGAAATGTTAAGGGGTGAGGGGCACCTGGCTGACTCATTCAGCAGAGTATGCGATTCTTGATCTCGGGATTGTGAATTTGAACCCCACGTTGGGTGTGGAAGTTACTTAAATAAAATCTTTTTTAAAAAAATGCTAAGCGGTGAGTGTACTTAAAAGAGTGTCATTACTTTGCTGGCCTTAATGTTGTTAAGTATATAATAATGGCATCATAAACAGAAGCTTTAAAAAAAAGTCATTCTGAAGGATATATTGCCGTTAATTCATTTACTCAACAAATAACTATTAAGGAACTTCTATGGGCCAGATATTATTCTACACAATCCAAAGTTAATGATTTGAACCAAAGATTAAAGAATTGCACATTTTTAATTATCTGAATCTTTAAAAAACAAAAACCTGAGATTGACCACTTTGAACATTTGAGCATTTGTTGTACTTTCTAAAAATATAATTATTACTATTTAAAAAGGAATCATATACTGTGTCCCTATCTTTTAACTTAGCTACATTTCATTTAAAAATAGTTTCCCATATACTAGAATTAGTTGGGGGAGTACAATATTCAAATTATGTAGATAAATAATCTCTGTTCTTGGAGAGGTTTTCAAATTACATTCTATAAAAATTGAGTCTGTCAGCTGCTACACCACTGACATTCTTTAAAGTGGTCAGCGTATCTCTTTATTTGAGGGTATGTGCAAAGTGGTCTTTGGAGGTCAGCTTCGTTTTATCATTTGGCATGAAGTTGATGTCCCCTGGGGTTTGCCAGTTGGTGCTTCCATTTGACTGTGGTGGGACCCTTCTTCCTAAGCTGCTGAGGCCTGCTGCAATGAGGTGATACAGTGAGTACTAGGTTTAGCCAGTGATGGCCCAGTCACTTGACAAGGCGGGTGCACGGTGGTATGTGACATCTATATTTATAAACCACCATGCATATTTCCCAGTTTGGAGATGAACGTCTCTT
Source organism: Mustela nivalis (assembly GCF_964662115.1). Classification (NCBI taxonomy): domain Eukaryota; kingdom Metazoa; phylum Chordata; class Mammalia; order Carnivora; family Mustelidae; genus Mustela; species Mustela nivalis. The sequence continues at coordinate 118,091,760 of NC_139025.1, forward strand.
CCTTTGTTCTCTCTTGTCCTGTTCTCATCTACATTACTTGTCATGAGCCCTGGAAAAAAAATTAGGGGTGAAATTACAATTTAAGGAAAAAAATATGTCCCATTTATTTGGGCTTTAATACGTTCATTCAGTAAACATTTGTCAAACACCAACTATCTCCTGGCACTGGAAAAAACAGTGCTATCTTCAAGGACTCTTGGCCTTTGAGAAAAGGAGACATGGGCTGGACTCTTAGGAGCCCATGTGCTAGTTGCTATGATGCAGATATTTCAAGGTTTAATGAAAGCCTCTGCCCCAAAGCGTGTAGGAGAGGGTCAGTTAAATTTTGAGCAGAGTTTGAAAGAAGGGTGGTTGTTTGTCAGATTGGCAAGCAAGGAAGAACATCCCAGGTAGAGGGAAGAGTATGTATAAAGCCTAAAGGTAGGGGAGATGAGGCTAGACCATAAATGGTATATATACGTCACAGTGATCTATGTAAAAGATATACCTATAGGAAATAGAGAGCTACTGAAGATTTTTTAATAAAAAGACATATCAGGATTTTTAAAAGATTGTTTTGGGAACAACTGGAAGCAGAGAGACCAACTAGGAGCCCATGACATTCCTGTCTTATGGGAATGAAGAGTTAATTATGCTCATTCACATACTGCTCCTGTCCAAATGTGTCATTAAGTGCCCTTAGTCCCTAGCACCCCACGATTATAATGATTGTCAGGTCTTAAACAAACTTTTGCTATGGTTTGTCCCTCGTGTGTCTTCAAAGGTAGTGCCTTTTAGCAGATCTCTGTAACAAGAGAGTTATTATTTTGAGTTTTTCAGTATGTGATTATCTTTAAAATGTTGATCTTGGGATGCCTACATGGCTCAGTCAATTAAGCATCCAACACTTGATTTCAGTTCAGGTCATGATCTCAGGGTTCTAGGATCAAGCCCTGTGTCCGGCTCTTCACTCAGCAGGGAGTCTGCTGGAGACTCTCCCTCTGCCCCTCCTGCTTGTGCTAGCTCTCTCTACAACGCTCCCCCCCCCCACTGAAATAAATTAATTAATTAAAATGCAGATATTTAGAAATAATATTTTTCTTATGTCCTTTCTACTTACCATAGCAGTCTTGTAAATCTTAACAGGCCTATATCAATCATTTTCCTTCCTGAGGAGTTTTAAACCACCTTTGGCTACTTCAAAGTGTCATTAAATTATTCCTTTTTAATCCATCTTTCATCATTTGCTTTTAGAACATGACACAGGGGTTTTCTGTTAGTCTGAAGACATTTTTAGGTGGGGAGAGAGTAAAGAGATAGAGTAAGGAAGCTCAAAAAGAGGGGAAAGTAAGATTTGAATGTGGTTTAAACATATTTGTCCAAAAGAACTTTTTTAGTCTATAGCAAGGCAAGATTTAGAACACAATCTTTTTTTTTTTTTCTGTTTAGAGAGCTGGTATGCCACAAAAATGTAGAGTATGTGATGTTATATCAGGACTGCTGAAAGCTGAGCTTAGTGTCTGCTCCCAGAGGCTTGAGAGGAATGTACAGGATTCAAAGTTTAAAATAAAAACAGCCAAGATACCAAGCTTTTAAAACATTGACCCTGATGATTGGAATTCAGTCAGGAGAACTTGTCTTTCTTGAGGAAAGAAATAAAAACACAAAACACTTTTAAACGTGGGAGAATGGCGTGACCTATTTGCATGGGCTGTGCAATGCTCATGGTTTCATCTTAACACGCCAATATTTCTGATTCCCATGTGGAAATCTCCATAGCTCCCAGGAGATCATATCCCACCATTTGGGAAAAGAAGCCACTATTAATTCTCTTTCTTTCCTTGCTGCCTTGGCTGTCCATTTTCATTTTGGAATGATGAGCAACTCTTCTGACTCTGTGTCCTTCAGTCTGGCAGCCGCTTACTGCACAATGGCTGCGTGTCTCACACAGTGCCAGGTACTGAGGAAGTGTTTAAAAAAAATACATACGCATGTTATAAAAGGCTGAAAATGCTGTAATAGAACAAAAGCACTAAGAGAGCACAGAGGAAGAAGTGATGGTTCCCAGTTTGGATATGGGGAGTAGGGAGGCTTCTGTGGAGAAGGGCCAACTGAGCTGGGCTTAGGACACAACACCTTCACTAGAGCAGAGCGGTAGAAATAAAAATACGGAGCAGATGAAAAGAACAGGAAGCAAATGCTTGTGTGGGGATGTTGACGAGAAATGGTGGTAGATAAGACGGAGAGCCTTGACCAGCTTGCTGAGGAGTTTGGACTTTATGCTAGAAGTGGAAGAAAGTGGCGTGATCAGCCCTCTTCTACCTCCTCTGATAGGCACTAAGCAGCTGCAGACAGTGATAGACTTTGTCTCACTTGCCAGTTCTGAGGTAATTTTTTTTAAAAAAAGCACTTTGGGAATCTGTTCCTTTTCCATGTCCATGATTATTTTTGTTTGTTCTAATTTGGAAGAGTGTGTGGAAAATGACATCCATAAAGCTTCTTCTAGGGACCACATTGGAAAGGCCAAGAATAAGCCCGTGTTTCTAGCTTTTTCATGTATACATTAATAGCTTCCTTCCTTTTTTCCTTCTCTCCTTCCATTCCCTTCAGCAAAACTCTTTGCTTGATCCTAAGTATACAAATGAGTCACAGTAGTAGGGAATCTCGGCAGGAACACAGATCAAGGGTTGTAAGTAGTTGAAGAGAAATGTTCACTACATATATGAGGTCCCAAGGAAAAAGACGTCAGTCTTGGGGAAACCATTCCTGGAAGAGGGTTAGCCTGAGCAGAGAGAGAGAATGTGAAAAAGCCAAGAGTGCTAAATACACTGCCAACAGTTTGGAAGCCCCAACTTCAGAGGCAAGATGAAATACTACAAGAAAAATAGGTACAGCCAGGGCGGGGTCATGAAAGGCTTGCTTTTTGTGCTCCAGCCAAGAAAATTCTGTCCTCGGGATCAAGTCCAAATTCTCAAGGACATATTTTTTAAGTGGAGGACTGCCTTGATCAGTTCTGGTGTTTAAAAAAAAAAAAAAATCTCTGTAATGACCATGTGGTGTGGGAGGCAAAGCTGGAGACAGTGATAACAGGCGACTGTCACAGTAGTAAAGCAAGGATGATAAGGTGCTGGCACAGTTCACTGCTTCTAACCTTCTTCATCACACTTCGTCTCTGAAAGGTCTGGGTCAGCAAGTAGAAAATAAAGGTTTGTTATAAAGCCTATTTCTGTCATGTTGTAAACAAACTATGGTTCTGACTTCTCACATTAGCTGAGGCAAAACAGGGCTGGGGCAGCTGGGGCATCCTTGGTGATGGGAAGGACACAGAGGAATGGAAAGATGTGACTAGAAACTGAGTTTACAGTTGTTTTAAGAATGGATGGTTGATTTTCTTTGTTGAGATATAATTTACATATCGTAAGATTCAGAGGGTACAATTCTATGAGCTTTAGTATATTCACAGAATTTTACAATCCTCACCAGTATGTAATTCCAGAACATGTTTATCACCCTAAACAGCAGTCACTCTCCATCTCCATTGTCCCCATCCTCCATCCTCTTTCTAGGGATTTACATATTTCTGGATACTTTATGTAAGTGGGGTCATACGATATGTGACCTTTGTGACTGGCTTCTCTCTTTCACTTAGAATAATATTTTCAAGGCTCCTACAGGAGGTAGCCTGTATCAGTACTTCATTTCCTTCGATGGCTGGATAATATTCATTTATCCATTCATCAGCTGATGGACATATGGATTGTTTCTCCTTTTTAGCTGTTAAGAATGTTGCTGAGAACATTTGCATACAAGTGGACATATGTTTTCATTTCTCTTGGATATGTATGTAGGACTGGAAATGCTGGATCGTGTAGTAAACTTTATGTTTGACTTTTTGAGTAACTGCCAAACTGTTTTCCAAGGTGACTGTACCACTTTAGATTCCTACCAGCAACGTGTGAGGGTTTGAATTTCTCCATATCCTCACCAACACTTGTCCGTCTTTTCAACGATAGCTAGCTTAGTGGAGGTAAAGTGGTATCTTGTGGTTTGGGTTTGTATTTACCTAATGGGTAGTGATGTTGAGTGTCTTTCCATGTGCTTATTGGCCATTGGTGTGTCTTCTTTGGAGAAATGTCTATGCAAATCCTTTGCCCACTTACAATGGATTATTTATCTTTTTATTGTAAGTTACTTATAAATTCTGGATATGTCTTATCAAATATAAGACTTGCACATATTTTCTCCAATTCTGTGGGTTGTCTTTTCACTTTCTTAAAGTTGTACTTTGAAGCACAAAGTTTTTAATTTTTATGAATTTCAATTTATTTTTTATTTTTTTGCTTGTGCTTTTTGGTGTCGTTATCTGCAAAATCATTGCCTAATCAAGGTTGAAAACACTGATTCCTATGTTTTCTTCTAAGAATTTTATGGTTTTAGTTCTTATGTTGAGATCTTTGCTATATTTTAGTTACTTCTTGTATAAAGTATAAGGTAGGAGTTCAGTTTCATTCTTTCGTATATGGATTATCTGGTAGTCCCAGCACCATTTGTTGGAAAAACTACTACTTCCCCATTGAATGTTCTTGGCACCCTTGTTGGAAGTTGATTGACCATAAATATACAGGTTTATTTCTATAACTCTCAATTCTAGTCCATTCATCTATATTTCTATTCTTAGTACACGCAATCTTTCATTTTTAATTGAAGTATGATTGATGTACAACTATTAGTTTTAGGTGTACAACATAGTGATTCAACATTTATAGACATTACAAAATGCTTACCAAGATAAGTGTAGTTACCATCTGTCATCATAAAGTTGTTACAGTATTATTGACTATATTCCTATGCTATACTTTTCATCTCTGTGACTTTATTTTATAACTGAAAGTTTGTACCTCTTAATCCCTTTCACCCATCCCCCAACACATAATACATACAATCTTGATTCCTATAGTTTTGAAGTAAGTTTCGAAATTGGGAAATGTGAGTTCTCCAACTTTGTTCTTCTTTTTTTCAAGATATTTTTTGGTTACTTTAGATTCATTTTATTTCCATATGAATTTTAGGGTTCTCTTGTCAATTCCTGCAAGAAAGCCAGCTGGGATTTTGATAGGGATTACATTAAATCTTCAGAACAGTTTTGGAATTGTTTCTGTCTTAGCATATTAAGTCTCTGATCTGTGAACATAGATGTCTTTACATTTATTTAGGTCTTTAATTTCTTTCAGCATCGTTGGTTAGTTTCCAGTGTATAAATCTTGCCCTTCTTTTGTTAAATTTATTCCTAAATACTATATTGTTTTTGATGATATTGTAAATGAAATTCTTTTTTAATAATTATTTTTTGATTTTTCATTGCTAGTGTATAGAAATACAGTTGTATACTGTATAAACATAGATGCATAGAGCCTCTCTGAGGCTCTGGATTGATTCCTTCCTCACCTCTCGCTAGCTTCTGGGGGTGGCCCTCAATCCCTGACATCTTCGGCTTGCAGCTGCCTTATTGCATTCACTGCCTCTTCACCACATGGTGTTTTCCCTTTTGTCTCTTTTTATATGAGGTTTCCTCTTTTTATAAGAACACCAGTCATATTAGATTAAGGTACACCCTAATGACCTCATCTTAACTTGATTATCTCCGCAAAGTCTCTATTTCTAAATAAGGTTATATTCACAGGCACCAGGGGTTGTAACTTCAACATTTTGGGAGAGAGGACATAATCCATCCCATAACAGAGCATTATACTCTTTCTCAGTAGGCCTCATTTTAATAACTTTACTAATTATAATAACTTTTATAAAAGTTCCATGGCATATTTCTCTGCCTTAAAAAAAATAATAATGTCTCTCCCCATTATACAATAAGCCGAAAAGATGTCGTTTTTCACAGGTGTATTTGTTTATACATTACCACACGTGTAGCTACATCTGTCACCGTACATCACTGTTTTAAGAGCATTGGTTATATTCGTTTTGCCATGCCTTTGTTCCTCGACTTATTCCCACTTATCTCCCACTCCCCTTCACCCATTTTGCCGAGACCCCTACCTCTCTCCCCACTGGCATCCATCCATTTGTTCTCTATATTTATAGGTCTCATTCTGCCTTTTGTTTGCTTATTCATTTGGGTTTTTCGTTTGTTTGGAAAGGATTAGATTCCGCTAATGAATGAAATTATATGTTATTTGTCTTTTTCAGTCTTATTTCACTTAGCATAATACCTTTTGTGCCCATTCCTGCTATCTCAAATGGCAAAACCTTATCCTTTTTTATGTTTAGTTTTCTTTGGTTAAATACCCAAGTGAAATTATTAGATCATATGATATTTCTATTTTTAATTTTTTTGAGGAACCTCCATTCTGGTTCCCACAGTGGCTATACCAATTTACATTCCCACCAACAATGCATGAGGGTTCTGTTTTGTTTACATCCTCAGGAACACTTGTCATTTCTTGTCTTTTTTGTTTTAGCCATTCTAACAGGTGTAAGGTAACACCTCATTGGGGTTTTGGTTTGCATTGCCTTGATGATTAGTGATGTTGAGCATCTTTTCATGTGTCTGTTGGCCATCTGTATGTTTTCTTTATTTATTCAGGTCCTCTGCTCATTTTTTAGTTAAATTGTTTGGGGTTTTTTGTTGTTGAGTTGGATAAGTTCTTTATATATTTTGGATATTAATCCCTTAAAAGATATATCATTTGCAATTATCTTCTCCCATTTGGTAGCTGGCCTTTTTGTTCAGTTGATGGTTTCCTTTGCTGTGCAGAAGATTTTTTTTTTTAATTTTGATATAGTCCCAGTATATTGTTTTAGCTTTTGTTGCCTTAGGAGACGTATCTAGAAAAAAATTACTATAGCTCATGTCAAAGAAATTACTGCCTGTTTTCTCTTCTAGGATTTCTGTGGTTTCAGGTCTCACATCTAGGTCTTTAATTCATTTTGAGTTTATTTTTATGTATGGTGTTAAAAGGTGCTTCAGTTTCATTCTTTTACAGACAGCTGTCCAGTTTTCCCAGCACTGTTTTCTGAAGAGACTATCTTTTTCCCATTGTATATTTTTGCCTCTTTTGACATAGATTAATTAATCATATAATTGTGGGTTTGTTTCTGGGTTCTCTATTCTGTTCTCCTGATCTCTGTGTCTCTTTTTGTGTCAATACTCTACTGTTTTGATTACCATAGCTTTTCAGTATAATTTGAAACCTGAAATTGTGGTACCTCCAATTTCGTTTTTCTTTCTCAAGATTTCTTTGGCTATTTGGTGTCTTCTGTGGTTCCATACAAATTTTGGTATTATTTATTCTAGTTCTGTGAAAAATAGTGTTGATATTTTAATAGGGATTGTATTGAATCTGTAGATCCTTTTGGGTAATATAGACATTTTAACAATATCAATTCTTTCAATCCATGAGCATGGAATATCTTTCCATTTTCTTTATCAGTGTCTATAAGTTTTCAGAATACAAGTCTTTCACCTTTTTGGCTAACTTTATTCCTAAGTTTTTGGTTCAATTATAAATGGGACTCTTTTCTTAATTTCCTTTTCTGCTACCTTATTACTAGTATACAGAAGCACTACCAGTTTCTGGGTATTAATTTTGTTTCATACAACTTTCCTGAATTTATTTATTACTTGTAGTTGTATTTTAGTGAAGTCTTTAAGGTTTTCTATGTATAGTACCATGTTGTCTGCAAATGGTGACAGTTTAACTTCTTTACCAATATGGATGACTCGTTTCTTTTTCTTGTCTGATTACTCTGGCTAGGATTTCCATTACTATGTTGAGTAAAGGTAGTGAGAGTGGACATCCTTATCTTGTCCCTGATCTTAGAGGAAAAGCTCTTAGTTTTTCACCACTGTGAATGTTGTTGCCTACAGCTTTTTTATATATGGCCTTTATTATGTTGAAGTATGTTTCCTCTCACCGAACTATGACAAGTGTTTTTATCATGAATGAATGTTGAGTTTTGTTAGATGCTTTTTCTGCATCTAATAACATAAAACGTATAATTTTTATCCTTTGTTTTGTTGATGTGGTGTTTGTGATTGATTTGTGAATAGTGAACCATCCTTGTATCCCCAGAATAAGTATCACTTGATCATGGTGAATAATCTCTTATTGTTCAATTCAGTTTGCTAATATTTTGGGGGGAATTTTTGCATCTATGTTTATCAGGGGTATTGGCCTGTAGTTCTCTCTCTCTCTCTCTCTCTTTTTTTTTTTTTTGGTAGTGTCCTTGTCTGCTGTTGGTATCAGGGTGATACTGGCCTCATGTTTATTTGTATTATCATGTATTTGGAAGCTTTCCTTCTTTTTCTATTTTTTAGACTAGTTTGAGAAGAATAGGTATTATCACTTCTTTAAATGTTTGATAGAATTCACCTGTGAACCCATCTAGTCCTGGACTTTGTTGGGATCTTTTTTTTTTATTACCTATTCAATTTCATTTTTTGTAGTTGGTCTGTTCAGATTTTCTATTTCTTCCTGATTCAGTTTTCAAAAATCATATGTTTCTAGGAATTTATTTATTTCTTCTAGGTTGTTTAATTTGTTGGCATATAACTTTTTGTAGTATTCTCTTATATTCCTTTGTATTTCTGTCATGACAGTGTTACTTCTCTTTTGTCTCATTTTATTTGGGTTCTTTTTTTTTTCCGTAGTGAGTCTAGCTGAGGGTTTATCAATTTTCTTTATCTTTTCAAAGAACTACCTCTTGGTTTCATGTTTTTTTCCTTTGTTTTTTAGTCTCTAGGCCATTTATTTCTGCTCTGATCTTTATTAATTCCTTCCTTCTACCCCTATGGTTTTGTTTGTTCTTCTTTTTCTAGTCCCTTTAGGTGTCAGGTTAGGTTTGTTTGTTTGTTTTTTTATTCAAGCTATTTCTTGTTTGTTGAGGTAGACCTTTATTGCTATATATTTCCCTCTGGGAACTGCATTTGCTGCATCCCAAAGATTTTGGATTGTTGTGTTTTCATTATCACACATCTGCATTTTATTTTCTTATAAGTGCAAGTGAGGCATGTGATGCTAGAAAGGAAGCAGAGTAATTGGTTTTATAATTAGGGCTTGTAAGAGATGTTCAAAAGTAGTATTGCTCAAATCACAGTTTATATGCCCCCCCAAATAAAACAGAATGATAAGAGTTTGTGAAGGATATTTGGAAGAGCAGTTGACTGTTCATAAGTATTGTTCTCCTTATCCCAATCACAAGAATTTATACACAAACCAGTTTAAGACCAGTGCTAGAATCCATCTCTGTGGTGAAATAAAATAACATGGTTTATGAAATCATATTCATATGTGTTGAATTGAAAATGACAGGTGCTAAATACAATATAGTGAAACTTTGGAACAAAGTTCAAAAAGCAGAATGGTATCTTCTGAGCATCAGTTTAGTGGGCCATTGCTAGTTTCAATTGTTTTTTAAAATGCTTCCGAGTATTTTTCTTAATCCACAAATGCTTTCATCTCTACTCTGCCACAATGAAATTATTTGAGTGTCTGTCACTCTTTCATATTCAGCACCCTTGGAGGCAGGAGTAGAGAATCTCAATTCTTTTTGTTGTTGTTGTTGTTGTTTTTTCCAAACAAAGCCCATTACCCTCTTCTCTGGCATGGAAATGCTGAGACATTGTTCACAATTTTTTTGCTCCCACCAACCAAGTCTTTCGTTGATTTTCTTCAACCATTTTGAATTAAGGCATTGACTTCTTATACTCTCATGACCACATCACTTGTTTATCCTTGAGTTTCAATTATGTAACAAGAATAAAAAGTTGACTTATTTTTCTTTCTTTCTTTTAAAACAATACAGGGCAATCTAGAGCAGCCATGATACCACCCAAGCATCCAAGGCAGCCTAAGGGAACTTTGGATGATGGCATTGTCTTCACTGAGAAAACAGACCAAGAAGCACCTAATGCTTCCCAACCTACGCCACCCCCACTGCCAAAGAAAATGATCATAAGAGCCAATACAGAACCAATCCCCAAAGACCTCCAAAAATCCATGGAAACAAGTCTTTGTGTAATGGCTAATCCCACCTATGATATTGACCCCAACTGGGATGCCAGTAGTGCTGGCTCTTCCATCAGTTATGAACTCAAAGGACTGGACATTGAGTCTTATGACTCCTTGGAAAGACCTTTGCACAAGGAGAGACCTGTTCCCTCAGCAGCAAACAGTATCTCCAGCTTAACCACTCTCAGTATTAAGGATAGATTTTCCAACAGCATGGAGTCCCTGTCTAGCCGGCGTGGTCCCTCTTGCAGACAGGGACGAAGCATGCAGAAGCCACAGAGACAAGCACTTTATCGAGGACTTGAGAATCGGGAAGAAGTTGTGGGTAAAATCCGAAGCCTTCATACAGATGCCTTGAAGAAACTGGCTATAAAATGTGAAGACCTCTTCATGGCTGGACAGAAAGACCAGCTCCGTTTTGGGGTGGACAGCTGGTCAGACTTCAGGCTAACCAGCGACAAGCCATGCTGTGAGGCAGGCGATGCAGTTTACTATACAGCTTCATATGCAAAAGATCCACTTAATAACTATGCAGTCAAGGTAAGAAAATATTATAAATCTGATTTTAATCTTACCCAGCACACTGTTATTGGGATGGGTCTGTTCTTCTTTCCTGCATTCCTCCATTCAGCAAAAAGTTACTGATCATCTATCTACTTTACACCAGATATTATAGTAAGCTGTGACTGTTTTCAGAGGCTACTTGTAAAAATACATGCCTTCCACTCTATTTCTGTCTTTATTCTCTAACAGATAAGAGACCCTTGTCTGCCCCTATTCTAGGACTCTTCTGCTTCTTGGAGAAACATTTTTATAGAGAAAAATAACCAGTATTTGTTGATGTGCCAGGAACATTATTGGTGTTACATAATTTGATCTTTATATCAGTTTTATGAGATTAAGATCTTTTTACCTATTTGACAGATGAGGAAACTAAAGCTCAGACAGGTGAGCTGATTTGCTTAGTGTCACACACCTAGCAATTAGGAGAGATGGGATTTAAATACAGATCTCTCTGATTCTATAGCCTGCACATTATCCATTTTGTCACATATTAATTTCTTAACTGTATATTACTCATTACAGACAAATCACTTCTTCAAGAAAGCTAAAACTCTTAACATCAAGAATTCTTGTCCAATTACATTCACTATAAATAATGCATAAATTTCATGAATGTAATAAATAAAGCATGGGCTTTGTTATATTTCCAATTTCTTTTGTCTCAAGGTATTTTTTTTATTTCTCTTGATTTCTTCTTTGACCCATTGGTTGTTCAGTAACATGTAGTTTAATCTCCACAAATTTATGAATTTCCCAGTTTTCTTTGTATACTTAATTTCTAGTTTCATAGCACTGTGATCAGAGAAGAAGCTTGATAAAATTTCAGTCCTCTTAAATTTATTAAGTCTTGTTTTGTGGCCTAACATATGATCTCTCTTGGAAAATGTCCCATGTGCACTTCAGAAGAATGTGTATTCCTTTGCTTTTGAATGGAATGTTCTGTATGTATCTGGTAAGCCCATCTGGTCTACTGTGTCATTTAAGGCTGATGTTTCTTTGTTGATTTTTTTGTCTGGATGATCGATCCATTGATGTAAGTCTCCTACTATTATCATATTGCTATCAATTTCATCCTTTAGGTCTGTTAGTGTTTGCTTTATGTATTTAGGTCCTCCTATGTTGGGTGCATAAATATTAACAAATGTTAAAGCATCTTGCTGGACTGATCCTTTTATCATTATGTCTCTTAATGCAGTCTTTGTTTTAAAGTCTATTTTGTCTGATATAACTACTGTAGCTTTCTTTTGGTTTTCATTTGTATGGAATATCTTTTTTCATCCTTCACTTTGAGTCTGTATGTGTCCATATATTGAAAGTGAGTCCCTTTTAGACAGCATATAGATGGGTCATATTTTTTTACCCATTCATCCACTGTGTGTCTTTGGATTGGAGAATTTATGCATTTACATTTGAAGTAATTATTGATGGGTTGTGCTTATTGCCATTTTGTTTGTTGTTTGGGGGCTATTTTAGTAGGTCTTTTCTCTTTCTTCTCTTGATCTCTTCCTTTGTGGTTTCTTTCTTTCTTATTTTTTTTAAAGATTTTATTTATTTATTTGACAGAGAGAGAGATCACAAGTAGGCAGAGAGGCAGGCAGAGAGGGAGGGGGAAGCCGGCTCCCTGAAGAGCAGAGAGCCCGATGTGGGGCTCAATCCCAGGACCTGAGACCATGACCTGAGCCGAAGGCAGAGGCTCAACCCACTGAGCCCCCAGGCACCCCGCTTTGTGTTTTCCTTAGTGGAATGCTTATATTCTTTTATCTTTTGTGTTTTTTCCTTTATGGTTACCATGAATTTACATATAACAACTTACATCTATAAAAGTCTATTTTAAGTTTGTTACAACTTAAGTTTCATTCCATTGTAAAGCTCAAAATCATTACTCTTCCATCCACATATTTTATGGTTTTCTTTTTTATTTTATGTTTTTTGATGTCACAGTTTACATCTTTTTATTTTGTCTATCCCTTATTGTTGTAATCATAGTTATTTTTACTATTTGTCTTTCAGTCTTTATACTGGCTTTATAAGTGATTGATCCACTAACTTTACTATATGGTTATCTTTCCAGTGATATTTTTTCTTTAATATGTGTTCTTGTTACTTGTAAGGCCAGTTTAGTAGTGGTTTTTGTGGGTTTATTTGTGTATGTGGGGTTTGTTTTTTATTTTTTAGTACTTTGAATATACAGTACCATTCCCTTCTAGCTTGCAAAGTTTCCACTAAAAAATCTACTGAGAGTCTAATGGGGGGTTTCTTGTATATAACAAGTTGTTTTTCTCTTGCTGTTTTTAATATTTTCTCTTTGTCTTTAACTTTTGACATTTTAATTGTCTTGGTGTGGGTCTCATTAGCGTTCCTCTTATTTGGAGCTCTCCAGGCTTCCTGGATCTGGATCCGTTTGTTTCCCCAGGTTAGGGAAATTTCCAGCCATTATTTCTTCAAATAAGATTTCTATCCCTTTCTCTCGTTTCTTTTTCTAGGAGCCCTATGATGCAAATGTCCATTTGATACTGTTTTCTACATCCCTTAAGCTGTCTGCACTTTTTTCTTTTTTGTTGGTTTCTGATGCTCTGATTCAGAGAATTCTACCACCTCATCTTTGAGGTGATTGATCCTTTTTTTTTTTGCTTCATCTAGTCTGCTGTTGAGCCCCTATAATGTATTTTTTTAAGGTTTTATTTATTTGAGAGGGAGGGAGGGGAAGAGAGAGAAAGAGAGAGAGAGAGAGCATGAACAGGGGAAGGCCAGAGAGAGAGGGAGAGGGACAGGTGGACTCCCTGCCAAGTGGGGAGCCCAGCATGGGGCTCAATCCTAGGACCCTGAGATCATGACCCAAGCCAAAGTCAACCAACTGAGCCACCCCGGTGCCCCAGAACTCCTATAGTGTATTTTTTATTTTGTTATTGTATTTTGTATTGTATTGTATTGTCAAGAGACAAGGGTCTCTTGTGTGATACTGGTGAGCTGGAGCAAAGCAGAGAGAAAGCACCAAGATGGTATCCATAGCCTCTGTTCCTTTAGAGCAGCTCCCTAGGCCACTTAATATGTGCCAAACCTGAAGTCTGCCCCTCAGGCCAATGTTCCAGGACAAGCAAAGTGGCCTTCTTCACAGAAAGGCTAGGAAGTGTGCCTCAGACCACTCTCTGTACAGGGCCCTGGGAGTAGAAGCCTGCCAGAAACTGTTTCTCTGCCACAGTCCTGTGGGACTCAGGAATGCAGGCTCCCGGCCACCAAAGCCAGGTGATCTAGGAACATCTTCTGGGCAGCAGCCATATAACCTGGGACACCAGACAAAAACTAGGGCACTGGATGTGTATACAACTCCCTTCCAGGAGATCCTGGCACTCTGGAGCTTGGTAGAGGGTGCGTGGAAAGATAGTCCTAGTTAGCTAATAGGTCTCCTTCACAGAAAGGCCAAGCTCTCTTGGGGTCTGTTACCTATTGCTTTGCTCTGGGAGTGGTCGATTTTTAAGAACTTTTTCTCCTTTGGTTATAGTTCTATGGGATCCATGAGCATAGCCCTCAGTGGCTGCCAAAACCAGATGATTTAGGGGTGCCCCCTGATAGTAATCACAAAATTGAGGGTGCCAGACAGGAGGATAAGCTTTTTTTTCTGGGTGATACTTATCATTACAATCCCAGGGGACCAGAAACACAAACTCACCTGACCTCCAAAGCCAAGCAGTCAAGAAGCATCCTCTAGAAAACAGCTATAAAAATAAGGCCACCAGACACCCATAAAAGTTCCATTCTATGGAATACTGGTGCCCTGGAGACTGGCAAAGGGAGAGCATGAAGATGGTACCTGCTAGTCTTTGTATGGACAAAGACAAAGTGTTCCAGCTGACTCCTAGATGTGTGTGTTACATTAGATGTCTGCCCCTCACACTGGTGCTTTAATATGAGCAGATGAGCCTCCTTCACTTTAAGTTCAGACACAATTGGCTGCCTCTTGGGTAGGGAAGTCCCAGCAGGTAGGCTTTTTAAGAGGGGTTTCTCAGACTGCTACATTACAGTCTTGTGGGTCTTAGCCCTGTTGGGTTTCAAAGTTAGATGTTTTGGAGTGTATGTTTTAAAGGTTGTGATACCTGATGTAGGATTTAAACCCTTCATTCCTCAGGGAGAAGCTCCAGGTTTTGAGTTTTCTCCCTGTTATAGGATGCTGCACCAGGGGTAGAGTTTATGGCAAGATTGTGTCCTATTCTTTCCTACCCATGTCAGTGTGGTTTTCCTCTTGTTTACCCATGTGTAGTCATCACTCAGCCAGCCTTTGGATTTTTTTAAGAGGAAATTGTTCCATATGTGGCTGTAGACTCAGTGTATCCATGGGAGGAGATGAATTCAGGATCTTCCTACCTTGCCATCGTAAACTGGAACCCAATAAAGAATGGACTTCAAAGTCCAAAAGATCTGGGTTCATGTCCTGGCTCTGCTACTTAGTAGCTTTGTCACAAATTGCTACTCTAAGTCTCAATTTCCTTAGCTTTAAAAGAGGATAATAATGGTACCCATCTTTGGGACTGTTTGGCTAAAAGAGAATAAAACATCCCTGATAAGGGGCACCAGGGTGGCTCAGTCAGTGGAGTGTCTGCCTTTGGCTCAGGTCATGATCTCAAGGTCCCACGTCTGGCTCCCTGGTCAGTGGAGAGTCTGCTTCTCTCTCTCCCTCTGCCTTTCCACCAGCTGGTGCGAGCTCGCTCTCTCACTCTGTCTCATGCTCACTCTCCATCTCTCTCTCTCAAATAAATAAATAAATCTTTAGAAGACAAAAATCCCTGTAAGTGTTCATTCCATTCACTCCCCAATAGTGCCTTCCCTAGGTTACTTTAAGAGCCTTAATTTCCTCCTCTTTCAGATGTTTACAGTGATAATCTGTGGGATTGGGGTTAAGATCAAGGAAGCTAATGCATGTGAGTTTTTAAAAACACAAAGTTCTAGGTAAACAGGTAATGTTCTTCTTCATTCCCATAGTCCCTTTTTATTGGTTCTATTTCCTAGTTCAAAACCAATTAACATATCTAAATGATTTTTACATGTTAATTTGGCTTAGAAAGACCAGATGGTGTCTTAGTAAATTAATAGATAAGTTAAACAATCAGCCTTACCTGTCTATCATGACAGAATACATATTTGGACCAGACCTTCAGCTGCTCTCTGCAGTTACAGCACCCATACCACTTAACTGTCTGTTGGCGCTGTCAGAGTGACCCTAGGCCCCAGCCCACACTTTTTAAATTAAACTGAGGGATAGACTGCAGAGAGGGGAGCTGAATTCTAGTTAATGCATTACTGTTGAGTCTAAAAAGGCATTTTGAGATTCTCTGTAGCACTCAAGAGCTGTTAAGTCAATTGGGGTTATGGTGCCTCATCTATCTTGGGCCTTTATTGCTACAAGATCGCCAATGCAGGATGAGTACCTATTTCAGAATGGGGCATTGAACTATCTGTTCTTTCAAAACAATTGAGAAGTAGGGCTTGACTAACTTTATGTATTATTGCCGTGCAATCTTGTCTCTTTCCCAAATCAATGGCCTAGTATTGATTTCTTTGCTTGTAATGATGCAGAAGCAATCTCTAAAGAACAGGTGGCGAGTGGTTATATACTGGGAGTTGTTGGCAGGTTTGGGAAAGGATGTTTTACACTAAATGGTGAATACAAATGTCTATTTGGAGACCCTCTGGGTGTTTGTAGAAGTACCCAATTGATTGTGCAACCTTAGAGGAGTAAACTACCAGGACACTGTGAACCCTACCTTTGCAGATGTAAGCAAAAGGGAACAGCAGTTGGCTCACACAAACAAGTTTTTACTGTTTGTTTTCTTAAAATATCCCTTCCCATACTAATGGAATATAGAGTAGGCTAACAGGTGTGATTGTCTCTTGAAGAGACTAAAAGGTCTTTAAAATGTTGCAGAAGGAAATCAGTGCTAGAATTTAGCAATGTGAACGCCAAAGGATAATGCCCCCTTAATTGCCAAGTCTGTTGCAGTGATTGAGTACTAAGATCGTTACTTTGGGTGTTGTCTTAGTTTGCTCAGGCTGCTCTAACAAAATATCATAGATTGGGTGGCTTAAACAATAGACATTAATTTTGTCACAGTTCTGAAGACTAGAAAGTCCAAGATAAAGGTTCTGGCTGATAAAATTTCTAGTGAGAACTCTCTAGACTATAGATGGCTGCCTTCTCCCTGTGTCTTTAACATGGCCAAGGGGGGCAATAGAGGCTCTCTATTGTCTCTTCTTATACGGATACTAATCCATATCAAGGCTCCTCCTCTATGACCATTTCACCTTAATTACCTCTTTGTAGGCCCTATCTCTAGATATGGTTTAATTGGGGGTTAAATTGTATAATCCAGGACTCAATTTCCAATGGGAGGGGGGCATACTTCCCACATAGCACCAAGCAATTCTTGGATACCAAAAAGTTATCCTGCAATTCAACTCAATTCAACTTATCTACCTCAAGATGGCACCATATTTCACAGGTCAAGGGTTCAATCTACCTGTCCCGCTCCACGAACATCAGATACCCGTCACAAGCCCAGGTTGTTGCCTGTGCTTCTGACCAGCGGGCTGTAAATTGGAGGTCCCCACAAACCCCTGCTTGGGTTCAAATAATTTGCTAGATCAGCTCACAGAGAAACATCTTACTTAATAGATCATTAGTTTATTAGAAAAGAATATAACTGGGGCCCCTGGGTGGCTCAGTGGGTTAAGCCTCTGCCTTCGGCTCAGATCATGATCTCAGCGTCCTGAGATCAAGCCCCACATCGGGCTCTCTGCTCAGCAAGGAGCCTGCTTCCCCCTCTCCCTCTGCCTGTCTCTCTGCCTTCTTGTGATCTCTGTCAAATAAATAAATAAAATCTTAAAAGAAAAGAAAGAAAGAAAAGGATAGAACTCAAAAACAGCCAGATAGAGGAGATGCATAGAACAAGGTATGAAGAAAGGGTACAGAACTTCTCTGTGCACCACACCCCCCAAATCTCCATGTGTTCACCAGATTGGAAGCTCTTCAAATTCTATCCTTTTGGGGGTTTGTGGCGACTTCATGATTGATGAAATCATTGGTGATTGGCTATTGATTCAACTTTTAGGCATTCTTCCTTTCCAGAGGAGGTTGGAAGTCCCACAAATTGGCTGCAAATTCCAATGCTTCAATCATGTGCGTGGTTGGTTCCCCTGGCAACCAGCCCCATCCTAAGTGGGATCCAAAAATCACTTTATTAACATAACAAGAGACACCTTTGTCACTCTCAATACTTATGAAATTCCAAGGGTTTGGGTTGCTGTGAGTCAGGAACCAAGAATGAAGACCAAATATATTGGAGAAATATATATATATATTAACCTTGTCTTATAAATCAGACTATCTCAGGGGTTAGCACTTCAACATATGAATTTTCAGGACTCAGAATTCAGTCTGTAGCATTCTGCTCCTTACTCCCCCAAATTCATGTTCTTATCACATGCAAAATATATTCAGTTCATCCAATAGGCACAAAGGTCTTAAATCATCTCAGCATCAACTCTAAAGTCTACAGTCCAGAGTCTTATCTAAATATAACTTAAATCAGGCATGGGTGTAACTCAGGGTCTGATTCATTCTGAAGCAGATTTCCTCTCTAGGTTATGACCCTATGAAACTAGACAAGTTATGTGCTTCCAAAATACAGTGGCGGCCCAAAAAAATGAAAACACTAATTTGAAAAGATCTGTGTACCCCTGTATTTACTGCAATAGTCAAGATATGGGAAGAACCCAAGTGTCTATCAATAGATGAATGGATAAAGAAGATGTATATATGCACGAATGGAATATAATGAAATATTATTCAGCCTAGAAAAGAATGAGATCTTAACATTTTGTAAAACATGGATAGACCTAGAGGGTATAACGCTAAATGAAATAAGTCAGACAAAGATAAATATCATAGGATTTCACTCATATGTGGAATTTAAAATCAAAACAAACGAACAAATGATAAAAGAGACCCCCCAAAAAAAAAAATTCTCTTAAAGACAGAGAATGAACTGGTAGTTGCCAGAGGGGAGCTTCATGGGGAGTTGGGTGAAATAGATGAGGGGAATTAAGAGTGTACTTGTAGTGATGAGCACTGAGTAATACATAGAACTGTTGAATCATTATATTGTACACCTGAAACTAATATAACACTATGTTAATTATATTTCAATTTTTAAAAAATGCAACGATGCAATAAGATAGTCCCATTCTGAAAGGGAAAAATCAGAAGGAAGGAAGGGGTGATGGATCCCAAGCAAGTCCAAAACCTAGGAAGATAAATTCCATTAGATACGAAGGCTCATAAATAATCCTCTTTGATTCAGCACTCTACTCTCCAGGCCCACTGGGGTGGCAGCATCACTCCCATGGCTCTAAACACCCTGCTCCTTTGGTTCTTGGTAAGGGCCCTGCTTACACGGCCCTCTGTGAGGGACCATCTACATGGCTCCCTGCTAAGGTAGCCTACTACTGAGGTGCTGGTCATCCTGGCTTTCCAAATCTGGAGAGGTAGCCCTACCCTTTGAAACCCAAGAGGAAACAGCCTTATCTCTTAGGTTTGTGATGGGAGTAATAAGCCCTGACAAACTCTGAAACATCCTCAGGGTCATTCTTCCCTTTCCTTAAAGAATAATGCCCTTTCACAGCTGAATAGCTCTGTGGACCAGTCCTGTCGAATCCAAGAAGTCCAACAGCTTTCCTTCATTCCATCCTGCTTTCTTTTTCCCTTTAGCTCAAACTGGCAGTGTCTTTGCTGGGAGAATCCTCTTCTATTTCTGGCTTCTCCTGAGATGACTGATTAAGGTCATGAGTCACACCCCTGATCTCTTTAGACAAATGCCTGTTCAACCCGCTATTAGAATTCTTTTTAGAACGAACTTATTGTTTGTTGCAGTATGGATAGGCTTAGAATTTTCCAGATCTTCAAGTCTTGGTTCCTTTTTGCTTAACAATTCCTTCTTCAATTTCTGTCTCCCCTTTTGCATGTATACTATAAGCAGTTGGGAGGAAACAAGCTGCTCCTTCACTACTCTGTTTAGAAATCTCTCTGCTAAATACACAATTACATTACTCACAAGTTCTGCATTCCATAAAATACTAGAACAAGTTAGCCAAGTTCTTTGTCATTTGTTTTTTATCGCTTCTCTTATTTTCTAATAACATGTTCCTCATTTCTGTCTGATTCATCACCAGAATAACCCTTAATGTTCATATTTTGCAATAGTCTATTCATGATTATCTAAGCTTTTTCTGTCGTGGATCTCAAAACTCTTCCAGCTTCTATCCAATTCCAAAGCTGCTTCTACATTTGTGGGTATTTGTTACAGTAGTACTCCACTTCTTAGGACCCAAATCTTAGTCTGCTCAAGCTGCCATAACAAAACACCGCAGACTGATTGGATGGCTGGACAGCAGAAATGTCCATTCTCCCAGTTCTGGAGACTAGAGGGCTCTCCTCCTGGCTTGTAGACAGCTGCCCTCTCACTGTGTCTTATGTTGGGGGTGAGAGCGAGGGAAAGAGTACAGTGCATTTAGGGGTTAGGGCTTCAACATACAAATGTAGGGAGGACACAGTTCAGTCCATAGCATTATTCTGGTTTTCATTCAACAGCTTTAGTAGTTCTATTGATCTTAAACTAAAAGATATCACAACACATAATAAAGAAGAGTTAATTTAGAGTAAGCTGACACGGGTCCAAATTCTGAATCAGTCTCTGTGTATCTCCAGATAAGTCATGTAACCTCTCTTGGTTACCATATGAATGGATACTAACTGCTCTACTTACCTCATAATAAGATTGTTATAACGCACATGTGTTAATGTGGTGAAACTCCTTTCTAAACTGTAAAGTACATATAAAATTATGCATTATTCTTATTAACAGTAATGGAAAATTACTGCTCAACTTTTTTTTAGATCACTCATTATTCTTTAATATTGGGTACTGGTCTGAGTGTATCTAGATAGGTTCTGTACTTACATGCTTTCTTTCTCATTACTTGAAAGATGTAAACATTTCTCCTTAAAATCATGAGAGAAAGCTACTAAATGCTAGCATCCTCAAGAATATTAGCACTGCCCCAAATTGGTAACAAACCGAGAGTCTGATATTAAGGAAAAATTTAATAAATTATAGTAATGTCCAATGGAATGTCTGTGGCCATTAAATAGTAATTGTGAAGACCCTATAAAATCGTGGAAAACATTTTTTGGTAAAACATCACATGAAAGTAGCAGAATACCAAATAGTATGATCGTAACTTTTTAAAAATTCACGTACAAAATGGTAATATGCAATTAATGGCTATGTTAGAGTAGTGATAATTATAGGTGATTTTAATTTTGTTTTCTTAAATATAGTCATAATGGTTTTTTTTTTTTATTTTAAAAAAAACAGTGACTTGAAGATTTTAGATCATTTGACACTGAGCTCCTTGAAGGCAGGTATCCTTGGTTATTGATCCCTGTAGTTTCATCCTCTAGCACGAATTATAAATACTCCTATTCCATGCTACGCAGCCTTGCACACACTGGTTCCTCTCTCTGGACTGCGCTTCTGGGAAGAGCACAGTCACATCCAGGTGACCTATTTCAGTACCGCCTGAGGGTCCTCAGTGGAAACATACTTTCCTCTGCCGCATCCCATACCTACAAAATCAGAGTCTCTGGCAGTGAGGCCTGGGAAACTGCATTGTTAGCAAACACTCTGGGTGGTTCCTGCACAGAATTTAAGGACTGTCAACATAGGATTTGGGCTTTTAAGTCAGACAGACCCGGGTTTAAATTTGTACTTCAGCAATTTAGTAGCTATGATAATTTGGTCCAGTTACATGCCTTTTCTACACCCAGTATCTTTATCTGTAAAATGGAGAAAATACATCATTCTTAAAGCCATTGTGAAAAATCACAGGAGTCTGTATGTACATAGTGATTGATGTATATAGTGCTCTTAGCATGCTTTGGCACAAAAAAAGCATTCAGTAAATGGTACCTATTTATTCCTCCACGCTCTTCTCCTGTACCTTAGAAAACTCCTGTTTTCTTAAAGAACCCAGCTCTGTGAATTTTCTTCTCTGATGTTCTGAGAACATGTTGACAGCTCCTCTCTGTGTACCCACTCTATGCTTAGTGGATTTCTCTATCATTGCACGATCATGCTACAGTTTTATGATTCTACAGCAGTACTATTATACAGTTAAAGTCACATGCCTTCCTTCCCCACTGTTACACCTGAGCTTTCCCATGGCAGGGACCATAGTTTATTAATGCTTGTATCCTTGTTACCCTGTTGATTTAATATATTTAGCATCAGATAGCAATATATACTATCCAAAATAGTACTGTGTACATAATGGGCATTCAGTAAGTATTTCTTGACCTTTCAGAAAACATTTACTGTTGAAAAAATTATGATATCTGTGTGGGTTTACAGAAATACATCTGAATAAAACAAAACCTCACCCTCAAGAAGCTTATATTCCAATGGGGGTGTGGGACAAAGGCATAAATTACTCTTAAACAAGACATTATAATGAAGGGTTCAGAGTGGTATGTGGAAAGGTGAAGGTGAATGACAACTAATGAATGAAAGAAATCATTGTTAACACTATCTCGGGACCAAACACTTCACTCTGTTTGTAATGAATGAGTGCCTGAAGAGAATATTGAAAAATTTGGCTATGGAAAGATCTGGAACCACATTTAGAGATTTGAAAGATGAGTTCAAGAAGTTAAACTTTAGTTTGTGTTTTATGGGAAACTACTAAGGATTTTTAAAGAGAGAGATAACATAAGATCAATTAATTTGGAAGAAAACTGGTGAAATGATTTTAGAGGAAAACTATAATGGGAAGAGTCCAGAAGAGAAACCAGTCGTGATGCTACTGCAGTAGTCCGGGTAGATACCCGAACAGTGGGAAAGAAGGGGCAGGTGGTCAAAGAGCTGAAACAAGTGGTAGACCATGTCTGGTGAGAGGCTGGATTTAGGATGAAAGACCACCCCAGGAGGAGAGTCTACAAAATCAGGAAAAGGCCTACTCATCTAAGTGACCCAAAGCAGGAACAGAGGGCAAGGACCCACAGATCAGAGAATGCAGGATTGCAGAAAATTTGAGCAGAATAAGGAGAAGGCAGGAGTTCAGTCTCTAGTAAATCTCAAGAAAATGCAGTCTTGGTAACAGTGGGAGCAGACACCAGATGCAGCCAGTTAGAGTGTATGGAACAGGGAGGCTGTCGGTGTGGTGAGCACAGCCTACTTTTGAGTTTTGGTGAAGGAAAGGCCAAATTGATGCCCAAACAATATTTAACCTTCAACTTCTGTTTCTGTCTCATTCATGTCTCCTTTTATCCCCTCATCACTTGGGAAGCCACTACCCTACAGATCAGACCTGTCTCTGAGCTACGTTTAGGCTGGCCTCCAACCCTTAACTTCCCTGCTCTCTAAATAAAACGTACCACAAATTTAAGCATGAACTTGAAACTTCCGTGTTCTGAATAAAGTCTACCTTGCTTTTGCCTCCTTTCAAAGAATCTGGGTAGCCACTGACCAAACATGTAGAGTAGACTCTACAAAGTAGACTCAAGAAAACTTTAGAAGAGCAGCATTCATCATTCATCATCATATACAGGAGGAAACTGAGGCCAGAGAGGAATAATTAGCTTTGCAAAGGGTCACCTACTTCATGGCAGGCTGCCCCTTAACCTCCTGCATGGAACCTGTCCTATTATCTCATACCTGAGCAGTGGATAGCCCTGCCACACCTCAGTGTTGTCCCCGAATGGACAAGTGACAATGTTTGCCTACTAGCAGAGTGGCCAGTTGGTAAAGTTATGACTCAGTCTCAATGGGGCATTCTTTATCACTGCTTTTATGGGATCATTTTATAATAAATGCTGCTATGTGAGACCACAGAAGGAATTTGGATGAAATTACTATGGGGAAGATGACAAAAATCTCACACAAGCAAAAAGTATAAATTCCTGCCTTATTTGTCCGAGAGTCCCAAATTTGGGGTAGTATTTATCTTCTTGTTTTGAAGGAGTCCAGGTCTTTGTTCTCAAGGCAGGAGCTCAGAGAGCTTAGGGAAGATGTGCACGTCCCTGGTACAATAGTGGGCTGTTTCCTTTCTTCCACCTATGTCAAGAAGCTTATAGTAAGTAGAGATGAACTGCGGACACCACCATCTTTTATTGCAATTGACCTGAGTCTTTGTTTATCTCATTTGGGTGGATGCTGAGAAAGCAAGACACTAAATGAAAACGCATTGACAGGAATAACTGATTGGTAAGAGTTTATAACTAGTTCAGACTATCGACACAGGCAATTAATTACTGGCTTAGTAATAAGGAAAAAATTATAGAGGGGGAAACCACTTCCACTTTCATAATTCAGTACAAATATGTTCCAATATTGAAACTTCACAGAAAGCCATGGGTCTGTACAAGTATGTAGCCATCATAGGTCAGTGTCCACTTCATGAATGAATGCGGCTGAGTGCGGACAAAAGTTCCTAAGAGTGTCAACTGGGAATTGGTTTAGGAAGGAAGGGGTTTGGGTACTCACATAAATCTGGAATCAAAATGAATAGTCTAGTGGGAAAAGGAAGACATGGCTTTCACAAACAAGGTGAGAAAACCTCGTTGGGAGTTATATATTAGGATTCAAGTTAATTGAACTCCTAATCTGTGCTTGAGATGGTTATTGAACTCCGCTGTACCTCAGTTTCTCTAAGGTGAACATTCTGGGCATCATTCTGTCAGCCCAAATTACTAGCTCACAAACACAAGTGATTTTCTTTTCATCCACATGCTGAGTGGGAGCATGAAAAGATTTAATGGGTACAAGCTACAAATAAGATAGTAAAATCTTATACAGTTGCCTTTTTTAATTTCTCTCTAGACTCCAAAATGGGTTTCTTGGGCATATGAACATTTTTGCAGCAGTTCAAGCTATAAATTCCCTGGCCTACCTGACAGAGCTCCTGGCAAATTCCTAGAGCATGGAGTTTTGAGTACCTGGGGCCCAGGTGGCATTTATGTATTAAATACTTAATCCATTTTTAATATATTGGTAACAGCATTGGATGTGTGTGGGTCTTGGCTCTGTAGCAGCAAGCAAAGCAATACTCCTAGGTTGATCAAGGAATTGAGGTCAAGGAGATCAGCCTGTGTTGCCAGAGCAAGGCTGTACCAAATACTGGCTATCTGTTTCACATTTGCAGGTTTTCATTCTGTGTGCCCTCCTGTTTGCAGATAGCTTTTGTGTAATGTGACAAAATGGCGCAGATGGTATAGTGTGTGTGATCTTTAGTGTTTCTCATTTTTGCCCCTCTACAATTCATTCCCTACAATATCCATCTGACTTAAGGCTCACCGTGGCACTGTAAAATGTGTAGAATGTGTAAAATGTGAAAATGAGATTTCCTGCTGATAAAGTGGAAGTAGGCTGTAGGCGTACGAGGCTGACTGGGCCCATTAATGGAAAATTAAAAGCAAATGTGGAATATTTTTGAAGAGTCCTATGTTTTGTAATTATTGTTTTCTTTGGGGAAAAGGAGAGGAAATTGAATGGAATGTTGCGGAACATTGTCATTTTATGTAGGTTTGTGCAGTGCAAAACCCCCAAGCCTTTAGGGCAGCCCAGATTCAGTGGACAGGCCTCATTGTTCAGGTTCTACTCATTTGTGTCATCAGGCCATGAGCATTCATTACTCAGACTAGTCTGGCATTGTCCCCTCCCCATCACCTTGCCAACCTCCATCTGTTTCATAAAAGCTGTTCATATATTCTAGCTGCTCTGAGTGAATAACCCTGTGGCTACCCCAGATCGGATGTAGCCTCCCTCAGTATTTTGTACCCACATATTGAGAGCACGCACAATGTGCCTTGCCCCATGGTAGGCTCTACCGATACAAATATCTGCTCTTAAGACAGACCCGGCAAGTGTGCTGTCTGTAATAATAGAGACGTATGCAAGAAACACAGAAGGGAGGTTTTGGGTGTTCAGTGCTTTCTCTCTTTGACAGAACTGACACGTGATAATGGTTTTGAAAGAGTAAGTAGGAATCCCTCAGGCAGATGAGGGTGTAGAGAGAACACCTGGCGGGTGGAACCTGGAGGCGGGAGCTGGCTGCTCATAGTCCAATATGGCGGAAGTGAAAGAGACATGAGAAATTAAGACTGGAAAGGGAGGCCAAACCAGGCCTTTCTCCTGGGAAGGTAGTGGGAGCCACTGGAGAGTTTAAGTGTTAGGCAAGTGGGATCCAATTTTTTTGAAAGATGGATCTGGTGTTTGAGGGGAGTCACATGAGAGGCAGGGAGACCAGTTGGACATCTTCTGTAGTACTCCATGCCAGTGATAAAGACAGCAATAGATGATGGAGACAAGAGGATAATTTGAAAGTTGTTTGGGAACAGAATCAATTAAAATTGGTGATTGGTGGGGCGCCTGGGTGGCTCAGTGGGTTAAGCCGCTGCCTTCGGCTCAGGTCATGATCTCAGGGTCCTGGGATCGAGTCCCGCATCGGGCTCTCTGCTCAGCAGGGAGCCTGCTTCCCTCTCTCTCTCTCTGCCTGCCTCTCTGTCTGCTTGTGATCTCTGTCTGTCAAATCAACAAATAAAATCTTTAAAAAAAAAAAAAATTGGTGATTGGTTAGATGTAGGGAGTGAAGATAGAAGAGAAATCCAGAGTGAATTTGATTTCTTCGCCAGCTGTTGGGACAGATAATGGCACCATTCGCCAAGAAGAGGGAGTACTGAAAGAACAGGGGTTTTGGTGGGAAGAAGAGTTTGGGTTTGGTTATGTTGAGTTTAAGGGTCTATGGGATGGGACATATGGGGCGGGAGAGGAGGGTCAAGTAGGCCATTGTAGAGATGAGTGTAAAGCTCTGAGGAGAGTCAATAATATATCAAGATGATCGAAGCTATGAGCTTGTGGAAGGGAGTGTGTCCATGAGTAAAGAGGACAGAGGGCAGACTCCCCCCACCCACCCTCCGCCAACAAACTAGCATGTCAAGGAGCCTTTGGGAGGAAGAGTCAAATAAAGGAGAAAGGATAATATCACTCCATTCGACAACTGATTTATTCCACAGCCACTTCCCTACTGTGGTGCCAGATGTCCACCTTCTCCCCCTACCTCCCCACTGTGTGGCCTTAAACTGAATATCTGTTCCACTCCCCAGTGCTGAAAGGACAGCAAGATGTATGGATGTCCTCTTTACCGGTTCCAGGCGTTGTGGGCATTCTGAGAGGGTCAGTGGTATCAGGCACATAGACTTGGTCTTCTTCCCAGCTGTTTTTAATGGGGATTTACAGTCAAAGCTCCCCACACTCTGCTTTTTAAAAGTTTGCTGTCTAGGTTGAGATTATTATTATTATAAACATAAATGCTTTATAATGGCAGATTTGACTCAAAGGTATGCAGAGCAGTTGCCATGAGCAACACAGAAAATGGGCCTCTGTATTGAAGGGAATGTTTGGAATTAAACTTTTCAGCGTGTGTGTGAGGAACAATTATCAGGCTGTTTTCCCCACGAAGATCAGGTTGTGAAAGCATTGTGTGCTTTGACCTGGGTCTGAGAAGGCCTCAGGAGAGGGCTCTGGCTCTGGAAACACTTTTTTTTTTTCTTTCCGCATTTTTTTGCATCGGTGGCTAAAGGGCTCCCCAACCCACTATATTTGGGGCTCTGGCTAGATCACTTTAGGATTTTTAACAGATGGAGAGGGCTAAGGAGCCATCAGATACTAGTTTGAATGCTCAGTTGCTGCGAATGAATAGCTTTCCTTTTCCTTCTCTCTCCTCCCTCACCCTCATTAACTCAGACAACTCCTTTCCCCACAATGTTTGTGGCAATGTTTTATCCATGGTGGTGGATGTGTAACTACCCCTGGCTGGCTGTCCCTTGTGATGGGCTTCCGGGTTCCTCCGGAGAAGTGGCTCAGAAAGGGGTGCTGTCTGGGAGGGCAAGCAGGCCAGGGTCACTGTGCCCAGCACGTGCATCTCTTCCTGTTCGCAGGAAGTACTCCTGTTGCCTGAATTTGGCATTGCCACCTTCACAGAACCAGTAACTGGTCCACAAAGACGGCCTATGGCATATTGTAGGAGAGTCAACCCTCCCCAGCCTGGTTTTGTTCTCTTGCTGCAGCTTCCAAGGAAATGACTCCCGGATGGTGATACCACAGCTCCCTCTAGTGTCGCTGTGGCTCAGGCTCTCGCGGAGTTTTTCTTCCCTTCCAGAAAGTGCAGACAGGACAGATCTGTCAAAATTGGTGGCAGGTTAAATAGGTTTTTCCATATGTAGTCAAAACAACTATGAGATGATTTTTCTCCTATTAAAAAGGAGAATCTTACATGAAGATATGGGACCATTCCAGCTCCTGTTTTGTTCCTATTTCAAAATTTAGGGAAGCTTAGAAGTCCTGTGGAAATCATTCTTCTTAGGGAGTGTAATTTCTTTGGAAATTCCTGCAGTTCAAGCCAGCTACCCTTTTAGGGAAGGAATGTAAACTCCTTTCAAGAAAGATAAGTGAAAAAGGGAGGCCCGGAAGAAGTCACTTTGCTCCCTGGTAGAGAAAATATCAGGTAAGGGAAGGAGGTCAAAACAACAACCGGCAGGAGAAACCCTGTCCATTTGTTCTGGAAAAGATGGCTTGTTTTCTGAAATAACTTTTGGACTAGAAATTTATCATCTGAAGTCAGGTCATTTCGAGTTTCCTTTTTTAAACTAAAAGAGTCGAGTTACTAATATTTGAAAAATTGCTACTGTGTGGTACATAGAATCCTATAATGTTCCTACCTAAACTAAGATCATCAGAAGCTCATAATAAAGAGTTATGAGATACTCATCATAAAAGAAACCCTATCTTGGAAATCTCCATAGGTCTGTATTTCGATTATAACTATTTTCATGCTTGTAAACCAATTAGAAACCCTAGTATGTGTGTTTCCCTCTTTTCAGACTTTTCCTATTTCCCTTTACCTTTTAAACTAAAGTGACCCATTATTCTTCAGCCTGTCTCTATATTGTAAGATGGAGAGATAAGGGAGGACCACCTCGGGCCGGCTATCCAGGCAGGCCATTTTCCTTCAGAGCATCCAGAATGGTTGAACAATTTATCATTTCTCCTTTGTAAATCACTTTGATCCTTTATCTCAAGTTGATCTGTGAAACTAAACATAAATTCTTGTTGTAGTGTCCATGTTCTTGTCTGTTCACACAGCTCTGAGGAGTCTTACGAAACCTTGTGTGTCTCTGTGTGCAGGCAGATACCACCCGAATAACACGATGTGAGGACCAGTCACAATTAGAATACCCTCTCCTCTTCCAGTGCCAAACCACAGAGTGGCAAGTTTTTTTTTCAGTGCAGCTTAGCATAGTAGAAACTACAGAGTGGTCAGACACTTCTCCCTCTCTCTCTCAGCCTTGGACTGGGTGTGTCTTAGACCAGAACATACTGCCAGTCTGGCTTGTTGCCTGAGTGGGGAGAGGGAGGTGGGCAGGATTGGGCTTTACCTCTTCCTCTCTAGCTACCTCCACCCAACCCATGGTCAGAGAGCCTCATTGCTGGGGCAGGTGGCTCTCAAAACTCAAAGAAAGATGCATTTTTCTGTTTTGCTTTTCTCTGTTTGAAAAAACATGAAGATCTATAGTGTGACATCATGTTTAATGTTTACAGGTTATAGTCTTAGTCATGTGCAATGTTATGTTTGTGTAGCTTTGAGATTTATAGGTCGACTCTACAGAGTTGATCTCATTTAATCCTCACAAGTGCCCTATGAGGTAGTAGGTTTCAGGATTTTTTGTATATTAGCCCCAGAGAAATTGGCTGAGATGCTCAAGTTTACACAGTTCATGTCAGCACTAAATCCCAAACCTGCCAAGTCCTGGGTAAGGGTCCTTTCTGGAGAGTGACTGCTAGAGTTTAAACTACAGTCTCATTCAACTCAACTCAGTGGTATTTGATTGACTTTTCAAAGACGGAGGAGTTGGAACCTTTGGACTTTCATTCCAGCCAGCGATGTGATATGGAGCAACTTATTAAAATTGAGAATGGGTTTAATGGTGCCGTGTCCTAGATCCAACTCCTATACAACTAAAAGATGACTGGTATAGGATTTTTTAAATACCTGCTGACACATAAATATGAAATATTGCCAACAGTACAGTATAGAAGGAATTCATGATGTGATTGATGAGCATATAGGAGTATATATTATTCTGCATGTACAGAGGCTTGGAGAGCTTTCCAAAGATAATATTTTCTGAAAGATATATGTTTGAACTTGAACTCAGCCTGGGGTTATCTCTCTTTCAAGACCAGAAGTTTAGTTAAAGAAAAAATGCTTGATGTGCCCTCAAATTGATGAGGTAGGTGGTATAGGATTTGAAGAGAGAAAGATTTCTGTGGTGTTGATCACTGGTGTCAAGACTCTACGTGTAATAAATATGTATAAATACAGTAAATGAGAGAAGATGTTCCTTTCCCCCAGATACGCCTTTACCTTTGGTCCAGTTGAGGGAAGGGGGCAGGGTTCTTTTTGGTTTTTTTCTTTTTTTTTTTTTCTTTTTCTTTTTTTCTCCCTGTTATCATGAGAAGTGTGCTTTTGAGTCCCCATCACCTAGTTCATATTTTTCTTAGTAGCTGTTTGAATGGAAATCAGAGCACACTCTTTCTCAGACCTGGAGACTCATCAGCACCCTCCCAAGAAAATGTTTTTAAAATAAAAACTAGAAAATCCTTTTTAAAATGTGTTTCTTTTCTGTATGACTGCAGCAAAGAGACAGCATGAACACTTCCGGGGGCATGTTGCCAGGACGCTTGGATCCCTGTAAAATCCAGCAGCACCTCCCTGCTGGAGGTAGGAAACGGGCTCCTCAGGTCCCAGCCCGTGGAGCAGCTGTCCTGACTGGCCTGTTCCAGTCTGTGAATGAGTGTTAGACACGGAGTCTTCCACTGACCGCTTCTCCACAGCCTGTCATCATAATCCATTTAGGGGTGATTTGATTTACTTTTTGCTTGTCTAGCCCTGGACGACTAGAAATGTAGTCGTTGTTTCGGTATATAGAACTCTTGGCTAATGTTTGTGATGAAAAAGCTCTTGCATGATCCATAACCACTTAATGAAATTCTTTTGGAGAGGCCTTCCTGCCTAAATATTGGCCTTTAAAAGAGGCCTGTTAAGAGAAAGCATGAAAGTCAGAGTTCTGCCATGGAAATGTTCACTGTGATCAGACCAATGATGCTCTCCAAGCTTTACCTCTACCTTGCCGGTCAACCGTGCATGCCTGTTTTGACAATGACATTCATTTACAATTAGGAACACCCACACTTCACCTGGCCAACCTTATGTTACCCTCCTGACCAGTAATAAAATAAGGTATCCTGGCTCAATTTATAGAGCTGTTGTTTAAGTCTGGGCTGTAAGCCTCTACAGAAAGTAGGTAAAAAATTATTCTTGATTGTTCTGTTTTCTAGATGACATACAAGGTGTAGTAGAAAAAGCAAGCTTTGGTGTTAGGCTTGGGTTTGCAAGCTGGTAGCCCTGGGCTTTCTTCTTTTTTCTCTTTCTTTCTTTCTTTCTATTTTAATTCTTAAATCTTCAGCCTACTTCGAAGGGTTAGTGTAAGGACTAGAGATAATATACATGAAGTACTCAGCGTGTCGATAGCCATGGGAAATGGCTCCTGCCATTATTACTGTTACTAGGCACAGGACTACCAAGACCCTTCCTGAAGACTTCACTGTAACACGGCCTGTTCCTAACCAGTCACCTCCCCGTTACTCTTCCTTTACACCTCGAAGCCTGGTTATGAAAGGGTGTGTTTTACATTGTGTCATTTGCGTTCTTCTTTCAGATCTGTAAGAGCAAAGCGAAAGAGTCGCAGCAGTACTATCACAGCTTGGCTGTCCGGCAGAGTCTGGCTGTCCATTTCAACATCCAGCAGGACTGTGGTCATTTCCTTGCAGAAGTCCCTAATCGTCTGCTTCCCTGGGATGATCCTGATGCCCCTGAAGAGGAAGAGGATGAAATGGAAGAAGCTGAAGAAGAGGTGAAAGGAGAAACTGATGGGAAAAGCCCGGAGCCCTGCTCTGAAACAGAGCCATCCCAGAAAGCAAGCCAGGGGCTCATCAGCAGGAAGCAGAGAAGCCACGTGGTGGTCATCACCAGAGAGGTTCCCTATCTCACGGTGGCTGATTTTGTGCGGGACTCTCTGGGCCAGCACGGGAAGAGCCCGGACCTGTATGAGAGGCAAGTGTGTCTGCTGCTCTTACAGCTGTGCTCTGGCCTGGAGCACCTCAAGCCCTACCACGTCACTCACTGCGATCTTCGTCTGGAGAACCTGCTGCTCGTCCACTACCAGCCAGGGGGGACCAGCCAGGGCCTGGGGCCCGCGGAGGCCAGCCCCACCTCATCTTGTTCCACCAGGCTCATCGTAAGCAACTTCTCTCAAGCCAAGCAAAAGAGCCATCTGGTGGACCCCGAGATCCTCCGCGACCAGTCCCGCCTCGCTCCGGAGATCATAACAGCCACCCAGTATAAAAAGTGTGATGAGTTCCAGACGGGCATCCTCATCTATGAGATGCTGCACCTGCCCAACCCGTTCGATGAGAACCCGGAGCTGAAGGAGAAAGAATACACTCGGGCAGACCTGCCTCGTATCCCACTCCGCTCCCCCTATTCCCGGGGCCTGCAGCAGCTGGCCAGCTGCCTTCTCAACCCCAACCCTTCTGAGCGGATCCTCATTTCAGACGCCAAAGGCATCCTCCAGTGTCTGCTGTGGGGCCCCCGGGAAGATCTCTTCCAGACTCTCACCATCTCTCCCAGCCCCGCGCAGAGGAGCGCCCTGCTCCAGAACTGGCTAGACATCAAGCGAACACTGCTCATGATCAAGTTTGCTGAGAAGTCCCTGGACAGGGAAGGTGGGGTCAGCCTGGAGGACTGGCTCTGTGCTCAGTATCTGGCTTTTGCCACTCCAGATTCCCTCGGCTGTATTGTGAAGACCCTGCAACACCGCTAGTCTGTCCTGGTTGCTACTTTTCTTTCATTCCCACCTTCCAGTCACCTGTGCACTCCCCATTCCCAGTGCCCCCACGGAATTCAAAGAAAGAAGAGAGACCAACCTTCCATCCCTGTCCAGAAAAAAATGAGTGCCCTCCGAAGGCTCATTCACGGCTCCACACCGAGTGCAAAGCTCGGTCTGTCTTCGCTGTACGGTTGTGCAGTTCCCTTCCATCAGAACACCTTTCACCCTAATTGTCCCCAAATGCAGGAAGAAAATGAACATGTCCATCCCAGAAGGGACAGCTCTTTTGGTATGAACTCAGTGATCTGTGTCCAACTCCTCCATGATTCTGAGTATCACCTATCTTTTTAACTCCAAGTATTTATTCTCACTAGCAATAGACAGATTTGACCAGTCTTACCATCATCCACTAAGCTCTCACAACAGACTTCTTTTTATGTCTTTAAAGGATCAATCACTGACTCTCTTACCAGGCAGAACTGCTGTCCTTAGCATCAGGCCAGTTTTGTGCCTGGGGACTCTATGCTTTGTTCCAGCAGATAGTCAAAAGGCAAGGAAAGATTTCGTCCTTTGGTCATGGACGCATTTTCCCTTGTCCCCGGTAAGTAGGTGAACTACATGGAGGACGGCCCGGCCAGTCTCTCCTCTCCTGCCACTGCCTGACTCTCCTTCACCTCAACTCTGTCCCTACTTGCCAGTAAAGTTCGGGTTTATCAGCCACTTGTGTCCCCTTCCAGAACTGACCCAAGGGGGTGTCACCGATGCCTCCACAGGGTGCATACAGTTTGGCTCTGATAAAGAGCTGGCAGGACACCCGGAGATGATTTTCCACACATGCAGTTCCCTAGGGGGCCCCCCCAGGGGTCGTTGTGCTGGCTTTGATTACTGTCAGAGCTGGCAGTGTAGACAGCCATGGCTGGTGGAGCCCAGATCCCCATGTTCCCCTGAGCGGTAATCAGCCAGCTTCCTCCTCTCAGTAGCCAGTGTTAACTAGTCTCCCAAATGCTGTAGACATCAGCTATGAAGGAAACGGCTGTCAGCTGAGCTCTGAGATCTGCTCGGAGGGTACAGCGCACTGGCAGTGAGGGCAGCCAGAGGCCAGGGAGGGGAGACGGCCACTGATGAGACTGCCGGGTCTCCTCACAACGCTGATCTTGACAGAAGAGGCTGCCTCCCAGTGGCCCCGGGAACATTGCTCCTTAGAACTCTGTGCAGTGGCCCCGGAGGATGGCTCGCAAGGATGTTGAGTGCTGAGGTTGGTGCCTGCGAGCCATGCCACACGTGGGGTGCATGCTCCTCTCCTAGGAATATATGTGCAATTTTTGTATGGTTTGTTTTTTTGTTTTTTTGTTTTTTTTTTTTAGCTGTATATTACAGTGTTTGTGTTGCAATTTTACCTGAAGCAAGTTCTACAGAAATCCTCTCCTTCCTCCCTTGGCACATACACATTTGCGCTAAGAAAATGAGGGTTCCTTCTGGGGGGCTTGGGGTGGGGGGGGACGCGGGTGTGCTTGTTTTATTCAAAACTGTGAGTATCTGTTTACTTCAACCTTGAAATCCCAAGAGTCACTCAGCTGTGTGAGTGTGCATACACGTGGGTGTGCACGTGCATGCTGGGAGCAGAGGCCGGGCCTCTGAGGGGAACGACCTGTGGCAGGGTTGAGAGATGTGTCCTCTGCGTCTCGTCGGCGAGGGAGCCCCGGGACCCCTCCCCTGCCAGCGCAGAGCTTCTGAAAGCCAAGACTGGTTGTGCAGTATTACTTAGCACATTAGTGGCCTTTTGGAAATTTCTAAACTTTTAACATTTTTAACAGCCTTTTTCATATGATTCACCTAAATCAAAGAGGATCAAGAAAGGAGAAGAATGTATTTTATTGTGATCTTCTTTGTGTGTTTTTGTTGTTGTTGTTGTTGTTGTTGTTTTTAAGAAAATGGGCCATGTGAGGCTCCCCATGGAGGATGCCCCTGTCCTCCTGGCCAGCCGTACAGGACTCCCAAGGAAGAGAACTCACTGGCCCACAAACAGCCTGGCCTCCTCTAGCCAGAGTGCAGGGCTCGACCCCTAGGAACGGCTGCCGAGCGGGCCCACCGCCGCAGGCCAGCAGTCTGCTCCGTCCGCGGGTCCCAGGGCATGGCTGCGCCTCTCCTCATGGCCTGCTGTTTCATTCACCTTAGCAGAGCCCACGTGCACATAAGTCCTTGCCTAATTATACACTGAAGTAGCAGCACCCAGACCACTGACCATGTCAGCCAGCACATTCCCTTTGCCGTCCTCCCCGCCCTCCCCCAGACGGTCCGCAGATTGATACACTTACTCAATGTCATGCTCGTGGTGCCTTGCCCATGTAAATTTGAATGTTGACTATTTAATGAGGTTTCATATTTAATGAAGAATGTTCCCTGGGCCCTCTGTTTGTTCTCTAGGTATCCTTTTTCTTTTCCTTTTTTTTTTTTTTTTTTTTCCCTGTTTGACTTGGATCCAGCCTTCTTCGTGTTAACTCTACAATATTCTAGGCATGGACACCCTCGAATACCGTTACCCTAGAGCACTGGTAAACCGAGTCCCTCCCTCGCACCAGATTTGTTCAGTACTGTTTTTATATTCAGACTTGTTAAGAGCAAAAGATGAATGCCACCTAGTCAGAGAAGGGCCTCAGGCTTCCCAGAGACAGGTGGCTAGATTAATTTTTCTCTGCAGAATATGAGGTAGAGAGGGAAAAGGGTGTTACGGGTTCGAGCAGAACAGACAAAATAACTATCTCTAGACAAGAAGTACTACATCAGATGCTCCTTGGAGTATTTTTCCAGAATAGGGAAATTTGGTCAGCTAATGTCACAAATTTTTTTTACACTCGCATTTTAATGACAGTAGGAACTTTGAATTCATTCATCAACTGGAAAGAAACCCTACCTTCGGACACAGATGGACATATATGTGTTAAGAGTTTTGCATTATGACTAGGATAGCACTTTAAGTTTTCTCAAGTCAAGTTACCGTCTTCAATATTATTTGGAAATTTTTTCTTTTCTGTTGAAGTCCGTACTACAGATTCTTCCATTTATTGAGAGTTTGAACAATTAAGCCACCTTTGGAACTTTACCTTAAGCCGTGTGAGCAGGAACAATCTCTCTGACACATTTCGGTGCTAGAGAAACAGGGAAGTGGGTGGAGTAGCCAAGACGAAGCCTGAATGTATATATAGCAGAGTGCCTTGTTCCGGTGACAAGCTAGTCTTGGAAGGAAGAGAATCCGATGTCCCACAGCGAGGACTAGGACTGTGATGCCAGCCTGAGGGAGAGCCCCTTAGGTGAATGTACACTGATGTGATGCTGAGAAGCTAACTCATGAAGAATGACCGCCGGATGGGAGAAAGGGCAGTTGAACCTATGGCGTCCACATGAGTGAATCATGAATGAGGCCTACCAACCCCCAGACGAAGTGAGAATTGGAGGCCAAGAGGACAGCAGTGGGTTTCAAGGTTTGCCCTCTGGGGATGAACTGGGTGAGGTGTAGGGAGGGCACAAGCACCCGCACCACTGACATTGAGGGGTCAAAGTAGAAGGTACCTGTGAGGATTTTAAGAGTCTGGGTAGCCTTTCATCATCAGGTCAAGTGGGGGCCAGTATTGCTTCCAGACTCAGAAGAAGGTTGTTAACATAGAAAACTCATAAGCCAAGACATCTAAACCTCTAGAAATAGTAATGATATTTCTGGGAGGAAAACTGTATTTTAAGGTTTCTAGTATTGCAAATGAAAGAACTTTGGGGCCTACTAAATAATAAGGCGTGGAAAGATTGCACTTAGCTTCCCAAATTTGAATTAAAAACTCTTCCGTTAGGGAGGTAACCTGACTTGGCTTTGCCGGTAACCTGCAAATATAATATTTTCCCCTAGATTATACTGACAGTGATCTGAAAAAAATACAGACTAGTCCCAGAAATCAGGATGTACTCAGGATACTGCACTGTAATTCCAAATGATTCTAGGTGTTTGAATGAAGTGTAGACATACTTGAAGAGGAGGGAGAGAGGGACTTGGCACCCCAGGCCAACTCTGACATGTTTTTTACTGCCCTCACTAGTTGATAAGGATTGCAAATTCTTGTCCAGCCTAACGAGTGAACAGGATGGCAGCCCACGAGACTGGGTTATTAGTTTTACCTCATTGAAGCTCATACTCTCAAAGGCCCGAAGTGCTGCGCAGAGACAAAGCCAAGTGCGGCCAGCCCCGAAGGCCAGCTGTCCGTGCTCATGGCAGTGCCGAAAGTTGGGAGTCTGTGGACCAAAAAAGATGCCATAAGGGAAGCCGGGGAGCTACAATGCAAGATCCCAGATAGTGATGATACCAAAGAAATCCAGCCTTTTTGTCCAGATGCTTTGAAGGGAAGGAGGTTGAGTTACAACAGATGCCATAGAAGGAGAGCTCACATACATTCCATGTCAAGGGATTTGGCTGATAAAATAATCCATCCTCCAAAAAAAGCACCTACTTTTTAAAAATAAGTCCATTTTGTCTATTTGGAAAAAAGATGATGGTGATGATGAAAGCCGTGGTCCCCAGTATCTGAGGAGAGGGAACTAGTCCCTCTCCCCGGGACGTGACCATGGCTGTCGCCCTGACTTCATCTTGGGAACATTGCATCCATGTGATTCTGAGAGCTGGGCAATATTTTCTCTAGGAGACTGTGGTAGTTTCAGTAGGTTTGTTTAAAGAACTCCTGGGAGGTTTCTTAACAAATCCAAGTCATTTTTATAAAGCTTCCTACAGAGGTGGTTACCACTCGTCACCATCATTTAAGATCTCCAAGTGCCCCGAATGTACAAGGTGCTACACAGCTGTTAACATCCCTTCTCCGTAGCTGTTTAAAATTAGAGTAGGTTTTGCATCAGCCACTGTTAGAAGCTGCCCCACCCAAGTGGGCTGCCCCAGCATTCCCATCATCCCATCACATGCTTCCCCCTCCAGAGAGCCTCTGGGCTTAATCCAACTTCTCACCTCTAACCCATCCTACTCACCCCCATGCTTTTTTTTTAAAAAGAAAGTTTCAGGGAATCAAAAGAGGTCGGAAATTTTTTAACCTAGCAGAAGTATAGAGTCATATATTTTGCTACGACTATTATTGTATTATGGAGAATCCACTTTGCCCGTCTAGTGTGTGGAAAGCGTGTGTGTGTTTGCACTCACGATAATTTGAATGTTGAACAGCCCTATATGGCTTCAGGGTAGCATTTTTAAGGAGAAACCACACTGCTTCAGGAAACCTGCTCCAAGTGCTACTCGGTTATCCCTTCCCTTGCCAGTTTTTTAAAGAGTTATGTGTGAACACACTGGGGTGGGATTTTCTGTTGATACGCAGGGCATTTTGGCATGAGATCAGGGCAGAAGCAAGATGTCATCCTTGTCAGTATTTGAACCATGGCAGTCCTCACTGCAGTCTCTCCTTAGTTCCCCACGACTCTGCCCACTCCCTATAGTGGAAAATCTTATTTCTCTTGCTCTTTACTGGAGCTTCAACCCTCTACATATTTTAGAGTTGTATAAATCTACCCATGTAAGGTCCCCTCTGTCACCAGGTGGTGCCGCCCCTTGGTTTGCTGTGGTACTTTGCTGTGTTCTCTGTGGCATCATGTTACTGTGTAAATAAAATTGTTTTAATATACACTAAAAACGAGACGGGCGTTTGTTTTCTCAGGGACCCTCCCATACTGACACACGGGGGAGGGTTTGCTTGCAGAAGCGGTTGGTTTTCCCCCAAGCGTTCATGCCCTCTTGGCTCTTTGCTCCCCGCTGACCTGGACGGTATTTCCTGTTCATTCCCTCCCAGACCTGAGAAAACTAGCCCCAGAAGACAAAGGCGGCCTTCTGCTTTGCCTAGCGCTCCCTGAGGGCTGCTGGTCAGCTGTGTGCGATTGCCCCCTGGTGGCCAGTCTCCATACAGCCTTCCCTGGGCTCCTGCGGCGTTTGAGAGGCTTGGTTATACCGGGGTCTGGTCAACCTCCGTGAAGGGCTCCCAGCCGCGCAGACAGTAGGAGCAGAGGCCAGGCCTCGTGCAGCATCGAGCTTCATCTGCTACAGAATTCGCATAACTTTGCCTGTTCCTTAAAGTGTGTGCAGGAGTGTGTACTCACAGGGTTCTCAACGAGGGCCAACAGGCAAATATGCTGACCCTTAAGTAGCCAAGAGGCCGCATGGCTTAGGCAGGAAGAGTCAGCAGTTGGCAGGGGTAGCAACAGCTGCATCATTATTATGAGTAGAATGGATGGAAATGCAAACGTGTAGATTCTAAATTTAGACCAGATTTTACACCTCTAAACCCTGTATGGTGGACCCTGTACCCACACTGGTGTTTCTGCTCCTCTCCGCTAGCGATCATTCTGGAATTTGCAGATATTTAAGGCATATTGCTATCGGGTGGTTGCCAGACTCGAGTTTTGTGTTGTCAAAGAAGCAAACCCACACTGGCTTGGGCCTCAGAATTCCACCTGCACCATCTGGACCCGGGAGCAAGGGTTACAACAAAAGCCAGGAGTCAGCCCGCAGGGACATAGCGCTTCCTGCCACAGCTCTCAGCCTGCATGCTGGGGAGGGTCCAGGGAACTGCCCTTTCTAGCTGTGAACACAACACACCGGCTTTTGGGGGGGGGGGGGGTACAGCTGGGGCGGAGCAGTCACAGAGCAGCAGCATTTACCATCCAGGCTGTGGGCTAGAGCTCCGTTGACCTGGGCCTCAAAGGGTTTGGCCTAGGTGGCGGGACCAGTTCAGGGTTGCTCCAGCCAGACATGGCAAGGAGAGGCAGATCGAGGCTCAAGAAACTGGAAGCTCTGTTCTTCCAGGTCATTCTACCCAGTATGGGATCCAGTCCTGGAAATTCTACCAGTGGGTCCTCGGCAAGACCAGTCTTCTCTTTTATTCTGGGTTGTGCAGGCATTAGGATAGAGCCTTTGGTTTCCATATGCCTGCAGATTGCTTTCAATTCAGATCCAGACAATCTGGATCTTTCCCACCTGGGATTAACCAGTACAAGTTAGTCTCTGGACTCCTGGGGCTGTGAGTGTGCACCCTCTGCTCCGGGAGCTCTTTGCCTGCTCTCCAGGGCCCAGCAAATTACACTTCCTTTAAAGTGAGCCTGTGCTCTGATAGGGAGGGAACTTCATTGGTGCCTTAGGAGCCAAGAACTGCATTTGGCGGATC
The DNA here is from genome assembly GCF_964662115.1 of Mustela nivalis. Taxonomy (NCBI): domain Eukaryota; kingdom Metazoa; phylum Chordata; class Mammalia; order Carnivora; family Mustelidae; genus Mustela; species Mustela nivalis. The sequence continues at coordinate 118,131,572 of NC_139025.1, forward strand.
ACACGCTGTTAAGAGAGGCTCTAGGCAATTATAGCAGAAACTTAAAAATTGGATTCTACATGGTGGGGGCAGGAGAGAGCTGGATGCCAAGATCCGGTTCTCCCAAATTTGCAGACCTCTGAATGGAAACAGGCTGCCTTGAGCACAATCCCTGACTTCCTGGATATCACAGGAAGGTCTTAAAGTTACCTGGAAGCAATCAGAAAGCGGAGTGGTTGGTGCTGGTCACCCGTCTCAGCTGGAGAATTGGAACATGGCTTGGGAAGAATGCCAGGCTGCTGGGGAAACCGCCCAGGGGGACCAGGGGCCCTGAGCGGAGGAAACCCTGTGTGTCTGAGGCAGGGGCAGAGCTCACAGCTCTTTGTGTCCCGTCACCACCATCCTCCACTCGCCAGCCCATGCTGGAGCCAGAGTCCCCAAAACAAGACATCAGAAGGCAAGACCAAGTGAAACCTCCACGCCCACAGCTCATCTTCCACTTTCCCTCACCCCAAGCCCCTTGCCTCCCTGCACCATGACCTACCGGAGATCCCGGTGCACGTCTGAAACCACCCCAGCCCCATTGCCCCAACCTTCCAAGCCCAGGCCCCACCGCTACCCACTATCCCTCCCCATGCTAGGAAGAGAACCCCACCTCGAGCATCAGCCTTGGCAGACCTCCCTCCCTCAGCACCCAGGATCTGAGCTGCTCAGCTTCCACCCTCAACTATTCTCTGTCCTTAGCCTCCTGCCCCCAGGCCTGCCCCAGCAGGGCAGGGCAGCTGGCTTTTCCCAAGCTGCTCAGCGCGTACCTGGCCTGGGCCCTGCTCCAGAGAGCCCCCGGGCTCCAGCTGCGTGAGTATGGACAGCGACAGAGGTTCAGGCGTTCTGCTGTCCCACATCATCCTCACTCCACCCCTCAGGATAACTCTATCCTGCCCATTTTCCCCTCAACTTATCAAGGCCAGGATCTCAAACCAGAATCGGTGCACCCTTAACAGCCGGGTGCTCTTTCTTTATCCCCTTCCTGCCACCTAAGTGTGACCAGGATGCTGGGGGGACCGCAGCGCTCGGGGTAGAGCTGCCTGGGGGTGGGTGGAGAGCCTTCCTATTCTCATTAAGTGCCACGTGCCGGCAGGAGTTCTGCCCCAACCCTGACAGGACAGAGAGGCCGCCAGCTGGAGGGGGAGCACGGGGCACAGCCGCTGCCTTACTGTGTGCCTGGAGAACAGTTTGGAGGAATGAGACCAGGGTCTGCAATGAATCATCTTCCTTGGAAACCAGAGGCCTGTCTGCTGGGCCAGATATTTACCTGCAGACAATGCAAGGACCTCTGGAGGCCCACTTTGAGTCCCAGGGATGCCAATACCGCCTTACAGGTGCTGTCCCAGCCAGGCAGGCCACCAAGGGCCTCTCAGCACTGCCTGGGGCCGGCCGCAGTCACTTCCTGCCTCCAGGGAGCCAGAAGCCTGCCTTGAAGGGATAGAGCACATTCCTTAACTTCTGAACTCTGCTCAGGTACAGACTGGGGCCCCATTGGCCGTCCCCTCCAGAGCAGGTAGCTGGGAGGATGGGTGGGTGAGGTGACATTTGTGCCAGTGTTTTAGCCTGATTTGCTAGAAAGTAGGGCGGAGACGAAGCCTTCAGAAGGAAGCTGGGGTGGGGCGCCTGGGTGGCTCAGTGGGTTAAGCCGCTGCCTTCGGCTCGGGTCATGATCTCAGGGTCCTGGGATCGAGTCCCGCATCGGGCTCTCTGCTCGGCAGGGAGCCTGCTTCCCTCTCTCTCTCTCTCTGCCTGCCTCTCCATCTACTTGTGATTTCTCTCTGTCAAATAAATAAATAAAATCTTTAAAAAAAAAAAAAAAGAAGGAAGCTGGGGAAGGGAGAAGAATGTTTTGAGGGTTCAGACAAAATGGATCATTGCCCGAGAAGGGCCTTGGAGAGAGGGAGGCTATTTGAGGGATGAGACCCTGCTGGCCCCGTCTCCAAGCATCTGCACCCCTGATTTTACCCAATCTCTTGACCTCCAGCCAACTTCAGGCCAATCCATCCCGTCCTGCAGAATGGGTGAGGACCCCAGCCTGAGCGCCGGGCAGGGGTCCCCTCTTCAGAATGCCTGCGTCCCCATGGGACAGGCTCATTGGGGATCTATCTAAATGAAGTGTGAAGGAGCTGGGGGGCAAGGTCGAATACACTAGAAAACTGTGGTGGTGGTGCCTTCCAAGGTGAAGAAAGCTGGCTTCTCCAGAAAGCCAGCCCAGGGTGCTTTCCAGGAGTTAGCTTAATTTTATATCCACAACAATCAACCCTGTGAGATAGGTTCTAGAATTATTCCCATTTTACCAATGAGAAAACAAGAGGTTTTGTTTGCCCCGATCCCTCCATCCCTGTGAGGGACTGGGATTGTCCTCAGGCAGTGTGCCTCTCCCCCAGCTCCCTGGAGCCCATGGTCTTCCTCCCTCCCCCTCCTGCTGCCACCCTGGTGCCCAACCACAGATCCTAGGTCCCACCACCCAGCAGCTCTCCCTGCTGTCCAGACCCCTGCAACAACTTCCACCCTACCTGGCTGGCCCCCTTGCTGCCCTGTCAGACATGGTTCTGGATTTTTCCATGCCCACATTGTTCCTGTCCTTCACCCTGTTCTGCAGGGTGCCATCCAGCCAAGAGGTTTTTGGGGTGACTCCAGACATATGCGCTCACCCATCTGAAATCTGCAATTTGCTCCTCGGGTTGGGCTCGTCTCTTCCTGTGAGCACCTCGGGGAGGCCTTGACTTCAGCTGTTCCCCCTGCTCTCCTCATGGGGCTCCTCAGATTCTGACTCACACTAGGGGGAGGGGAGAACAGAACTGCTCCTGGCTTCTCCTGCTGGTTTTTCCTGCACACAGGTCCTGGGCCAGGCTTCCCCACATTTAATCCTCACGAAAGCCCTATGACCCCCAAGCAACAGAGGAGCCCACTGAAACTCAGAGTGGGTAAGAAGCATACCCAAGGCTGCACAGCCGGTGAGCCTCAGGGCTGCCTCAAGCCTAGCCTGACTGACGGGGAAGCCAGTCATCTCCCCACCACTTCACGAGCCCGTTCTCGTGCCAGGGGTACAGCCTGGGGTGCAGACACGCAGTCCAACCTGCCCAGACTGGGGCAGCCAGAGAAGGCTTCCTGACGTGGACAGGATTACCCCGTGGCGGTAATCAGGATTGTAAAATGCTCAGTCCCCCACCCCGTGCTCGTACAGATGTAACACGTGCACACATTTACCCCCACGACATGCACCACCCTCTGTCGGTTTGCTTTTCTCGTTTAGCCTGAGGGCTGACTCCAGTAGTCATGATGGTCATAGCACTTTCTTAAAAGGGAGCTTCTCCCACTAAAGATGAGAGTATTATATAACATACATATATGCAAATATATTATTCCTATTACTTCGGCTTCTCTGGGCATCCAGTCATCCTTGTAAGGATGGCTGAACAATGAAATACGAGAAACTACAAAACTCCCCTGAGAACTGTAGAGGGAAGATGACAGAGAAATGAGCCATTGGTTTGACTAGAAAGACCATGTCATCTCCCAAAATACTTCAGTAGCATTTAAATGAAAAATCTCAGTGTTTTGTGGTTGTTTTTTTTAACCTTTATAATACTTCTCAGAATCAGTTGAAAGAATGAATGGTGGAAGAAATCCAGAAACTTAAAATCAAGAGGCTATTTAAGCATAGGAGAAAGCTATGATCGATAAAAGTGTGATATGGGCACAAAAATAACATATAGGTCCATGTCCAAAACGGGTACCTAAAAATGAAATGTAATGAGGCACCTGGGTGGCTCAGTGGGCTAAAGCCTCTACCTTATGCTCGGGTCATGATCCCAGGGTTCTGGGATCGAGCCCCTCATTGGGCTCTCTGCTCAACAGGGAGCCTGCTTCCCCCTCTCTGTCTCTGCCTACCTGTGATCTCTGTCAAATAAATAAATAAATAAAATCTTTAAATAAAAAAATGAAACATAGTATGTGTAAAAATGTGACAAAGGGAGGCGCCTTGGTGGCTCAGTTGTTAGATGTCTAACTTTGGCTCAGACCGTGATCCCAGAATTTCAGGATCAAGCCCCGCATTGGGCTCCTTGCTCAGGGGGAAGCCTGCTTCTCCCTCTCCCACTCCCCCTGCTTGTGTTGCCTCTCCCTTGTGTCTCTCTGTCAGTTAAATAAATAAATAAATAAATAAATCTTTTAAGAAATAAATGTAACAAAGGATAAGTAAGACATCACTGCATAGAAAGGAAAGAAGGTCTTATCCAACAAAGTGTTCTGGTACAAATGGTTAGCTATTTGGAAAATAAAAATAATTAATCTGTACTCTGTAAGCCAAAATAAATCAAAACAGTTCACACAAACAGCTATGCGACACAAAGGAAAGAAGAAAGAAAAGAAAGCCTAAGAACTAGAAAGAATGCTCAGTCCCTATCTGTTTTATCTCTTTTTGATAAAGGACTTCCTCAGCTAAAAAGCAATGTAAAGAAGGGGTCTGAAGCAGGGGCGTCAATAGGCAGACTCTGTGCAAAGCGGAGAAACAAGATCGAGAAGTAGATAACCAGCCAGAAAAACTGTCTCAGTAAGTGTAACAGACATAGGGTTAAAATCCTTAGTTATGAAGAACTTAATACAAATCATTAGGAACAGAAAATGCCAATAGGCGGATGAGAACAGACAAGTCAAAGAATCCAGATGTTGAAATGTTCTAGAAATAAGAGAAATGAAACCCTAAGATGTCATATCTAAAGACCATTTTAATAGATTTCTCTGATTATAAAAGTAAAGCATGTTTATGGTGGGCAATCCGGCAAATAACACTGACCCGCTTGGTCACCTTCCAGAAATGACTAGCACTAACTTCTGCCTTCTGTCCTGCACGTGGTGTCTCCTCGGCCTTTTTCTTATTTAGTTAGGGTTGTATTGTTGTCATCACATTTTCTGCCTATCAAATTAACAAAGATCTTTTTTTAAAGCTCATCCTCAGTGCCAGTCATGGCATATGGGGTTGCAACAGTGGCGGTGCAACTGAATCAGAAAGGTGCTTAAATCATCTTGTCCTTCGTCTGAGGCCACAGCTGAGCCTGTCTGGTGTCAGACAGGGGGTGACCCCAGGAGACAGGGTGGGTGTAGGGATTTCAATTGCCGAGGCCACAGCACCACAGTCTGCAGGGAGTTTTTTCATAGGACGGACTTGGGGGCCCCACCCAAGTGCAGTGATTCAGAGGACCTTTCTCCCAGGGTCCCCCAATTATGCTGAGCTTGCTGGCAGCCTATCTGCCCCGAGTCTGGCGGCACAGGTTGAGGTCCAGGGTCTATCCCTAGCTAGCCGCGTGGACTCAGGCACTCCCTGAGCCTTGGTTTCAACGGAAACTCCCACCTCTCGGGATCATCATGAGGGTCTAGCAAATGGTCTAGCGCACTGCCACACCATTACGCGCTCCAATATGGTTAGCTCCAAAGGACAAACTCCAAGTGAGTATTTGCTTTCTGTTTTTATGACAAAGGACTTATCAAGGGACTTTTGCTGAACAAAGGCACTATGAATTCAAATCTCTACTTCGTTGAGAATCAGAAAACTGTTGGCAGCTTTTAAAGGGCAGTTTCCCCAGCTTCCCAAATATCTCTTGGCTAAATTTCAGAAAGCCCTGCTAACAGTCCTTTCTCTGAACACCTCCTACCTGGTCAAGGTGACACAGCATGTCAGAGGCAGACGTGGTCCCAGGCCCTTGACTCCAAGCCTGCCCCATACTTCCTCCCAGTCTTGATCCTTTAATGCTCAGGGCCAAGTCACCGAGGGGGCAGAGGGACTGCAGGAGGCAGGGGGTGAGGCTGAAGGCAGCTGTAGGCAGTCCCTCGGTTCTGTGCCTGCTGGCTCATTATGGAGTCACTGTGCCCAGAAGTGTGGTCCCCCTCCCCAGACAAGGGGCTCAGGATAGGCTCTGGGCTTCCTCAAGAGTCCACTGCCCACATCCGGGGTACTATTTCTGCTCCCCCAACACACACCATGCCTTGGCATCCTAAATGCTCTAGTCGGATGTACTTTCTTTTTGGGAAAGTCATTAAATAACTTTTGTGGAAACATTTTAATTGAATTAGATTGTTTTCTGATTGTAATAAATGTTAATTAATTGAGTGGGCTGGGTGTCCTTGGATCTAGCTGGCTTCTTGCGGTTTAATTAGGAGGAGACTGTGGACTTCTTTCTTTTTGCCATGAATCTGTGGTTTGAATTTATCTATTGTGCTAATAAAGTGATCAGGGAGTGCAGGGAGCAGATTATGTCTTCTATCTGAAATTTAATAGCCTGCTTCACTCACTGAGCCAAGTGGCAAGCCCCTGCTTGGCGTCATCCGGCCGTGACCCTGTTCTCTCGTCTGGGCTTAATGAGGTTTCTCCTTTTCTCTTGGGTAAAGAAAGAAGTTTTAAGTTCTGCAAACATCCCTTTTTTTCCCAAGAATAGGAGTCACTTGGTTCCAGGGGTCGACGTTGCTGATTTCCGTGGGCGCAGCTGACCAGAGAGGCAGGGGGTCGACTGGGTAGCTGAACTCCCCAAGCTTTTTGTTCATACCTGGTGGAGGCAGGCAGGCCCCAAGTAGTGACAAAAAGACACCCTGGCAGCTTCTTCATTATAGGGATGCGGAGTCTGGAGTCCAGAGAAGGAAGGAGCATGCCCAAGGCTACACAGTATGCTTCTGGGACAGTGAGATCTAGAGCCCAAGGAGTTTTAACTCCTTGGTTAACCAAGGAGTTTGAACCAAGTTTGGTTCAACCAAGACTGACATGATTCAAGTCCTGCATTAGATGTGAAGGCAAAGATAGATCCAAGGCCCCTAGAGAGGCTATACAACCGTGACTGTGATGGTTGTGTAAACCAGGGACAACAGAGGGGCCCACACAACATGGAAGGCAAGCCGGGGGGTCGGCATGTCACCTCGCATAGTCTGGAGAGCCTTCAAGAGGAGGTGTGCCTGCACTGGGTTTTGAAGGATAAACAGGAGTTCTCCAGGTGGACAAAGTATAGAGAAGGGCCTTCTAGACAGAGGTAACAGCATGTGCAAAGCCAAGTTCATTCTGGTGAACATAAGCGCCAAGGATGCTCTCAGAGGCGGGACGTGTTCAGATGTGCACCGCAGGAAAGATCCTTCTGGCAGCTTCAGAGGAGAAGAGTCCAGATGGGGAATCGAGCAGCAGGGACAGCCAGGCGAGGGAGGCTAGGAGCTCCCCAGCTCGGCTCACTGCCACAAGGATGGAAGAGCAGGGCCAGATTCTAGAAATATTCAGGAGGTAGAGTCAAGAGTAGGTCAGGTCTCCCGAGGAGTCCCCTGGAGGAAGCAGGTGAGGAAGAAGGGAGAATTAAGACCCTCCCTTTTGGACTGGCTCCCCTGCAACAGCGTGGTTTTTTCTTCCTCTGAACATGCTTTGTGGCAATGAGCTTTTACGGTAACAACAACAGCTCCCGGGGCGCAGCTCTCTTTAGCTGGGAGCCGTTACCTGTGCTTTACCTGCACAGCACGTGGAATCTTCAGGATAGCTTTGTGACCTGTGTTCTGTTCTTAGCGCATTTCACCAGTGAGAAAACCTGGGCACAAAGAGGGTCAATGACCCCCCGAAGGTCAGTGAGCTTAGGAAGTGGGAGAGCTGCAGCTCCCCGGCTGAGCCAGGGCTCCTCCGACCTACCCCAGAGAAACGTGTGCTCCCAATCCACATAAGGCTTAATTTGCTCTTTACCCAAAATGGTCCATTCTAACAAGGCAATAGGAGTCTAAGTTTCCCTTTGAGAAATCGGAAGACCTTCTTAGCACCACACTGCCTTCCCTAGGACCAGACTGCGGCATCTTATTCCCTCCCCAATCCGTGCCCAGACCCATCCTGTCTGGTGGGAGGGGAGGGAGGAGTGCAGGTTGGAGTTCCTTCTCGAAAGTCCCAAGCAAGGAGGGCTTGGACTCAACAGCACTTACTATCTATATGCCCCTGGGCCAGCCCTTCTCCTCTCCGAGCCTCAGCAACCAACCATGTCTGTGACGGCCTGTCCCATGGCTACATGGTGTCCCCAAAGCCCAGGCACACAGAACTTGGTGGTTGCTATGATTATGGCTGTCCCAGCCTAGCTCCCGATTCTTTCCGGGCTGAGGTGGTCAGAGGACACAGGGCCACCCTCAGGAAAGGATCCTCACAAGAGCAGCCCCTAATCCCAGAAACTGGGTCCCAGGCCTGCCACCCAGGAATCAAGCTCAATGTCAGTGCAGACTCTTTCTTCAGCAGATCCTCACCCTCAGAGAACTCTTGGGTGGTTTCTTTGCTGGGGGCCCTAGAAGCAAACCCTTCCCCATCCATAGGCCAACCCCAACTCTGCCTGTCAGGATTCTGCTCACCCTTCAAGGCTTCGGTCTGCGCACTTCCTTTCCAACCCCATGGAGCATCTCCCTGACTGCTCTCTGTCCGCATCCACCCTGTCTGCCACAGGACATTGTCTAATGCTGGTGAGCTCCCAGGCCTGGTCTCTGCCTCTGACCCTGCCGGAGCCTTTCTTGAGGGAGCTCCAGCTGAAGGTTGTGGGTAGTTGGAGATGGGATGGAATTTACCAGGATGGTATTCTATCTGCTCCCCGCCACCTCACATGCACACACAGAGGCATGCCCATACACATATGCATGCAAACATACACACCATCTGGCCCACCTGCCATTTTGTGCAATGCTAACCTTCCCTCCAGCTCTGCCCAGGCTAGCCCTGGGATCTCTCTGCTCTCCACCCTTCCCTTCACTGGGCCCCTGGCAAGCCTCCCCACATCACCCTTCTCTCTAGGGCAGATCCTGACTGTGGGTCAGGGGCTGGCCCGAGGCAAGGCGCCACTACACACGGCAGCAGACCTGTCCCTGGGAGAATGAGAGGAACATGGCTTGGGAGCTGGTCAGCTACCAGCGGCAGGAAGCTCCCACAAAATCCAGGGAAGAAGCAAACCTAGATCCTTCCCATTGAGGCCAGGAAAGTGGACCATGAAAAGCAAGGTTGAGAAGGTTTTTTTCCTTCTTTCTCCCCACTTGCTAGAGAGCAAAGCAGCAAGGCCAACTTGTTCCCAAATGATGGGTTTCCTGTCAGCCCCCACCCCGACCCCCTGCAGGACAGACCAGCTGTTGGTGCCAGATTAATGGCCACGATTAAAAGCAAAATGCCCTTGCTGTGGCCGACTGTCCTCCCACACCTGTGAGTCTGGAGGCTGAGCTTTAAGCCCTGCGAATGGAAGATTTGTAATGAAATCAGACAGGCCTCTTAACCGCTGATGGTATCAGGGCCCAGGGGAGATGCAGACTTATTTCCTAATCTCCCGCGGAGCATCTGTCAGCCCCGCCACACAGCAATGTCACTCCTGTGTGCAGCAAGGACCTTCCATGGGGCGGACTGTCAGCTGCCTGCCCTGCTGCCCGCCTCCTCCCACCCCTCCTGTGGTCCCTTCCCCTTGCTTGAGCTTGGGCGGCGCGGACATTCAGAAAGATAGTCACGCACTCGTGCACATACACATACCGGTTCATTCATAAGTTGTCTGCTCTGCTCCATTTGCATAAATGGAAGAAAGAGAAAAATAAGAATCGCTCTTCAGCAACATTGGGAAATAGCAAAGAATACCATCGATGGAGTAAACATTCTGAGAGATTTCTAGAAGCTGAGAGGCAAATGAGAACAAAATGAGAATCCCATTGATGTCAGAGTCTGTGACTCACCAGGCAAACTCTAGGGACTGGTTTCCCCACCAGAACCCAGGGCCCCCACTCCCCAACTCTGGGCAGCAGGACTGGGTGGAAGAGTTGCAGGAGGCCTCCGGAGTAGTGACATCCAGCCTACCCTTTGTCCTCAGGATTTACTGGATTAGGACTGTGCGCTGAGTCAGTAGGGGGTCCAGGAGGCCTGCACAGCAGAAGGGGTAGGAACATACAATCCCAGCCAGGGGAACAAGGACAGGGACTCGGTCCAGCAGTGGTAGCTCCTATGATACCGGAAACTTCTCTATGGCTACTGGCTATTACAGCCTTAGGAGACCCTGAGGTCCCATTAGTAGGAGGTGTAGGAGTGGGTAGGTGGGAACAGGTGGCATGGCCTGGACTCTGCCCCTCCCTGGTCCTAGCCTCTCAGTGGTGAGAACTCCCAAGGAGACCTAGGACATGAGATGCAAGGAATCCTGCCACTCCTGTCTCTACATGGCCATTTGCTCTCAGCTCATGCTCTCATGCTATTGGGAGAGCATTTCCTGTCCACAGTCCCTCCAGGTTCAGATCAGGTCAGGAAATCCTGTGCTCCTCTTGACATTCATTAATATGTCTTACCTTAATAAAGGCTCTGAAAAGTCCTGCAGTAACTTTACTGTATAAATTACATTCAGGGCAGTTGCAGATCTAAAGTGTGCAGTTCAATGAACTTTGACAAGAGCACACTCATATAACCTAGAGTTGCAGCAAGATTTAAAGTATTTTCATTGCACCAGAAAGTTCCCCCATGCCCCTTTCTCATCATCCCCATCCTACCCTAGAGGCAACCACTTTATAACTTCCATAACAATAGAGTTTTTTGGCCTGTCCTAAAGCTTCATATAAATAGATTCTTATACAGCCTGTGATCTTTTGTGTCTGACTTTTTTCCCTCAGCATAATAATTGCAAGATTCATCCATGTTGATCCATGTGCCAGTAGTTCGTTTCTTTTGCTTATTGATCGTTTGCAGTTGTCCACTATAAAAACTTATCTATTACAGTTTGCTTATCTACCATTATTCTGGTAAATATGTAGGCTTTTCCAATTTCTGCTTGAACAAAGCTGCTATAAACACTTCTCCAAAAGACATCATGAACGCACATTCTGTATTTTTCTTGGGCAGTTACACGTAGGCACGGAATTTGCAAGTAAATGCAAACTGCCAGGCTATTCTCCAAAGTATCAATTTGCACTCTGACCAGAAATGTGTGAGACTTTCTGTTGGTCCATACCCTCGCTATTACTTGGTGTTGTTTCTGCAGTAACTTTTTAAGATTTTTTGTTTTAACTCCTCACTTCCAACACTTATTAAACCACTGAGCATTTTTTCCTATAAATCTTTCTAATACCCCATGGAAATAGTGTCCTGCAGTAGTCACTGTGGATAGTGAGAACCTGAACCTTCACTTATAAATAGAAGTCAAAACATTAGCAACAACAAATCACCAGAATATGAGGAGCAAGAGAAGGTCAAAAGAGGGGATTGAGGCAAGCAGTCAGAAGAAAAGGCTCCAGGAAAAAGGAGTGAGTTTAACAAGTAACTTGGTAAAAATTCTGAGATTCAAGAGGATGTCACACAATAAAACTAGAATAGGCTACTGTGAAAGAGAAAAGAATTCGGAAATCACAAACATGACTGCCAACATGAAGGTCACCTTAGAAGCGTCTAAAAGGAAAATGCTGAAAATGCAGAGGGACGTGGAAAGAGAACCAAGAGTTCAAGAAGTTAGAGGAAAATATCCCCAGAGCAAGGGGAGGCTTGAATTCACAGACTGAAAAAGCACACTACATGTCAGGGAAAGCTTGATAAAGAACAAGATCAATAGCGTTTGGTCCTGATATATAAATGGACTAATTAAAGGGACAAAATTAGGGCCTCAGAAATACACAAAAATAATAAGAGAATCTAATTTAGAATAAAGATGGTATTTTATTTTATTTTTTTATTTTTAAAGATTTTATTTATTTGACAGAGAGAGACACAGCCAGAGAAGGAACACAAGCAAAGGGAGTGGGACAGGGAGAACAGGCTTCCCACTAAGCAAGGGAGCCCAACACAGGGCTCAATCCCAGGACCCTGGGATCATGACCTGAGCCAAAGGCAGATGATTAACAACTGAGCCATACAGGTGACTCAAAGGTGGTATTTTAAATCAGAGGGGAAAACTATCATTTACTAAAGGGTTTTGGTACAACTGACCATGTATCTAGAAAACAAAGAAGATGGTTTTCCTTGTTATTTCTTATTCTAAAGTAAATTCCAGATGGATTTTAGTTGTAAAAATAAAATTATAAAAACAATAGAATAAAGCATGTATATCAGGTAAGGGGTTATTCAAGATAATTTCCAAAAATATCAGCAACTTAGCACAAGAGTTTATTTTTTTGCTCAGGTGGAGCCTGATTGGAGGGAAAGGAGCAAGCTGGAGATCTTGCTGCTTAGTATTCCAGAGACCCAGGGCTAAAGAAACTCTGGCGTCTTCAACAAGTGGTCCCGGAGGTGTCCCTGAGCATTGACATCCATCGATGAGTTAGAGAATGAGAGAGAGGATCATGCATGAGAGAGCACACGTATCCAAAATAGGAAAGACAAGTGGGAATAACCTTTGAAACTGAGGGATTTTAAAACTGACAAGAGGTTTCTCTCCATAATACTATGTAAATAAATTTGAAAAATCTAGTTGAAATGGTGATTTTCTAGGAATAGATTATTTATCAAAACTGACCCCAGAAAAGAAAGAAAGCCTAAACAAATAAATCTTAATGAAAAAAATAGAGAAAGTTGTTCAAGAGCCAATCCCTAAAAAAAAATTTCAGAGGGGAACTCCATAAAGCTGAAGAAATAAGACATTCTCAATGGTCATTCAATTATTCCAGAAAATAGAAAAAACAAGGGCATGAAGAGACAAAGCAAAATTATCCAACAAACCACTATGGAAACTCAGGCTGGCCTCGTAGTAAGTTGTATGTACTCGGAGGGCTACCCTTACCTCAGCAGCCAAAGCTCAATTTTTCACCAGGCTACCAGGTGCCAACAGTTAGTGTTCTACACAGCTCTCTAAAAAACTGGTGTCTAAATTTAAATTGGACCTCTGACTCTTCTTATGACAGACTTGTCTTATTCAATAGATTAATTATTTTCTATTTATTTCTTAATATAAATAGGAAATTATATGCTCAAATACATTAGCTAATAATTTAAAGATAGGCACTAATAATATGGATATAGGATATGGAGCCTGAACACCACAAGAGGAACAAAGAAAAACAATAAAATACTTTGTCAACCCTACGAAATTCAGAAAAAGGAAAAAAGAAAATATTGAGAAAGAATAATGAACAGAAAACATGAAATAAAATGGCAGGAAGGCCAAACATTTCACTGTTATGTTATGACTATGAATTAGTTAAATTTCTTAATTAAAGATAAAGGCCTTAATACTGGGCACATATACACATATCATTGTATACACTCACACACATAAATCTGATGATACACCAGTTACAGGATACTCACTTAAAACATAAGGACAAAGATTAACATCAACAGTCCAACAAAGGTATCTCAGGCAGATGCCAGCCAAAAGAAAGCAAGGTATGGTGTACTCATATCAGACAAGGTAGAATTCAAGGCAAGATGCATTTTTTCCAGTAAAAAAAACACAGTCTACTAAGAAGATGTGAAATAAAAAGGGACTTGAACAAAACCATAATCGTAGTGAGAAAATTTATCATACCCCAGAACCAAATTCAGTGGAGGAAAGAGAAGGTTTGAATATCAAACTGAACAAGCTTCACGTGTAGCCCAAAAGCAAACTACCTGCTTTCTTTTCAAATTCTCATGGAATGATAACAACAACTGATCACACACCATGCCACAAAGACCTCAGTAACCAAAAAGTAGAAATTATGTGGTCCATGTTCCCTGATCACGATGTAATCAATCTAGAAAATAAACAACAAAAAGATAATGCCTTCACCTCAAGCCTAACCACGTGGAAATTCCCAAACATTCCTCTAAATACCTCAGGTTAAACTGAAAAATCAGATTAGCATTACAACCTGTCTGAAATTATTAACCACAAGAATATTTCATATCAAACCTAGATAATCTGACTGAAGAGTTCCTCACAGCAGTGGTCAGAACCTTAAACTCCTTTGGGTAAAGTCAGTGACTGACTCATCCATTCCACAAAAGTTTTCTGAGCGCCTATTGTAGGCCAGCACTGCTTCAAGTGGTGGGGACAGAGCAGTGATCAAAAAAGAGAATATTCCTCTTGGTGGAGGTTATGTTCAAGTGATAACTGTAAGAATTATTGAAAAAAAACATCCTGTATGTTCAATTCAAGAACCTGAAAAGGTACAATAATATGCCCTCAGAAAAGTAAGGGAGAAGAGTAAGGTAAATATAAAAATGGATGACTTAGGAAAAAAATAAAACAAACAGTAAAATTAAGATCTGAAAGTCTAGGGCACCTGGGTGGCTCAATGGGTTAAAGCCTCTGCCTTCAGCTCAGGTCATGATCCCAGGGTCCCAGGGTCCCTGCTCAGCAGGGAGCCTGCTTCCTCCTCTCTCTCTGCCTGCGTCTCTGCCTACTCATGATCTCTGTCAATTAAATAAATAAAATCTTTTAAAAAAATCTGAATAGCTAAAATAAGAAACACAAGAAACAACAAGTGTTGCCAAGGAGGTGGAGAAAAAGGAATCTTCCCTCTTGGACTGTTGGTGGAATGCAAACTGGTGCAGCCTCTGTGGAAAACAGTATGGAGGTTCCTCAAAAAATTAAAAATAGAGCTACCCAATAATTGCACTACTGGGTATTTACCCAAAGAATATGAAAACACTAATTTGGGAGTGTATACGCACCCCCATGTTTATTACATCATTATCTATAATAGCCCAATTATGGAAGCTGCCCAAGTGGTCTATCAATAGATGAATGGATAAAGAATATGTAATATACATACACACACACACATATATATATAAATATATATAACAATATATATAACATGTATATATAACGGACTATTATTCAGCCATAAAAAATAATGATATCTTGCCATTTGCAACAACATGGATGGATTGAGAGTATAATGCTAAGCAAAATAAATCAGTCAGAGAAAGACAGTACCATATGGTTTCCCTCATATGTGGAATTTAAGAAACAAAACAAATGAACAAAGGAGAAAAAACCAAACCAGAAAACAGACTCTGAACTCTAGAGAACAAACAGATGGTTACCAGAGGGAAGGTGGGTGGGGATGGGTGACCTCGGCGATGGGGATTACGAGCACACTCGTCTCGATGAGCACTATGTACAGAACTGGTGAATCACTGTGTTATACACCAGAAGCTAATACGACGCTGTATGTTAACTACATGGGAATTAAAATTAAAAACAAAATTAAAACTTAAAAATTAAGATTTGATCAGACTCTGCCATATCTAAGAAAAAAGAGAGAAATCACAAATATGTATCCTTAGGGAGGACAAAGGGGATGATATGGCTGCAGATACAGAGAAGATTGTAAAGCTTATATGCAAATAATGTGTGTAATACAATGTCAAGAAGTGTAAAAACTTAGATAAAAACAGATGGCTACTGTGGACAAGATGAATAAATTACTAGAAGTATGTGAGTTACCGACATCAACTCATGTGGTAGAAAATTAGCATGGTCCAATAACTACAGAGAATTTGAAAAGATTGTTCAGGATCTACTCACCAAAACACATAAATACCTATACAAGTTCGAAGTAAAACTTGACAGACTATTGAGGCAAAGATAATCTTATTTAAACTATGTAGAACATAAAGATGGAAAGAGACTTTTGCAAGGCTGGAATGTCAAAATCTGAGATAGAACATGAACACTGGAATTATAATGACGAGAACAGAGGCAGGGAGAGCAGGAAGGCTGGAGCACAAACTGCCCTGAGGGAGAGCTGTCGCAGTGGGAGCTACTGTGTGTGTTCGTTTGGGTCCGTGAATGGCCTGTCACCCAAACATGGCTCTGGGGACATCCCAATCTGTGTCCCTGCCCACCCTTCATGCCCCGCCACAGTCCACATCTATGGCTTTATGGGATACTCCTTACACTTAGCTGATCCCCTGAAAGTGGACTGCTATGGTGTTACTGTCCCATTTGGAGGGTGGCCCCAAAAGATGGTGGGAAGAGAAATCTTCTCAAGGACAGAATGTAGAACAATACATCTTCCTGACCACTTTCCCCAAAGGCAAGATGGCCTGAGTTACAGATTTCCATTGGTTCATGGACATTGGCTAGTGGTCTAGCTGGACAATTGGAAGCTCAGACAGAACAAGATTAGAGACTGGGGACAAGGTCGTCTGGGGAGAAGAATGTGAATGGATCTCTCAGAACTCTCCCAGAGGCAGAGACTCCTCTTCAAAATATACTCTTCTCCAAAATTTTCCCCACTGTGAAGGAAGTTCTCAATGATCAGGTGGACAAGATGCCCACCCAGTGGACAAGTGTATATCAGCTTTTTTCTTCAGTTACCCCTGAGCCTACTCAAAAATGAAGTGCTTTTGGAGGCAGAAACAGAGAACACCTATCCAAGTAAGGACTTGACAGCCTCTCCAAAGCTGAAGCAGCCAGTGCCATAGACAAGGCTCTAAATTCCAGCAGTGGAGACCAACTCTGCAAATTTGATATATTGCAGTAGAGATGACCTATCAGCATTTGACAGCAACTGGTTACGCTGGACTCCTTCCATCATGGAGGGTCAGTGATTTGTTCTCATTGGGATAAATATTTATATTGGAGCTCGATATGTTTTCTCTCCCTGCTTCTACCAGGACTACCTTGAGCGGACTTAATAAATACCACTTGAACAGCCCATATTCCATACTGTTTCTGCCCAAGAAACTCAGTTTAAAAAAAAAAAAAGTGATGCAATGGACCAATGGTCATGGGATTCACGGGGCTTTATCATATATAAGGAGAGTTTAACAGATAAAGAATAAAATGGGCCACTGAAGGACCAGTTACAGCACTGATTGACAACATCTTGTGAGTTTGGGACACTGTCCTCCAAGACATGGTAAGTAAATTCAACCAGCAATCAATGGATAGTGGTCAATTTTGGTATTTGTCACTATCGAACCAAATAACCCGCTTTCAAAAAATATGCTTCTCATTCCTGTGTCTGCTCTACATCTGCTAATTTAGAGATTTTGATATCCAAGGGAGGAAAGCTTCAGTGTGGGAACATATAATGGGTGCACTGAATAGGAAGTTAATAGTGCCAAGCCGTCATTATGGGCTGTCTGTGCCAGTGGATAAACAGGCCCAAAGAGAGGTCATAGTGTTGGTTGGAATGATTGGGATTTGTGCTGTCCAATTCTATAGCCACCTGTGGCTATTATAAATTAATTTAAATTAAGCAAAATTAGAAATTCAATTCTTCAGTTCCACTAGCCACATGTCAGGTGGTCAATATCTGCATATGGCTATTGGCTACCATATCAGGTGGTAACATATGGCTATTGTCTACAGAAATAGGCAGAGCAGATGTAGAATGTTTCATCACTGCAGAAAGTTGCATTAGATGGTGCTGATTTCAACAACCAAGAGTAATAGGGAGGTCATTTTGTGGGACACAGAGAAATGAGGTTACCTCTCTGGGACCCCGCTGCTCTATCTACTGGCACTGGTATGAGTGGGGGTCAATATGGAAGGAAGACTACAACAGACATATTTAGGCAGGACCATCAGGGCTCAGACCCCTCAAGAATAATGGTCCAGGCCACCTCACAATGTAAAGAATCCCTACCAACTGAGGTGTTGGCTGAAGGCAAAGTCAACACGGAATAAATGGTAGAGGAGGGAGGTCATACACCTTCGCCAAGGCATAGAGCCCTATATTCCCTCCTCATAGTTTCTTCCTTGCTCAGCCACATGTATATTCACATATTTAAATGAATTTCTCTTAGATTTCCCTTCAATTACATATATTGTGTGCAGAATATTGAGATAGGATTGGGACAGAATCAGAGAAGGAATGGACCTTGTCCCAGAAATCTTGGACTTGGAGTTGTATAGAGTAACTAATAAAAGAATGAAGATATTGGGGCGCCTGGGTGGCTCAGTGGGTTACAGCCTCTGCCTTTAGCTCAGGTCATGATCCCAGGGTCCTGGGATCAAGCCCCGCA
Organism: Mustela nivalis; assembly: GCF_964662115.1. NCBI lineage: Eukaryota > Metazoa > Chordata > Mammalia > Carnivora > Mustelidae > Mustela > Mustela nivalis. Next base: position 118,149,492 of record NC_139025.1, read on the forward strand.
TCCGGCTCTCTGCTCTGCAGCTGGCCTGCTTCTCCCTCTCTCTCTCTCTGCCTGCCTCTCTGCTTACTTGTGATCTCTGTCTGTCAAAAAATAAATGAAATCTTTGAAAAAAAAAAAAACAATGAAGATATTTTCAGTTTGTTAGGTTACAACTTTGGTGGGGGTGGGGAGGGTGTTCTAAGGATGGAAATCAGGCAGAACTGTACTAAGAACTTACTGGTTATTTTGGCCTCCAAGAGTTTGATTCTGCCAGTAGCCTTCCAGTGTTAGTTTAAGTAGATCTGGTTTCTGTTGTTTGCAAAGAGAATTTCTGATGGGTACAGAACTATAAATGTTGGCAAGGAATTGACATAGTTATTTGTGGATGACACGCTTCTCTTCCTAGAAGTTCCTGGAAAATCAAGAGAGAAAACACTAGGAAACAGCAAACAATTAACTGTGGTAACCAGATATAAATTGTCTTCCTGTTTATCCACTTTATTCTGCAAGAAAACTTAATGGTCAAAATCCCATTTTCAATGTAAAATAAAACCAGACCCTGAAGGGCCCTAAATGCCAGACCATTCTGTCTTGATGGTGGGGAGGAGCCAGAGAAGGTGTCAGAGCATCGAGACCTGTCAGCAAGCTGAATTCAGGAGCTTGGGGGCAGGGGGGTGGCAGGGAGGTGTCATGGCCCTGCCCCCTGTCCTGGCAGGTGCCTGTGGCTGCTGTCCACTGGGCCCAGGGATGGGGGCTGTCAGCTGGAGAGCAGTGACCACTCCAGTGTGCACTGGTGGGGCCGAGGGGGCAGGAGGGACAGGAGCCGTGGTGCAGTCTCTGGGGTGTGAGCTCCAGTGCAGCTCCTCAGGGGAGAGCAGACCTACATTTTGCCGTTCTTTGGCTTGTATACATTGGAGGACTTTTGTAAGGAAAATAATAAAAATTATAAATATAAAATAAGGTACAAACATGAATAATTACTTGGAATGAGAAAAGAAATTAAAACCATCCACAAATAAGAAAAGTCAACATAGTCCAAATATTGCATAATCTCCCCAAATAGCCTAATAGTTTTAAATGCTGCACACATCTTTGTAATACTTTTTTTTCCCCTTCATTTTTGGCTACATATCTTTTGGTGGCTTCTTCATATAATGACGCTGTAAAGTACAGTACATGACGTTTCCTATAAAGAGAATAAGTTAGCATTTCCTAAAAAGGAATAGAAAGATAATTCCCGGTGTGGTTAGCCAATCTGTTATTTTGTTACTAATAGTTTTGGAGAGTTCAACTTCAAGATCTGTCGATAAAGTTGGAAATGTTCAGGATTGTCGCCCAATTGGCGGCAACCTCTATCCAATATCTTTTACAAGTGAGCTGTAAGATTGCAGGGTGAGGGCCAATCTTAAATATTTGGAATTGACGGCTCGTTAACCAGAGCAATTCAGATGCATTCTTAAATTGCTGCTACATTGCTTTTAGCAGCGTAATTGTGTAATAAAATGACTCTTGCGCTATGTACACTGTAGTTATTGATGAATATGTACAGAAGCCTTGTCACGGGAACCCTTGTTCCTCCAGGCTGTCTTGCTCTGTTGGTGAAAATTTCATGTGCCATTTCATCTGGAGCTACCAGACCTCATCAGGACAAGACGCATCGGTCACACTGAGATGTGATTCCAAATAATGAGACACATAAAACATGCAACTTGACACAGAAGGACCGGGTGCTTGTGGAACTTGCCCAGGACTCAAGCCCTTCAAACAATGGAATCCTGATACATTTGATTCTGCATAAATCCCATGAAAGAGAAACAGAATGTGCGATGCACTTATAATTGTACATGTAGCGTTCCAGAGTATATTCTTCAGCAGGAGTATATTTTTTTAAAGATTTTTAATTTATTTATTTGACAGAGAGAGAGATCACAAGTAGGCAGAGAGGCAGGCAAAGAGAGAGGGAGAAGCAGGCTCCCCATCGAGCAGAGAGCCTGATGTGGGGCTCAATCCCATGAGCCGAAGGCAGAGGCTTCACCCACTGAGTCACCCAGGCGACCCAGGAGTATATTTTTGAGAGGAGAGAATTTCCAGTGTGACTGAGCATCCATGAGAAATGAGTCCTATGTTCTGATGGTGGAAGAATTTTTCACCGGCCCACTCTGGCTCTTTTCTCCTCCAAAACCTCATTTCTCCTCCAAAACTTGCCAGTACTGGGAGCTGACACATTCATATTTCAATATGACCTCTGGCCTAAACCTTCGTGTCATGGTAATTGGTGAGCTGGCATGGTGGGTATTGGTGGGTAGGAATATTATTGCCAGAATGGCTAACAATAATTTAGGTATAAACAGGAGTGAGTATGAACTATATAACTATACCCCCACTAAGCTAAATAAACGTATCTTCAATTCAACTTCCCCTTAGCCAGACCCCAGAGATGTCTACAGCCATCCAACACCTTTCGACATGGTGGAACTATGACAGGGAAGTTACAGTGAAAGACACAATGGTCTTAACGGAAACATTTTACTTCTCTCAGTTTTACAGAACCATTATGACCATGTGAATGCATTGCTCGGATCCCTCCCAGGGCTTTGCAGAAGGCCTGTGTGAGTTTATGAAACATCACAGTATACCCACCTTGGCTTTGGCTGTCAGGGCAGGAGCTAGGGAAACAGGGACTAGTCCCTTTAATCATTCCTCTTACTGAAAATCTCAACACAGTCCACACAGCACCCTTCATACTCGCCCTCTCATCCATTCCCACTACAGCCTGTGAAATAGGTATTATTCTCCCCAGGCTGCAGATGAAAAGTGGAAGCCTAGAAACAGAAGGACTCTTGGCCAGGGTCACACAGTCGACAAGCAGTTCAGCCCAGCTCTTGTGTTCCGTCCAGGTCAGTGCCTAACACAAGGCCTGCACGGTCTCATTTACTCCCACGCTCATTGTGACAGAGGGACGAGGAAGTGGTTAGGCTACCATTTTACAGAAGCAGTAGGTTTTATAATCATCCATCATACCTACACCCACAGGACAGTCGACAAGACATTTGTAGGCCCGTGAGTTTTATTTAACTCTCACAGCAACCTGCAAGGAATGTTATCTGGTAGAGGAGACAGACTCACTGGAGGTCATATGGGCTGATTAAGGTCCAGCAGCAAGTCACTCCAAAGAGGCACTCCAAATCAGGACTCCCCACTCCTGGTTCAATGCTCTTTTCACTGCACTCTGCTCTCTTCCCCTTTGGAGATCAAAGGACCCCAGAGCATCATCTAGTCCCAAACCCTCCTGCCACTCAGGAGAAGCCCAGAGAGTGGGAAGGACTCTTAACCCAACGGTCAAATTTGTTTCTCTGCCTCACTTCTGCAAGAGGCTTCATCTGCCTCCCCATGTTTAGAGGGCCCCAGTGCCCTGGATTTTGCCCTGACCTCTGAGTGACCCTCCTGCAACAGCTTGTACCAAGTCAGTCTGTCACTGCCTTCCTCTTCTTGTAATTGGTCTCCAGCCGCAGGTCCCACTGAAGAGGGAGGAGAGTCTTAAGCAGCCTTAGAAGCCGAGCAGCCCCATCCCCATGGCCACAGCCAATTGGATGGCACCAGTGAGGGAGGCCAATCCAGACTGAGCAACGTTAGACTTATGCGCCAGAGCAGGTGGGTCTGAGCGGTGGAAAAGGAGCCCAGCAGTAGAAAGGCAGAAGCACAGAAAAGAGGCTAGGGAACCCCAGACAGAGCCTTTGCTCTGTGAGTGTACCAATCCCATGATTCCCAGCAGTACCTGGGCCCAGGTTATTTTTCTGTGCGAACCATTAGCACATTCCCCACATTGAATCACATGAGTGGGTTTTGATACCATGCAACTTAGAACTTACAGAATTATTTTTATTTTTTTAACAAGTTTAATGGCTGATACAGTCATATGGTATTAACTCATATGTGGAATTTAAGAAACAAAACAAATGAACAAAGGGAAAAAGAGAGAGAGAGAGAAAGAGACACACCAAGAAACAGACTCTTAACTACAGAGAACAAATGGACGGTCACTAGAGGGGAGGCAGGTGGGGGGGTCATGACCTAGGTAATGGGGAGGGGAAAAAGAAGGGCACTTGTGATGTATGATGATGACCGGTGATGTACAAAAGTGTTGGATCACTATATAACACATCTGAAACTTATATTATACTCTATGTTAATTAACTGGAATTTAAATAAAAACTTTGAAAAAAAGACATTTTGGGGGCACCTGGGTGGTTCAGTGGGTTAAGTCTCTGCCTTCGGCTCAGGTCATGATCTCAGAGTCCTGGGATCAAGTCCCGCATCGGGCTCCCTGCTCAGTGGGGAGCCTGCTTCCTTCTCTCTCTCTGCCTGCCTCTCTGCCTACTTGTGATCTCTCTCTGTCAAATACAAATACAAATAAATTCTTTAAAAAAATAAAAATAAAAATAAATTTTTAAAAGACATTTTTAAAAAGTAACACACTATATATATTCCTCTGCATCTTGCTTTTTTCACTGAACTGTCCTGGAAATCATTCCAGGCTATAAAATGATGCATTGTTTTTACAACCAAAGTCCATGGTTTATGTCTGGATTCAGCCGACCCCACCAAGGGGTGAGATGGGGCCTGGAGGCCTGTCACTTCGTCAAAAACAAAGGAGAGGCAGGATCAGGAGATATGTCTGGTCTCTTCGCTGGTGGGAGAACAGAGAGACTGAGGCTTTAGTCAGTGTCTGCAGGAGGCCAGGGATGGACCTAGAGGGTTTGGCCGTGTAGGGGATGAAAGGCCATGGCTTGTCTTGCTGACCTCTGTCCCTCCCTGTGAAGTTCAGAAACAGGTTCCTCAATGACTTCATCATTCTGCCTCATCCTCTCTCGTACCACAACTGCTCCACCTGAGTAGGTGGCTGCAGAAAGGGGGAAGCTGCTCAGGCCTCCCTGGCTCTTCCCCCCTTCCAGTTTGTCTCCACTCCCTGAGGGGCCTCCTTCCCCTGTGGCAGCAAGGGCTGTGTGGGCCCAGAACAGGCAGCTTCTCTTGCCCTCTGCCCCTGGGGAGGGGGTTTAGGATATTGAAGGGGGCAGGAGAGGGTGCTGTGTTGGGCTCCCTTGCCTGAGCTCTGGAGATCTTTACCCTCTGCCTCCTTTCCACAGGCTTCCCCAGGGGGCCCAGGCCCCGATGGTGCCCTCCCTTACCTGTTATTTCTGTCCTCTGCCCAGCACCCTACCTTGGGCACTGGGGCTCCCCTGGATCTGACCCTTGGAATCTTACACCTTACTCCTTCTTTCTCCCACAATTCTTTATTCTATTCTTCTGTAAATTGCTTTTGTAATTCTATTCCTGCTGAAAGAAATGCCTTTTCCTGACTTTCCAGCCTGCTCCAAAACCTCACAATTTACTGCTGGTCACATCTTGTAAGGACCTCCAAAGGGTTTGCCTCTCTTTCTTCTCTCTCCTTCCTCTAATCCCCACCCCCTCCAATGTATTGTTTAGGTTATGGAAACATTAATTAAGGTCAGGACGTCTTTTCCACAGAGGAAGTTTTGTTTCTGATTCTGGTGGGGCCATTTCACTGAGTCGGCGTCAAATGCATGTCTCCACCTGAAAGAGGGATTATTTTATCTGCGTGCACACGCGCTGCAGCCGGCAGCCAGGCATGGGAGTCCCTACTGCAGTCAGTCCCTCCATCAGCAAATTCTCCCTGCAGCCTCCAGTCTGTGGGCTCTAGGCTGGGCAGCCAGGGACACACATAAGAGCAGGACATCCTCGGGGCACTTGGGTAGCTCAGTCGATTGGGCATCTGCCATCGGCTTGGGTTGTGTCCTAGCGTCCAGGGATCAAGCCCCACATTGGGCTTCCTGCTCAGTGGGGAGCCTGCTTCTCCCTCTCCTGCTCCAGCTGTTTGTGTTCCCTCTCTGCCTGTCAAATAAATAAAATCTTAAAAAAAAAAAAATGGACATCCTCACTGCCCTCACAGGTGCCCCAGTGTGTTGTGGAGGACAAGGCATGCGCTAAGATAATCGGGAGCTACAGGTTGTATTTGTGCTGAAACTGTTTCCCCTTCAGCGATGGTGAAGCATTTTGAAGGCTCCTGTTCTGTGCCAGGCACTTATTTGGCCTTGTTTCATTTTGACAACCACTTGCAAGTTGGGCTTTGTTAACCTTACCTTACAGATGAGGAAACTGAGGCCCAGAGAGGTTGAGTTGCTCACACAGGTGACAGTGGAGGTGCAGCATCAGGATTTGATTCCAGGATAGTTTCACCCCAAGGCTAGGTTCCTTCCACTGGCTGGAGCAGCCGTCTCTCAGCTCTGATAGCAAAAAGGAGCAGATTTCACACTGGTTTGTTGCTTTGTCTCTTTTCTACCCCAAGTGTGACAGGCGGGGGATGTGGGAGAGAGTTGGGCCCAGAGGACAGAAAAGGGCAATTGGCCTGCACAGGGCGTGGGGGTGGGAAGCAATGCTTGTCTGTTTGCCTGCACATGCTTAAGGACACAGCCTGCGGGAACAGTAGATGTATGGGAGTGAATGAGGCTGTCCTTGCCTTTCATGCACCAGCGTCTTCATTTGTGTGGAAGCCTTAGTACCACGAGTATCACATCTGATAGGCCTTCCCAGCCCAAAAAGGAACTACACTGTTCAATCAACAACCCATGACTGCCTTCCCTACACAGGACATGGGATAAAGAGATGCTTAAGAAATGGTCCTTTCTCTTTTTTTTTTTTTAAATTTTTTATTTTTTATAAACATATATTTTTATCCCCAGGGGTACAGGTCTGTGAATCACCAGGTTCACACACTTCACAGCACTCACCAAAGCACATACCCTCCCCAATGTCCATAATCCCACCCCCTTCTCCCAAACCCCCTCCCCCCAGCAACCCTCAGTTTGTTTTGTGAGATTAAGAGTCACTTATGGTTTGTCTCCCTCCCAATCCCATCTTGTTTCATTTATTCTTCTCCTACCCACTTAAGCCCCCATGTTGCATCATCACTTCCTCATATCAGGGAGATCATATGATAGTTGTCTTTCTCTGCTTGACTTATTTCACTAAGCATGATACGCTCTAGTTCCATCCATGTTGTCGCAAATGGCAAGATTTCATTTCTTTTGATGGCTGCATAGTATTCCATTGTGAATATATACCACATCTTCTTGATCCATTCATCTGTTGATGGACATCTAGGTTCTTTCCATAGTTTGGCTATTGTGGGCATTGCTGCTATAAACATTCGGGTGCACGTGCCCCTTTGGATCACTACGTTTGTATCTTTAGGGTAAATACGCAATAGTGCAATTGCTGGGTCCTTTCTCTTAAGAACTCGTAGGTTAGCACAGTCCCTCAAAAACCAATGTGGCAAGTGACTTGACGGTAGAATGCCTGGGGGTTGGGGGCTGCCAGAGCTCAGGGAAGAGGACGTCACTCAGCTGGAGGGGTAGATCAGCAATCCTTCTTGGAGGCAATGACTGAGCTGAATCTAAAGGATGAGCTGTCCTTCAAGGTCAAGGCAGGTGAGAGAGGGTATCCCAGCACAGGTGCATGACATGTCCAAAGGCCAGGAGGCAGGGAGAGGCAGGGCAGTTTTGGAGAACAGTAAATAGTTGGGTATGGCCAGAACCTCCTTCAGGCGCTTTGTTACAAAAGGTCATTTAGCCAAACTGGGAGTTTGGTCCCTATTCAGCAGATAAAGAGAATGATTGAAATCCTTTAAGTGAGGGTAAGGGATAGTCAGAGCTGCATTTTAGAAAGCTCATTCCAGGAGATGTCTTATTCTAAATGGTGCCTGGAGAGCAGTTCCTGTTGCAGCCTTCTGCACTTCTCGCACGTACTCACCCACAGAACACAAAAATGCATAACAATTCTGAAAATCAAAACTGGCAATCAATTACAAGAATCTGAAAGACAAAATAATTGCTTGTCCATGCTTGGACTAGGAAACAGAGCAATGCATTCACTTAAATAAAGGTAGAAATACACTTAATTCTGTTTGCCATTTGGAGACCCCAAATATTTAATAATTAGAAAATAGCACAACTGCCTTTTTGCTGTAAATGGGCTGCTTTTTTGAGGTAGCCAGTGCAGTATTCTCATATTCCTGTCTCATATTTTTAAAGATTTATTTCTATTTTTTTAATTTGAGAGAAAAAGAGAGAGCTGGGTGATAGGGGTAGAAGGAGAGAGAGAGAATCCTAAGCAGACTCCGTGCCAAGCATGGAGCCCAGTGTGGGGCTCAATTTCATGACCCTGAGATCAGGTCCTGAGTTGAAACCAAGAATCAGTTGCTTAACCGACTACACCACCCAGATACCCTATCTTTTTTTTTGGTAAAGATTTAATTTTAAGTAATCACTATTCCCAATGTGGGGCTCAAACTCACAACCGCAAGATCAAGAGTCACATGCTCCACTAAGTGAGCCAACCAGGCATCCCATCAAATTCCAGTCCTCACATCTACCTTTTTGCACTAAATGAGGTTGCAATCCCCAAAGGAGAGAAAATAGGGGAGCCTACTAGGGCTAGCACTTATCATTCTGAAAGGTGAAGAATCTCAACACGAAGCCTTGAGATAGGAGGAAAGAAGGAAGGGAGAGCTGTTAATGATGCATGCTGATGCAGTTTTTCATAAACTCCACTGATCCAGAAGGGCAGAGGGACCAGACAACAGGAACAGAAGATGTCCCCCACTTGTGGAGGAAGAAGTTAGAAAAGTAAAAAGAAAACTAAGCCCAAGTAAAGTAGAAGACATAATAACAAAAATGAGTCAAATAAGAAGACAATTCATTAATTAAATTTAGCAATGCAGCTGGATCCGCTCTATAAACAAAACTCCGTAGTACTTCTACTAAGCACCTATAATTAGTGAGGTTCAAAAGCAATGCCATTTGCAGTAACATCAAAAAAGCAACAAAGGGTGCCTGGGTGGCTCAGGGGGTTAAGCCTCTGCCTTCAGCTCAGATTGTGATCTCAGGGTCCTGGGATGGAGTCCCACATCAGGCTCTCTGCTCAGCAAGGAGCCTGCTTCTCTCTCTCTGCCTGCCTCTCTGCCTACTTGTGATCTATCACCCTCTCTAAGAAGAAAAAAACAAAAACAAAAACAAAAACAAAAAGCAACGAATATCTTGGAACACATCTAGTGAAATGTGTACAAGACCACATACTATATTATTGGGGCACATTAAAGAAAATCTAAATTAACAGAGGAAGGGATATACCATGTTCATAGATTGAAGGACTATGAATATTCATACTGACACTATTCTAAATAGCCTAAACTGGAAACAACCCAAATGTTCCTGAACAATACAATGCACAAATTCATCATGATATAATCACCCAGTTTAATATATTCAGTAATGAAAATGAGTAAACTTCTGCTACATGCAACAGCTCTGATGAATTTCATAAACATAACGTGGAAGGATATGCACTGTGTGCTTTTACTGGCCAAAGTTCAGAAACATGGGCACCTGGGGGTTCAGTCAGTTGAGCATACAACTCTTGGTTTTGCCTCAGTTGTGGTCTCCAGGTCATGGGACTGTTCTCAACACAGAGTCGGCTTGAGATTCTCTCCCTTTGCTCCTCTCCCTGCTCATGCTCAAATAAATAAATAAATAAATAAATAAATAAAATATTTTTTAAAAAGTTCAAAAACAGACAAAACTCACCTCTGCTGTCAGAAGTCTAGATAGTGGGAGATAATGACCAACAGGACCTAGGAGAGATTTCAGATGTTGGTCATCTAGTTCTTGACCTGGATGGTAGCTTCACAAGTATGTTTACTTTGGTACAACCAGATTGTGCATTTATGGTTTGTGCACCTTTCTGAATATGTCTTAATTCAGTAAAAATTTTAATAAAAAGGAATAAATTAGGAAATGGGAAATTGTGGTATAAAGGATTTACAAGGCTACTCAGATTCTGTGATATAGTTGAATTCTGTGTCATGCATGGATACTGCAGCCCAGCAAGAGAGCTGAGCACTTTATAGTTACTTCATAGTTACTCACTTACTTATCAGCAAATGTCATTTTACAGGTGAGAAAACAGGCCAAGAGAGTTTAAAGGAACTTCCCCAGAGTCACAAAACAACTAAGCGGTAAGTTCCAAGAGTCAAACCTCAGCAGCTGGGGTCCAGGACTCACGCCCAATGCCACCCCACGGAGTCAGCTTGTCAGCTGTTTCTCTTCTGCTCCACTCCTTCCCCTGTCCCTGGAACAGTGTTTCTCAAACTCTATAATTGATTCCACAATTCATGGGATGTCTTTGCCATGTTTGATGACACTAAGAACAATAGTGATTCCTATGGTGTTTCAGGACTTGCCAGTAATGGACAAACTTTTTAAGAGCTTGGAACAGTGTCAGGAAAATTGCCGAACAAAATGTCTTCTGTATTTTTGTCACTAGAAGCAGAGTTGTGACGGGCAGCATAATATGCATGTTCACTGCCAAGAAACTTGCATAATGATTTTCTGCATCTTTAAAGCCCTGAATCCATTAAGGCTTTTTAATTGGTATTGAGTAATATACCACATGCATGGCAGAGACTATCCATAGCCATCCCTGAGCTCCTCTTCACACTACCTTTTATCTAGAACTGTTAAAATTGCTCAGTTAACTATGCATAAATGTGTGGAATAATCAGTGTATTCTCAGCTATGTAAAAATGCAGAAAAAGATTTTTTAGGAAATACACTAAATTATGCACAGCAGTTATCTTGGGTTGTAGCTTTTTCGCATTGGTTTTTATTTTTTTATTTCTTGGTATCCTCAAATTTTCTACAACAAATCTGTTACCTTTTAAATCATATGATTCTTTTTTTCTTTTTTTAGAGACCGGGAGGAGAGGCAGAGGGACATAGAGGCTCTTAAGCAAGCTCCTTGCCCAGCAAGAGGCCGAACCAGGGCTTGACCTTACAACCCGGAGATCATGATCTGAGCCAAAATCAAGAGTCAGAAGCTTAACCTCCTGAGCTACCCAGGAGCCCTAAATTATACAACTGTAAAATCAGCTTAGAGTATATGAAGTTTTATATAATCACGTACTTGTAATTATGTCAAATATATGTATATAGTAAAAGACTAGAAGAAGTCAATAGTAATTTTTTTCTGTTTGTAGAACAATGGGTTTTTTCCTTTCCTTTACTTTTTAGAACTTTACAATTTTTCTGTAGCAATCATTGTATCAGTCAAGATTCTAGTTTATAGGGGCACCTGAGTGGGTCAGTCAGTTAAGCATCTGTCTCTTGGCTTTGACTCAGGTCATGATCTCAGAGTTGTGGGATCAGGGTGCCACACTGGGCTCCACACTCAGCATGGAGTCTGCTTGAGATTCTCTGCCTCTCCCTTTGCCCTTTCCCCCTGTTCACATGCTCTCTCTCAATAAAATACATACATACATACATACTTTTAAAAAATGATTTTAGATTATAAACAACAGAAGTTGACTCCAGTCACCTTAAGCAGTAAAGGATTTATTGTAAGAACATTAGGTGCTTCTCAGCATCTTTTGGAAGCTAAGGAAGGCTTAGTAGGAGAGAACCCAACCAAGGTCAAACCAAGGTCAATGGTTTGGTTAGGACATTGTTGCTGGGACTGTCACCAGACATCCCTAGCCATCACTGCTGCTGGACTCCCGATGCCTGCACTGCTGTAACAAATATTCTTTCTAACTGTGCCTGTGTCTTCGTGTCACTCTCTCATGGTCCAGACTTCTGGGCAGAATCATCTGATTCACTAACAATAATCATGTGCCCATGTTCTAGCTGCCTGAGCACAGGAAGGACTGTCTGGCTCTTGCCAGGCTTCCTATAAGGTTCATACGGTAGAGATTCTTCCACAGAGATAGGGTGTTCAAATGTGAGATAGCTTGAAATAGGATGAATGTCAACCACACTCAAATATTATTATTACAATTATTATTTGCAATGTCCCAAATCAGAGAGCAGAGCTGGTCTAATAAAGACACTAATTACCATAAGTAGGCATTGCTTTTATAATGGAAATAATATTTTTTTTCTTTCTTGCTAAAACATAGACACTTGTATTACACAATGTGGATCAGAGTACATTTTATTTCCCATAGTATGGACTAAAGAACAGGGTTTATTGGGGGAAATTATAAGCCAAGAATCGGTGAGAAAAAGCACAAGTGTTCCATCTTCTCCTTGTCCCCCAGACAGGAGTGTCACAGTCAGGAGCCACAGGGCACACAGTGGGTCTGTGTTTCTGACGATGACCCTCACTCCTTGTTTGCTTTTTTTCTAGGTACAACTTTACCGGTAAAATAAGACTGCTTGAGCACGAGGCAGTAGGAATTTATAGAGGGCCAGGAGTTACCGGAGAAGGATAATTTTCTAGAAAGGAGGAGTCTCCCAGTGGGTAGAAGGGGTCAGCGAGGGATACTGTGGGTCATGACACACTGGATAAGAAGACGGGTGTGCTGTTCATTGAGCAAAACAACACAGGCAGAAGGGAATGTTTGGGAGAAGTGATGAGTTTGGTTTAGGACATGTTGGTCTGGAGAACATATGAGTCACCCCCAGACAATGTCAAGGTTCCCATTATACACCCCCAGAACAGCCTGCAACTCTCCTTTGTATTGCTTATCCCAATTACACTTTAATCAATAATCACAGAATTAGTATTGAATCTCCATTCCAGATTGTGAGTTCCCGAAGGTCTTGGCCCAGGTCTGACCATTTCTCTGCTATAGCCCCAGCACCTGGCATAGGATCAGGCACAGAATAAGTAAGGAAAACAAACGTGTTGAATGAATTAATGAATCTACATGGAGCCCTGCAGCAGGCAGATATGTGGATAGGAAACTGAGAGACCTGGGAAAAAGCTCTAGATTCAGGAGAATTCCACACTTAGATAGTAACTGAATCCAAGGCACTGGCTAAGATGGGTTACCCACCGAGCTCAGCTGGGTTGAGAAAATCAAAGAGCCTGAGCCAGAACCCCCAGGGAACATCATCATCCCAGGAAGACAATGTAAGCAAATGTAGGCAGAGAACAAAGGGAGGGTTGTTCTGGAAGGTAAGGGAGAAGAGAGTTATAGGTATGGAGGAGTCAGTGGAGTCAAATGCTGCCGGGAGGTCTTGTAAAATGAAAAACAGCAATGCTTATGAAGGACTGGTGGGCCACTCTCAGCTCCTAACAGCTCTCAGTGTACTAAATCACTGAATTCTGGAGACCACATGTGCAGCAGGTGTTACCATCATCACTTCCTTCCTGCTATGAAGATACTGGGACACAGAGATGTCACCAGCCAGTGTGGGAAGGCTGTATTTTGAACCCAGGTGATCTGGTTCCCAAGTCTGCGCTCTTCACCATTATATATGCTGCCTCAGATCAGAGGTAACAGGTGGCTCATGGGTAACATTGGGATAACAAATGTCGGCTGTGCTGTGGGGTGAAGCCACATGGCAATGAGCAAACGGTGAGTCGGAAGCAAGAGAGTTAAGACCAGAAATCCAGCTTTTCCTTACAAAGAGTGGTCCAGCGCACTGACACCACCTGGGAGCCCTTTAGACATGCAGAACCTTGAGCCCCAGCCCTATCTTCTGAATCAGACTCTGCAGTTTAATAAGGTGATTCATGTGCACAGTGAAGTCTGAGAAGTGTTGGATTAGATGATCTCAGGAATTTTGGTTGAGGAGCAAGGAAGAAAAGCACAGCATTAAGTGAAAGGTTGCTTTTTCTCTTTTTTTAGGTTGGAGAACCTTGAGCATATTTATAAACTGAGACCAATGGTTTGGAACTCCTGTAGCACATTAAAAGCACCTGGGATGGGACACCTGGGTGGCTCCGTCCGTTAGGCTGCTGCCTTCGGCTCAGGTCATGATCCTGGGGTCCTAGGATCAAGTCCCGAATCGTGCTCCTTGTCCAGTGGGGAGCCTACTTCTCCCTCTGCCTCTGCCTGCCACTCTGCCTGCTTGTGCTCTCTCTATGACAAATAAATAAAATCTTTTATTTATTTATTTGACAGACAGAGATCACAAGTAGGCAGAGAAGCAGGCAGAGAAAGAGGAGGAAGCAGGCTCCCTGCTGAGCAGAAAGCCCGATGTGGGGCTCGATCCCAGGACCCTGGGATCATGACCTGAGCTGAAGGCAGAGGCTTTAACCCACTGAGCCACCCAGGCGCCCCCAAATAAATAAAATCTTAAAAAAAAAATCTTTAAGAAAAAAAAAAAGCACCTGGGATGCTGTTAAAATAACCAGTTTTCTAAGGCCTACCCTTGGGAAAGCTGTGTAGCATGTGGGATAGGGTAGAGAGCTACCAGGGGGGTAGGCACACAAAAGGAAGTACAGGATGAAGGTGCAAGCACCGGGGAATGAAAAAGGGATAAAGGGCTCTTCAGGGAAACAGGAAGGGATGGGATGAGGATGAAGAAAGCAAAGGAGATGTTTTGGAGAAGGAGGAAAGGCATTAACAATAAAGCAGAGAGAGGAATTTTTAGAGAGAAGGGTCCAAAAGGCAATAGATACTCAAAGGGAATTGTGCCTGAGAGCCATGATTAATTGCTCTTCTTTTTCTTTTTCTTTTCTTTTTTTTTTTTTTTTTAAGATTTTATTTATTTATTTTAGAGAGAGAAAACGAGAGGGGCAAGGTCAGAGGCAGAAGCAGACTCCCCGCCAAGCAGGAAGCTCAATGCAGGACTCCATCCTAGGATTTGAGGCTCATGACCTGAGCTGAAGGCAGTTGCCCAACCAACTGAGCCACTCAGGCACCCAACCAATTGCTTTCTTAAATGCTAACTAAGACATGCATGGTGGCAAGAATGGTACTTAAAGTCAGACGGGTTACTGGTCTGCTGAGTCTTGCAGTATCTTCCCATGACACATAGCTTACTAGGCACTTGGTGACTTTATTCTTGTCTTTCCACTGACCTCCAGCACACCAGGCTCTTCAGTGTTCCTTTTCCTACTTTCACATTCCAGCCTCAGGGCCTTTACACTTGCTATCCCCACCTATGGGCTGTTCTTCCTCCAGATATTCACATGGCCTGCTTCCTTACCTTCAGTTAGATCTCCTCCAGTGTACTCTCCTCAATGAAGTGATGAGGGTCATCACTCTCTATCCCCGTCCTCTGCATTATTTTCCATTACTGCCCAACATCAGTCCATAAAGCTACTTGCCTATTTGTTTAGGTCTGCTTTCCCTACCCAAATGCAAGCTCCATTGTCTTGCTCGCTGTGGAAAACCCACTGCCTAGAACAGTGAGGCATAGAGGTGCACCTGTAAAAAGTTTGGAGTGAATAAGTGGCAGCTGCAACCTAGTACAAATGAATGGTTTGGTGAGATGAAAAGGTATTGCTGAGTGTGCCTGGGGAAGGTGATGAGCTAGGGAGGTTGAGGAACAACAGGGTGAGTAAGGACAAGTAAACAGGCATCTTAAGGGCCTGATTGAGGAGGAAGCACAGGGTTGTAACGGCAGGAAAGACTGCAGTTTCTGCATTAGACCACCCACTCTGTGTTGGTCTGGACAAGTTTGTTAATCTTCCTAAGATTCAAACCACCCACTCTGTGTTGGTCTGGGCAAATTTGTTAATCTTTCTAAGCCTCAATTCTCGCAACAGTGAAATGAGGCTGATAACCATAGTCCCTCCACCTAGGGTTGCCATGGGGGTTAAATGAGCTAGTAGCCAGAAAGTGTGTGATAGGCAGTAAGCTCTCAATAAATGCTAATTATTATGATCAATCCAAGATTGTGGGAAGAGAATGAAATGTTACAATGTTAAAAAAAAAAAAAAGGAAAGAAGGAAGGAAGGAACGAAAGAAAGAAATTTACATTTCTGTAAACCATCGAGTCCTACTCTGAGACTGACTTGTTACCTTGCCACCTCACCACGCAAACGTGTCTCCGCCTTGCCAGCGCCGTTAGCAGCCCTTTCTCCTTTCTGATGACGCTTCTGAGAGCTGACCTAGCGCCTGGCCCAAGAAGTTCTCCATAAAAATTTGCTGGTGTTCACTGCACTTCTCCCAAACAGTGCTGCTTTGGTGCTACCTTGTCAGGAAAACGACGTGAAGTGGGAGAGATTCACGCTCCGACCTCTTTAGGGGAGAACGGGCTAGGCAGAAAGAGCCTTCTGCGAGCCCTCAATCATCTAGAAGGCTAGCATAGCAAACGTAGCTCAATAATAGGGGAGTGGGTTTGCTCCTCTGGAACTCGTCGACGAGACTAGGGCTTTCAAGGGCGGCCGGAGGCCAACAACAGGCGCTAAATCTTCGACTCCCTTAGGAGGCGTGGCCTCGCTGCAGCTACCGCGGGAGTGATTGGCTGAAGCTGGCGGGGGCGGGACTCGGTTGCCAGGGAGCGGCGCGGGGAGCCTGGGGATCTGCGGCGGCTGCGCGAAGAAGCGAGGTGCTTGCTGGGGCCGGGGCTGCGCGACGGCACCGGGGGCTGCGGTGAGCGCAGCGCAGGCCGGGCACTTACCAGTGGAGAGGCGCCGCCATTGCCGCCGCGCTCGGTGAGCGCATCCCGCTCGCCGAGCAGGGCCCCCGCGGGCCGCCGGCACCATGGGCCAGTGCGGCATCACCTCCTCCAAGACCGTGCTGGTGTTTCTCAACCTCATCTTCTGGGTGAGCGGGGCCGACGGGCGGGGAAGGGCGAGGGGCCGGCGGCGCGGCCCAGGGGAGGCCTCTACTGAGGCGCTCGACGGGCCCGGCGCTGCGGAGGCAGCGGTAACGAGCTTGCGGACGACGGGGCCCGGCGGCGGAGGCTTCCTCTCGGGCTGGGACGGAGGGCGGAGAAGGGAGCTCTCAGGGGCTTCCGGCGGCCTCCGCGCCTGGGGCTCCGGTCTCCGGCCCGCTGGCTCCCCGCCAGGGGCTCCGGGCTGTGAGGCTGCGGCCCTCCCCCTGGACCAACCGGCTCCATGGCGGGCTTTCACTGCAGATTCTTTCAGGACCTCAGGCTCGAAATAGGATACTCCCCAACGGGTCAGGCTCTGCTTCTTTGTCAGGGCCCGGAGCCCCCGTAGCTCCAGTGGCAGCCCCGAGGCGTGTGAGCAAACGTGCGGCTCCGCGGGGACGCTAGCGACTCAGGGCTGAGGGATTTTGACTTACTGCTCTTTGTGTGTAGAGAACTGCTTAGCTGGTTACCCGCCCAGAAAACTGAAAGGTTTCTACTTGATAAGCCAGATCATTCTTTGCCCAAGAAAATCGGTATATTTGTTTTGGTCACTGGGCGTGAGTAACCGGAGATCATAAGCCCTGGTTACATAGGATTCGGATGTCAAAAGACTTGGAAAGCAGTGAGTTCACTTTCAGCAAAAGGTGGCTTATGGGGGTTTTTTGGACACGCCCCCAAAGAAAGGGGTGTTCATAATCACTTCATGGCAGTTTAGGTTCTTATCTCGCCAGGAACTTTTGTAGTAACCGGTGTTGTTCCTATCACTCTCCACCCTCTAGTCCATTTGGACCTTGCACCCTGATAAATTAAGCATTTCTTCCCTCACATCATTTTATTAAAAAAAAAAAAAAACCAACCCCTCCCCCCCAGAAAAAATCGTCAGCAGTACAATAAGGTTCAACCTCCTCTTGGTATTGCAGCAGAAGTCTTCAGTCACCTTTCCTTCTTCATGACTGGTCATGCTCTTAAACACTTGCTGTCCAGTGCCCAGACACTTCTTGAACATTCCCACTTCCCATACTTCTGTATGTCCCCATTCAGCAATTTCTCACACACACACCTCATTTGGAAAGAATCCTTGCCTTCTTACATGCCCCCACCTCAACAGAGGATGAAACTTTTCATGTTCTGTCTGCTGTAGCATAAAAAGGTAATTATATATAATAAGGCACTACACAAAAATATTGCCATGGAGTCTTTTAGGTTATTTATGGTGTGATGGAAAGGGTCCTGCTAATACCTGTTCAAAATCACCCAGGTGACATTGGGGTTTCTATGACCTCTTCTAATTAGAGCAGTGTTTCTCACACTGTAGTTTGAGTTACAAACCTTTTTAAAAGGTAAAAGAATTCTTCAGGGATCTTCAAGTGAGAGACACTCTATTAGATAGTAAGGTACTTAGGCAGAGACTTGGTTTTGTACCCTTTACAGTTTCTTGGGATTTTTATGGGCATAGCTATTTGATTCTGAAAAACAGACTATTCAAGTGAGTTCTATACTATTCAGTCTCATGGACTGGAATTGTTGTTAATGTAACACCATATTTAAAATACAGGAACCATTTTCTTTAAATTTTGGGGGGCGATTGGGTGGCTCATTTGGTTAAGCATCCGACTCTTGATTTGGCTCAGGTCATGATCTCAGGGTCCCATGATTGAGCCCTGAGCTCAGCCCAGCTCTCACTCGTGGGGTGTCTGCTTGGGATTCTCTCCCTCTCTCCCTCCCAGTTCCAAGCATTTTCTCTCTCAAACAAACAAATCTTTAAAACCATTAAAAGATACGGGACGCCTGGGTGGCTCAGTTGGTTAAGCAGCTGCCTTCGGCTCAGGTCATGATCCCAGCGTCCTGGGATCGAGTCCCACATCGGGCTCCTTGCTCAGCAGGGAGCCTGCTTCTCCCTCTGCCTCTGCCTGCCACTCTGTCTGCCTGTGCTCTCTCTCTCTCCCTCTCTCTCTCTGATAAATAAATAAAATTTTTTAAAAAACCATTAAAAGATAATTAAATTTTCATTTAGTCTGAAATATCCGTTAATTCTAAGTGATTGCTCATGAATCTTTAGAAATGGTGTACGTATATGTACTACTGGTACTTCTGTAAAGAAAGGTTAGATTGAATTTCAGTTGTGCTTTTCAGAGTGGGTTATTGCCAAGACTAAAGTCATACTGTGTAGTAAAAATATCATTTTTCTAGGTTAGTAGGATAGTAAAACTTTTGTGAGCTGTGATAAGTTAAGCAGACATGCAAGGGGGAGATTGTGGCTTAGAGCAGGATTAGTGGAACTTAACTAATGAGGAAACAGTATTAGATGTGTCTCCCACTAAAGGATTGGTTTAAGGACAGATTGTTGGAATCTGATGATGCTGGTAATAACTAACATTTGAGTACTTATTACACCCAGGCATTGTGCTGAGCAATTTACAGTGCTGTTCTTACCATAACCCCATCTGGCAGTAAATATTCTTATGCATATTTTACAGATGAGGGCATTAAGGTTTACTGAGGTGAAGTTGCACACCCAAGGTGTGGCAGAGTCTGTGTTCAAACCCAGGTTGTCTTATACTCTGGAGCCCGTGATATTAGAGCAAATCTTTTATAAGATTTGGAAGGGGGAAGGAACTCATTGGCCAAGTTAGAGTCATTTTCTCTAAACCTGGCTAACTCATTAGCCAGGTTAGAGTCACTTTCTTTAAACCTGGTACAGGATTTAACTAAGGTTAGAGCCTGTACCATCATTTAAAGTACACTGACTTGTCAGTTTAAAAAATTAGGTCATTATGAGGAAGTACATACAACAGATGTTAACTGGTTCTGAGAATTTGTAATGCATTCTTCAGTTCTAATAAGTATTTTTTTTTTTTTAAGATTTTATTTATTCGTTTTTACAGGGAGACCCAGTGAGAGAGGGAACATAAGCAGGGGGAGTGGGAGAGGAAGAAGCAGGCTTCCCAATGAGCAGGGAGTCTGATGTGGGGCTCTATCCCAGGACTCTGGGATCGTGATCTGGGCCAAAGGCAGATGCTTAATGACTGAGCCATGCAGACGCCCCTAATAAGTATTCTTTTTTTTTTTAAGGTTTTAAAAAATTTATTTATTTGACTGACAGATCACAAGTAGGCAGAGAGGCAGGCAGAGAGAGAGAGGGAGAAGCAGACTCCCTGCCGAGCAGAGAGCCCGATGTGGTGCTCGATCCCAGGACCTGAGCCGAAGGCAGAGGCTTTAACCTACTGAGCCACCCAGGCACCCCTAAGTGTATTCTTAAATAGCAGCCCCTCCCTCCTTTTAATGCCTTAACACACACACACACACACACACACACACACACACGGAAGAATAAACGTTCCCTGCAAAGAGTATATCAAAAGTTTACCTAGGTTCCCTTGGGCAACTTTTTAAAGACTTTATAGTTCTGTAGCACCGCCTATTCACTATCAGATAGTAATGGCTTTTGTGGATAATGGCCGAGTGTGGATTAATTGATTTGGCAAGAACTTTAAACTATTCCTTTTAAGGGTGCCTGGGTGGCTCAGTGGGTTAAGCCTCTGCCTTAGGTCATGATCAGGTCCTGGGTCCTGGGATCAAGGCCTGCATCAGGCTCTCTGCTCAGTAGGGGCCTGCTTCCCCCCTCTCCCCTAGCCCTCCGCCAGCCTCTCTGCCTACTTATGATCTCTCTCTGTCAAATAAATAAATAAAATCTTAAAAAAAAATTAACTATACCTTTTAATATCTTGATAATCCTGTTTTGGTTGACAGTTTGTTCAATGAGCTGTGGAACTAGATATGTACCTGAAATACCTAGGCTTGGCGCTTTATAAATGACCTGACAGTTGAAATTGTTAATATTGACTTGGTCTGTATCCTTTTGGACTGTGCAGTCTAAGAAGATTAACTGTGGAAAGGCACAAACTAAAAAGGGGGAACAATTGTTACTAAAATCCTGAAGGCTGTCCTCATGGAACTAGAGAGTTCCTTACCAAATTCCAGAATGTTAGGGCCTGTAACTTGAAAGATAATTTTGGACAAGTGAAATCAGGTGTACAACTTGAATTTCTGTTTTTTACATGTAAGTGTATTAGTGCTAGGCCATGATAATTTATGGAAGACTGGAGTGTTTGAGGACATGACTAAATGCTGAAGACTAATGGAATCGTCTTCAATTTATAATGAAATATTTCAAGGAGAACTAATGCCTCTTCTATAAACTGCACCTTTGTACCAAGGTCAGAAAGGATTCTTAATTCCTGGGTCATTTGATCTGACCCAGAGGAGGACTCATCTAAAATAAGTTTAAATCAGTACTTTTTAATTTTCAAGTTTTTTTCTGGGAAATTGGTTGAGTATTCAGTCAAATTCCACATTACACAAATTGGCTTTACTTTTTCTACCCTGTAAGAAAAAGCCAGTTGGCTTGTATTTATTTTGCTGATATGTGTCTTGGGCATTATAGGGACTGCAAGACAAAACTTTGTCCATGCTTGTAGAATATGTAATGTGTTATATCTGTTTGGACTTTTTCATTTGTGTGAGAGTCAATAGTAATGCTAAAACATCTATGGAGTAGGAAATACGACACGAAGGTGAGACACTTTTTAAGTGCCTTTTTAAGTAACTTCAGAATGTGGCACCTTCACTAATCATCATTCACTTATATGTAGTCCCCTATACATACAAATAATATTTGAAAGCCATATGTAACCTTTCAGATTTATCTTTTTAAGAAAAGCTTCACATCATACTTCCATCTCAATATATATAATTAAGGAAAGTTCCTTTGTTAAATATAGCACAGATACTTGGGCATTTAGTTTGTGCTTATGTTATTGATAAAATGATGGAAGAGACAGTGAAGATCTTACTCTTACTCTTACAGAACTTTCTTTTTAGGGGAGCAAGCAAAAATAAGCAAGAAAAATATCAGATACTGATGTGATTATGCAGACAATTAAAACATGGTAATATCACAGAGTGAGTGAGTTAATGGCTGCTTTAGGTTGGCAAAGAAGTCTTCCCTGAAGAGGTGAAATGTAATCTGGAGTATAAGGAAGAGCTGATTTGGAGTGATTTGGGGGTGATGAAGTCATTTAAAGCAGGGAACAGCCTGTACACCTAATGGTAAAAATATACTTGGTATATTTTCTTTTGGTAAATTACCAAAAGAAGATTTAACTATACATTCCTGCTTTTGTTTTAAAAAAATTTATAATGAAATATTTCAAGGAAAATTTCTTGTCAGAAATCTCCTTATACATATTTTGTGTTTTCCAGCACTTCTTATGCATTTGGGTTGGGGATGTGATACTTTTAAACTGGAACTTTCATCAGACATACTGGAATTTGCCTCTCTGTTTCCCATATTTCTATCATCATGAATGACTGCTCTGACAAAGACTGTGTCACCTTCAGCTAACAGATTTTTCCCCCCATTATTGTTTTTTTTTATATCACCAAAAGAAAAGCTAACTTTGACAGTAAGCTAGTCATGGTACATAACAGGAGACCTATTTCTCACCTTGTGTTTGCCCGTTAAGAAATTGAATGTTTCCAGTCTTAATTCATTTAGAGTCATCTGTCCACTGATCAAGTGCCTTGTGGCTCTGAGTAATTATTGACTGAAAGAACTCAGTCATTGGGACTCAAGTTCATTGGGAACTTGGAATCAGTCAGATGACCAAATGTAGGTGTGTTCTCTTTAGTTGGAATTTAAGGAATAGGTTGTTTCTTAGCTTTTTAGAATATTTATCATGCATTAAAATATTTTCATGGATTTTGTTCCATAAGATCCAGTTCATTCTAGGATTTTTGCAGAAAACATATTCCATAAAATTTACACTTGCACCAGACAGGTATACCCTAAGAATCATTCACTCATAAATGCTTGTTGAATATCTGTGCTTTACTTGTTTCTAAGAAGTACAAAAACCAAAAAGATGGTCCCTGTTTTCTAACAGCCCATGGGGTGAGGGAGCAGATAGGCAAATTCTTCTAATACTTTATTGAATTTAATTTCTAGGTGTACCTTCCTCCCTCTCTCCCTTCAAGTAAATCTTATGGGCAGTCTCAAGTCTTCCTTTATGTCTTCTCCTTCCCCTGCCTTAATAATTTGGTAGAATCAGGTGATGAGAAAAATTACTTGTGTTTATAAATTTGTTTTTAATTTACTAAAGGTGGTATATAGTAAATGCTAAGATATTGTATTTACATTGTTGTTTCTACTGATTAAGTAGATTACTGATTAAATACTCACCTAATATGGACAAACTATAAAGTTTATGCATC
This sequence comes from Mustela nivalis, assembly GCF_964662115.1. NCBI lineage: Eukaryota > Metazoa > Chordata > Mammalia > Carnivora > Mustelidae > Mustela > Mustela nivalis. The sequence continues at coordinate 118,172,372 of NC_139025.1, forward strand.
TCAGGCTCCTATAGTAATAACTGATTCTTTCTATAGTCAGAGTAGATTGTGGGGACAGAAGGTCTCAGGAAGAAAATGCATGTTTAAATTCCATGCTTCTCAGATGACCCTTGGAGCCCTACAGTCTGAAAATAGCCAGTTTCAATGCTGTTAAAATAATCTGGCTCTGGTAATTATTTCATCTCCAATTTCATTACCACCCAATCTTTTGGGTCTTTCAGCTGGTAGCTATAAATTGGATTAGGTGAACAACTTTGTTAAACTAGATAAACAATGGCAAAAAATGGAATACAGAAAATGAAAAGAGGACAGAATTGAGGATCATGACCTCTGGCATATCATCAAAATAATAGCGGTGCAAAAAGATTAAGATATTTCTTCTTTAAGAATGATCACAATAATGCAGTGATACAGATAATGATGGCAGAAGTGGCTTATTGTCAAAACCTTGCAACCCTAAGTAGGAATTTTTTCATTTTTTTTTACTTTGTCTCCTTGAAAGGTGATGTTTATGTGGTGATGGGGGTAGGATGGAAGGATAATGTGTACTGAAAGAATCAGAATTGTGTTAGATAATCAGAAAACATCTGAAGATGAGTCAAAGGCAGGTAGACCAGAGAAAAGTGATAAGCAGAGGAGATTGGCAGAGGTGCCTAAAGTATTTAGGGTGGAAGAGATGCCTGTTTTATGTTGGTGGTTAAGGACAGATATAGGAATTTATTTGTGAGAGAACAACAAAGTCTGAATTTCAGATATAATTTTAAATATTTTGGGATGCCTGGGTGGCTCAGTTGGTTAAGCGTCTGTCTTCAGCTCAGTCCATGATCTCAGGGTGCTGGGATCAGGTCCCACATTAGGCTCCTTGTTTCAGCAGGGAGTCTGCTCCTCCCTCTGCCTGCTGCTTCCCCTGCTTGTGCTCTGTCTCTGATAGATAAATAAGTAAAATCTTTAAAAAATATATAAATATTTTACTTTTCTCATTATGCAAATAATGTATTTGCTTTTTAAGAAAACAAACTAATATCACCATAATTCCACATGCAGAGACAAAATTTACTGTTTTTTAATGTCCATATGTGATGTATGTTTTCCCCTTAGCACATTACATTATTAGTTATTATTATTAATTATGCTTTAACAAAATATTTAAAAGCTTTAATGCCAAGTATACCTCTGGATGCCCGGGTTTTTTCTTTTGTTTTGCTATAATTTTGTTACAATATTATAACATTTTGATAAACATACCTTCCATACAAATTCTTTGTTTCCATCTGACTTATTTTCGTAAGGATAGATTCCTAGAAGTGGAATTAATAGGTGTGAAATCATAAATACTGAAGCTAGTATGTGTTGCCAGATTGCTTTCCAAAAAGATTATTCTGTATTAATCTCTACTCCAGCCTGAGGGTTCATTTCTCTGTACCCTCACACATCTTTGAATATAGCTTGGCCTGCTCGTTCCTTCGTTCTTTCTTTCTTTCCTCTCTCTCTCTTTGTTTTAGTGTACAGGAAACTGAATTAAATGTTAAAAGTTGTACATATGATGGATTTCTACTTGTTTTTTAACCCTCTGCTTTCTTTTTGAAATCTGCTTTCTTAAAAAGTCCAGAGTACACAGTGTTTTTCACCTTGCCTTTTCTTGATTGTTTTTTCTCCCAATATTCCAATCACTTTTATTTTACCAATTGATTCTTTGAGGCAAAAATTAGTCTGAAGGAGCAGTTCACACAGGTGGATAAGAACTTGTCAAACATTGTGATTTTTGCTGAATGACCTCACATGGTCCCTCAGCTGTACACTGTCTTGAGATTCTTGCCAGTTCTGGACATGAATCAATGACTATACCAGTGTAAGAAAATCACTTCTATTCTTTGCTTTATCTTCACCAGAATGTTCTATGGGATGCTTTCACCGTCACATTTCTAAACTTCCATATAGGTACACTTTTCACAACAGAGCTGTTTTATTCCCTAGCTTTTAACAAGGCTGATAGTGCCACATTGCCTCGCCAAGTTGCACTGTGCATAATGTGCCCCCTTTTGTTTCATATTCCTTCTTCTTCTGAAAGAATTTAGTAGTTTTTTGGATTTCAGCATTTTATCAGCTACTTCTTTCACAGAAGTTTTGAAAAATAGAAACAGAACAAAGCAAAAAAACCCCTACTATAGTTTTATATAGCTTATAGTTTCTAAACTATAGAACAAGCAATCTTAAGTAAGAATGAAATGTTTTACTTTAAAGAGACTTTACATTTGTGTGTATGTAGTAGAAGGGTAAAAGGATAAAATGAATATCATACTTCTGGAATTCTGCTTCCAAAATTTGATAGCAAGATAGCTTTAGTTTTTAGAGAACAGCTTGGTATGGAAAAATACTCTCTCTCCTATAATTTTGAAATTCTGTGGCTTAATTTAGGGCATGAGTTTTTTAAAAGATAAGGAAGGATAGTTTTTAAAAAATTATTCTTTTGATAGTTTCAGCCCTCAGCCTTTCCTTTAAATTTCCCTTCATGTCTTTGGTAAAAGGATGAATATTTTTAGTATACTGTCCTGGCACAAATCCTCCTTCGAGGCTCAGATTTTTTTCAGCAGTGACTAAAGCAGTGCAGTGCAGTGCACTTCTTCCAAGTTCTGCATTTCATCTTCTCTTCTGTGGCACCTCCCCCTCTGCAGCTGCTTTGTTGGCAAAGCTCAGATCCTTTGATAGATCCCAATCCCATCATGACCCTTCAAAAGCAGGATTTAACCCAGCTTACCTTTTAGCCTTTCTTATAGCTGTAATTCTTATATTAAACATCTGTGTGACGACTCTGCATACTAGTTAGGAATTATTTATAACTTCCTCTCTGTATGCCATACAGCTCTACCTTTGTTTTTCATACTGGCGGTTAGAATCATTGAAGAAGTTGTATATTGTTTTTAGCCCTTCAGCTATTGTTCAGATACCTACTCCATATTTTCAAAGATACTGATGTCATTTCATAAGTTGCTTATTATGCAACTTAAAATATAAACACTGTATACAGATATCAAAAGAAAATTTTGAAGTTGTCTTCAATTTAGGAAACAAAGCTGTTACGAGCCATTTGATTTATATACTCACCAGCAATCAGTGTAGTTTCTGCTTTGTGCAACTACTAAGTTATTTCCCACTATGTGTTCAAAACAGAGTTCTATTATGTTCTCAACTCTGCTGTGTGAATTGGCTGTTGACTGGTTTGCAGCCTTGGAAAAGATACTGCTCTCAAGTCAATTAGAAAAAAATAGGCAGCCTTACAGATGGCATCTCCTGATAGCCTTCCATTGCATTTGTTACATGTTTGGTCATATCTGCTGTTGGTTGGTTTTCCTGCTTCCTCAGAGTCTCACTTTCAGTTGAGTGCTTCAAATCTGGGTAAAGGGTGGCCGCACTGGAAGTATTTCCCTTGGCCCATTCCCAGGGAACACTAATTGTGAGTCTCTTTAGGTAAAAGGCTCATCATTTTGTATTTAAAATGCAAGTACTTTAGTATCTATGCTTCAGATTAATTGAATACATATCTCTTCCAGTTTTATCTTGTTTTCATTCAGATTTCTGTAGGCTAAAATTTCATTTATTAGAAGCTCAAATTTATTTTAATTAAGCTTTCTAAAAAATAAAAATTACCTTTTAGAGTAAGAAAAGCTAAGAATCCGAAGGAATGAAAGATGATTAATGAAGACAAACTGGACAAAATTTGATTGATTCATATTTAGGATTCTAATTCAGTTGAGGACTGAAGATATTTACTTTAGCAAAATATGTATGTGTACATACATGTGTGTGTTTATCACACACATATATAGTAAAAAAATAATAATAATAGTATTGGGGTGCCTGAGTGGCTCAGTCATTTGAGCAACCTACTCTTGATTTCATCTCAGCTCATGATCTTGAGGGTCAGATTGAGCCCTGAGTCCCTACTTGGCAGGGAGTCTGCTTGAGATTCTCTCACTCTGCTTCCCACTGCTCATAAGTGCATGTGCATGTGCTCTGTGCCTCTCAATTAATAAATAAATCTAAAAAATAAAAGATAGAATGTTTTTCTTTGGTAAGAATGTTAAGTAGCCCAGATACTTCTGTAATAATGCTCCCAAACTCTTAAGCTATTTTTCTTCTTTTCCCTTTCCTAGGCTTGCCTTCATCCCATAATAATATACCCCCTAAGTAAGTATGTCAGTGAACTCTGAGAACTTTTGAACAGGCATGGCTGCTATCAGTTCAGCATTTATAAACTAAAAATCTATTCTGGATGTGATGACCATCAGGAATTTAGTAAAGCAGATTAAGTTGCCAAATCATGTTTGAATAGTGAACTAAAAACTATAAAATTAGACCCAAGAGAAAAAACCAAAAACTAAATCTTATGATAGAAAAGGGGGGTGTGCGATTTCAAGGGAAAGGATAAGATGAATTATACTCAATAAATTTTGATTGCGCCAGACACCGTTCTAGGTGCTGGGTGGTGATATGGGGCTAAAAGACAGATGGGCAAAATTTGTGCCCTAAAGGTGTGCTGAGACATGTATGGTTACTGCAGTTGTGTGTCTGCATGTGTGCACTGAGACATATTTAAGTTGCAACAGTTGTAATAAATACTCTGTTAGAGCCAGGTGATGTGGGAGTGCATAAAGGGCACCTATTCCAGCCTGAAAAGGCCAAGAACCTGCATCTTAATAGACAACAAGGAGTCCTCAGGCAGGTGTGGATAGGGCATTCTAACAAGTACAGCAGAGAGGTAAAGAAACGAGAGAATATGTGTACATTTGGGTGTAGCAGTTTTCTCTTAGGGTGTATGTAGGCTAATGGAATCTGAGGTGAGGAGCAGGGAGCAGCAGCTTTGTTCATCATGGGCCTTATTTTGCCTCGTTCTGATTTTAACCAAGCTCATGTCTTGATCTGGTTTGCCCAAACTAAATGTGTCCCATAGACTGGAGGAAAAAAACTGCGTGTTTAGGTTGAAAGAGTTAATGATATTTCTAATATCATTGTGGAGGTTGTTTTCTAGTTTGGAGATTAATGATTTATGTGTTAAATTTTAAAGGACAGTGAAACCATTCTTTTCCTGTGAAAGTCTCAAAGTGTTCTACAAATGATAAGTCATTACACTAAGTGTTTTAACACTTAGCCTCACACTGCATTTGATCATTCACATATAAACACGTGGCATTAAGCTGTCAGCATTGAGCAGGTACAAAATGATAACAAAATGACAATGATAAAGGAGAGGAGAATGCATATAAAACTGTAGTTGGAGAATGGTGTCTGGAGCAGAGGCGAAATAAGACAGATCTCTATTCTGTGACTTTCTGCACTCACTTTCCCTGTAGGAAGCCTTGTTTTCCAAAGTGTAGTGCAAGAACCAGCAGCATCAGCATCATCTGGGAATTTGGAAATGCTGAGTCTCGGGCCCCAACCCCAGACCTACTGAATCAGAGTCTGCAGTTTAATAAGGTCCTCACGTGATTCCTGTTAACTTTAGAGTTTGAGAAGTACCATTCTAAAGAATAAATTGAAGGGTTTGCAAAGTTCTTTAGTTAACTGAGCCTTCTGGCTTTACTATTGCAGTCTTAGGACAGTAAGTTTTTTGAAAACGGAGATTCAGGTTACTAACTATTATTGTATTTTCTTTTTCCAAGTAGGTGGATAAAGGTTAGAAGTGCAGATTTTGGAGTTAGATTGCCTGGATTCAAATCCTGGCTATGCCACTTGTATATAACTCGTACATAATTTTTTTCATTCATTGAGGGCAACTACAGTGAGCAAAGGCATACCCCACCACCCCATCACTGATCTGTGGTAGACCTGTAATTGAGTCGCATATAAGCCTGTGTGTTTGGGGACGGTAGAGTTTGTTTGTTTGTTTTTTAAAGATTTTGTTTGTTTACTTGACACAGAGAGAGAGATCACAAGTAGGCAGAGAGGCAGGCAGAGAGAAAGGGAGAAGCAGGCTCCCTGCTGAGCAGAGAGCCAGATGAAGGGCTTGATCCCAGGACCCTGGGATCATGACCTGAGCTGAAGGCAGAGGCTTAACCCAGTGAGCCACCCAGGTGCCCCGGAGAGTTTGTTTTTGACAATAGTTATTGGATTCATGGTTTCTTGATCTTAACCGAACCATCAGTTATTGAAAAGAAGGCAGCATTTGGGAAACTTTTCAACTTTAGTAAGGAAGTGTTCTTACTAATGAATAATAGTTTTTCAGCGTCACTGTAAAAAAAAAAAAAAGTATATGAGTAGATTTAAAAGTGATGGTCGGGGTTAGGGAAGGAAAAAATGGAACAAGATGGGATAGGGAGGGAAACAAACCATAAGAGACTCTTAATCTCAGGAGACAAACTGAGGGTTACTGGGGGTTGGGGAGGTAGGGACAGGGTGGCTGGGTTATGAACATTGGGGGAGGGTATGTGCTATGGTGAGTGCTGTGAAATGTGTAAGCCTGGCGATTCATAGACCTGTACCCCTGGGGCAAATAATACATTATATGTTAATAAAAAAATTTTTTTAAGTGATGGCAAATCTCATTAAATAATATAACCTACTAAGAAATAGTAGGAACACTTTACTAACAGAGTTTAAAGATTTTTACCAGTGCTCTGATCTTGTTTTCTACAGGGGGCAGCTGGAATTTTATGCTATGTGGGAGCCTATGTCTTTATCACTTATGATGACTATGACCACTTCTTTGAAGATGTATATACTCTCATCCCTGCAGTAGTGATCATAGCTGTAGGAGCCCTGCTTTTCATTATTGGCCTAATTGGCTGCTGCGCCACTATCCGAGAAAGCCGCTGTGGACTTGCCACGGTAAGTCAGCACTTTACTGACTGTGTGTCATCATGGTATGTGGGAATATTTTGTATGTATTACTGGCTTGAATCGAGCATGAAACTCCATAGACTCTTTGGCTCTTACGATTGAAACAGAATTAGCACTTGTCTTCTGGCAGTTATCTCAGGTAACTGGTTTTATATCAAGACTATTTAGAGCAGTTTGTATTTAACTTTGACACTGTTTTCTTCCTTACAGTTTGTCATCATCCTACTCTTGGTTTTTGTCACAGAAGTTGTTGTAGTGGTTTTGGGATACGTTTACAGAGCAAAGGTATGTTGTCTGCTGTAACTCATATGTTTTAAAAGGCAGCTTAAGTATTTCAAGTGAAATAGAACAAATTCATTTTATCAGAATAAATATGTTCTTTTGCCTTACTTCAGTTTAGTCACTGCTTTAAATATTTAAAGTTCATTGGAAATTGCACAGAGAACAGATTGGTGGTTGCTATTTGTGGGAGGTTGGGTAAAATGGGTGAAGGGACAAAAGGTACAAACTTCCAGTTATAAAGGTAAGTCAGTCATGGGAATATAATGTACAGCATGGCAACTAAAGAAGTAATACTGTAAGGCATGTCTGAAAGTTGCTAAGGGAGTAGATTTTTTTTTAAGATTTTATTTATTTATTTGACAGACAGAGATCACAAGTGGGCAGAGAGGCAGGCAGAAAGAGAGGAAGGGAAGTAGGCTCCCCAGTGAGCTGAGAGCCCGATGTGGGGCTTGATCCCAGGACTGTGGGATCATGACCTGAGCCGAAGGCAGAGGCTTTAACCCACTGAACCAACCAGGCGCCCCTAAGGGAGTAGATCTTAAAAGTTCTCTTATCAAAATAAAGAAATCTTATATATGGTGAAAGAATTAATTAGACTTATGGTGATCATTTTGCCATATAAAAAGTTTAAACCATGCTGAAACTAATATAATGTTAGATGTCAGTTTTGCCTTCATTTTGTGTGTGTGTGTGTGTGTGTGTGTGTGTAAGAAAACAAAATGCGTTTAGTAAATGCAAGTCCAGTTTTTGGCTTAATAAAGAATATATACCAGAGAACTGAGCTTTTGTTTTATGTTTAAGAATACTGCAGCAGGGGTGCTTGGGTGGCCCAGTCATTAAGTGTCTGCCTTTGGCTCAGGTCATTATCCCAAGATCCTGGTATTGAGTCCCACCTCAGGCTCTCTGTTCAGCGGGGAGCCTACTTCTCTCTCCCTCTGCCCCTCCCCCTGCTTGTGCGCTCTTTCTCTCTGCTCTTTCTCAAATAAGTAAGTAAAAGGAACTCTTTTTAAAAAAAGAATACTGCAACATTTCAGGCTCTTTCTGAACACTTCTTTCCACTGAAGATACCTACGTAGGCATCTAAGATTATGTTTAAATGTGGTTTCTGATCTCAGGAAGTCTCCTGAAAGCTTGACTTACTTCAGTTTTTATGTATTTTTCTACCACAGTAATTTTTTTCTATAATGTATTGTGTGCTCTGTAATTTGGGGTCTTGTAAGAAGCACATGCAAAAGTGGAATTCAGTGTACATGGATTCTGTTAGAGGAAGGTTCTGTGAGAGAACATGGGGAAGGAGCCAGGACTGGCTGTGAGCTATCAGGCCTGATGCAAGTGTACTCCCAAGTAGTTGTTAGTGTAATTATGTAGTTAATTAGATACTAAGTTTATGAAAAAATGAGTACACATAAAAGAAAATTGGGGGTGCCTGGGTGGCTCAGTGGGTTAAGCCTCTGCCTTCAGCCTCTCCCAGGGTCCTGGGATCGAGCCCCATGTCAGTCTCTCTGCTCAGCGGGGAGTCTGCTTCCCCCTCTTTCTCTGCCTGCCTCTCTTCCTGCTTGTGATCTCTCTCTCTGTTAAATAAATCTTAAAATAAAAAGAAAGAAAGAAAGAAAATTGGACAATTTGAAGAAACTTGGTAAAAACAAGTGGTCACTAAAACCTTTTTGATCAAATCAGATATGGGTATGATCACTGTATAGCTTTAGGGGAAATTTATTAATATTAATATTTAATAGATTCTACACTTTGATTTTATTGCAATGTTTCAACAGTTTAAAGAACTGGAAGTCACTGTCAATGTATTAAGGATGTGATTTGTGCAGAACAAATGATAAAGTGTTCTAATCAGTGAATCTTATGCAAAGACAAGACAGGCTTGCATCATAAGATCAGTGTGAAGTATACATTTCTGTGCTTTAAGCTAAATGAAAATGTTTACTTTTTTAAAAGCCCATGATTTTTATGGACTTTCTCAGTTTACCAACCAAGTACTCCTTACTATGGGAGGCTTCTCCATTTGTTAAATACGGTATAACTACCTTTGCCACTGATTTTTACATGTGAGGTAATAATGAAAAGCACAAGATAGTCTTTGGATTGAGAGAGTATGTGAAAGTCAATTTAGGTCATGATTAGGTCCTTTATTTCACAAATATTTGTTAGGAATGGTTTTAGAACTTTGTCAAAATCATAGATGGGCTGCTTGGATTTCAAACTATATTTGACAAATATATGTATATGGGTACCCATATATATACCCAGCTCACCCAGTTGACCTTTGAACAACACAGGGGTTTTGTATGTATAAATTAATTTATGACATAAATCTCTGGAACTCAAAGGATAGAGATCAGCCAAAGGGTTTTCCTACTGTCTCATATATTCTCAACCCAAGATATGCTAGAGAATTTTCAGTTATCAGCTACATTACATTTCAGCTGTCTGTTGAAGGAAGGATTCATTTTAAAATTTGATTCATCCAGGCCCACTTTTAACCTCAGGCTATTTCATGTGGTTGATTTGTTCATGAAGAATTTCCAGCTAACCGTTAACTAAATTTTATAGGCACACCCTAGTGACTGTTCCACATGGGGGAGATGTTACAGCCCTTTGTAAAATCCTTCTGGAGCTTAAATTAGAGGCTGTTGTAATATCTGATCATAATTCACTTTCCTCATTTGAGGCAGGATAATAGAAGCATTAAACCAACAAGCAAGTGATTTCTGAACAAGATAGTTTCCTCTCTTTTCCCCTCATTGGATTCTGCTACAGTGTATCTTCAAAAGATCTAGTCTGGGGACTCCGAATTCCTTTAGGGTGAGGCAGTCATCTTTGACTGTCCAGCAGTGGCAAGGTGTTATGATAGTAGATGAATTGGGTGATGGATTGAATAAAAAAAATTGTCAAGGCGTCTGGTCTTATTTATATAACAAAGTGTTCTGCTGTTCTAATTTGTGAGTATTTAACTTTCTTTACCTCAGTATGAGCTGCAGATGAACAGTTGGTCAGCTAAGAAGTTTGGTCAGATTTCCTTAGCCCATAAATGCCATGTATGAGAGGACGACATACAAGTTTTCTGCTTTCTGTTTTAGAAGAACTAAAGGACTTTCGAAGAACTAATGAGGACTTCATTTTCCTTTGCCTCTTTAAAAAAAATGCCTTGGTTCTGGATTTAGAAAAAGATAATTGTTAGTTGAGATCCTACCATCTATGCCCATCTGGAGGAGCAAGGGGTCCCTCCAACTTGAACACCAAGGGAGCCATTGCCAGCCACCCCCTTCTTGTCCCTTTCCTCTTTCTTAGTCACTTCCTCTTTTCTTTCACATATGTTTCTATGTTGCCCGTTTTTGCTATCTACAGTACCATTTAGGCTAAACAATCTGCCTTAAATTAATTAATTAGAGTATAACTTTAAAGCTATGATAAAGATGTAGTAGAAGTATTCCTAATGTAATTTACAGTTTTAAATCAAAGGCATAATATGCCAATTTAATATTCAGACCATTGATACATAAGGCACCAGGGCAGCTGTGCCGCCATAAAGGAATGCATCGGATTATACCCCTACTGGTTATCAACTTTATAGTTGTATCACATAACTGGTATAATTACTAAGTAGGTCTCATCATCTTAGAAGGGTAAGGAGAATCTGGTACAAGCAAATTTTACTAAATGACACTTTCTTGCCACTTTAGTGATTGACAGCAATAAGTTAAGTTTATTTCCTGTCTCCTCATTCACACATTGAACTGCACTTTTTTCATAAAAGGCCACTGTTAGGGACTGATTTTTTTTTTTTTTAACTTGCTGATTACTTTTGCATATTTAACCAAATCTAAACATTGAATAAATAAAATGGAAAGCTTGTCGGTATTTGTTCCAAAGGGGAGGGGGGGGCTTAAAGTTCTTTTATTTTTACCTCCCTTTGGAAAGGAAAATGAGCAAGTCCAGCCCACTAAAAGTTTATTTGAAATGGAAGGCAGTTCATTTATAATTTACAGTATCTGTCTCAGGGTTCAGCTGCTTTGTCCCTCTTGAATAGATTGTTAATCTGCCATTTTGCACACAATCTTCTCTTTGGATGGTTTTAATCTGTGTTGTAATGTGTCTGAATTTTCATCTGAATTTCTGTGGAGACAGGAAGGGAGAAATTTTTGTTTCTAATGAGAAATTCACAGAGCTATCTGGCAACTTGCCATACATGTTAGTTAGGTACTTTAGCTGGAGCCTTAACAAATGTTAATTTTACCAGTATTATTAAGGGACTGAGTTCTTTATTTTGATTCAGGTGGAAAATGAAGTTGATCGCAGCATTCAGAAAGTGTATAAGACCTACAATGGAACCAACCCTGATGCTGCTAGCCGGGCTATTGATTATGTACAAAGACAGGTGAGCTCTCTTGAGGTGAATTTCTTTTTGAAGGCCAGTTATTGTTGGGTCAATCTTAAACTCTATTACTATGTAAATTAGACATGTATTTTCATAGTCATGGTTAGCTTCATGATGTGTCTAATATTTTTACTTTCACCCTTGAAAAGTTTTTTCCACTATCACCTAATCAAAACTAGATAAGAAGAATTTGACTTTTTACCAAAAAATAAATAAATAATTAGGAAGGTGATAACTGAAGAAGGGTATGGTCAATGGGAAAGGTGGATGCCTCGAGGGACTTCAGAGGTGGTAAGAGGTTTTTCATATACATTTAGAAAGCAAGACCAGGAAAGATAGCGTGGGGCCGGGGGCGGGGGGCGGTGTGGAAGGACAATTTGAAGTACATGAAGGTAGAATAGTATAGTACCCATAAACCTACCCCCAAATTGTTAGTTTTTTTCAGTCTTATTTCATCTTGACTCCACATGGCTTTGCTAGATTATCTTAAAGCAAATCCCAGACATTTCAGAGAAAATATTTGAAGCACATTGTCATTGGAAATAATATTTAATTCAGAACCAGATTTTTAACATGTAAGATATAAAGATTTTCTTAGCTATAAATTACCTCTTGTGGGTTATGTGCTTTTCATGTGGAGGTTCTAAAATTACTAGTCGTATGTGGCTATTTAAGCTAAAATTTAAAATTCAGTTCCTTAGTCATCATAGCCACATTTTAAGTGCTCAGTAGCCTCAAGTGGCTAGTGGCTAACATGTTGAACATGCAGACACAGAACATTTCAATCATTACAGCAAGTTGTATTGGACCTCCTTGGTCTAGAGTAGATTAAAGCTCTGCAGTGCGCAGAACTATAAAGTTCAACACAGTTATGTGTGTCTTGTGAGGACTGATATTTCTGTTCTCTTCCCCACTAGCTGCACTGTTGTGGAATTCACAACTATTCAGACTGGGAAAATACAGACTGGTTCAAAGAAACTAAAAACCAGAGTGTCCCGCTGAGCTGCTGCAGAGAGACGGCCAGCAGCTGTAATGGCAGTCTGGCCCACCCCTCCGACCTCTATGCCGAGGTAAATTTGGTTTCTTGGCTAAGACTTGAATCTAGCTTGGTAGCCTGTTTTTCTCTGTGAATTGTCTTTACCTAGAACATCTTTTCTGTGCTCTTTTGCTTGTCTGTAATGTTGTTTTATGTTATTGTAAATTCTTTTTAAATGCATTGTCTCTCCTTCTTTGGGTTTCTATTATTTCCATTTCCACCACTAAGTAGTAATATTCGACCTTGCAACTTTCACTTTTAAAAAAGACTTCTAATAAGGATGACTATGTGTTTCAGGGATGCGAAGCACTAGTTGTGAAGAAGCTACAAGAAATCATGATGCATGTTATCTGGGCAGCACTGGCATTTGCAGCTATTCAGGTAAGTGCAGCTAGCCAAGGAGTTGTTATCAGAGTGTGCTGATTCTCTAATGTCAGCCGTGAATGGTTTTAACCATTAAATGCTATTAAAACTTGGTGTATATAGATAACTTGGAAGTGATTGAGGAATAGGCCACCAGTTTCCAACATCTTCCATTTCCTGTCTCTAAATCTAGACCCAAAATGATTCTAAGAAACCAGAGATCTGGATGTGGGGACTGTGTCTGAGGGGACTTTGCTTTATTTTCTTGACTTGATTAATGAGTGGCCTCTTCAAAATACATACTGTTCCCAGTCTCAGTGTATTCTTGGAAGGTATTTCAATAGAACTTAACAGAATTTTTAAAAATTTTACTACTTTATTTCACTTTGAAAATAGAAAGCTTTCTTTCTTTTTGTACTATTTCTCCTGCTTGCTTTTCTGTCCTCAAGGGTTTTGTATGTCCATGTATGTAAAGCAAGAACTGACTACAGCACTAGTCTCTTAAACTAGTAGAAACACTTTCTTTGCTTTACAGAAGAAAAGACCAAGTGAAAACTGAGGCTCTAATCTTTTCTGTATTTGTGGACTTAGTTTTTTCAAACTGACAGCCATCAAGGAGCCCACGTCATCACTTGGCACCTCTGCAAATGGGTAGCCGAAGGGGCTTGTTTTACCAACTCCTACAGTCTTTTTTCCACCTGATAATGGCATGCTCAAAGTAGCTGGTGACTGTTAAATTACTTCTTACTTTACTCCTTCCTCCCTCTCCCACCAACCCCCCCCACATCCTTATCCTTTACCTGAAAACAAAGAAGAAAGATAGCTATTTTTCTGCTTGTTGAAACTACATTGCTAGTTTCTCAGGTGTATACAGTATATCTTAGGGATTATATCAGAAGAATCTTAAACTGAGGAACACCCAATTGTTTAAAATGATTGAGAATCCTTTGTGTCAGATCTAGTTCTCAGAGTATTCTTTTGGTAGTTCTTGAAATATGCTTTAAGCCTAGAGAATCTATTTTAAGAAAGTGTAGGTATCTTTTAATTGTTAGATAAAACCAATGTAATTGCTAGTTTAAGTTGCTTGGGTTTCCTGCTCTCTGTATATTTGAACAAAAGCTAGTGTATTTGATGGGAAATGCCTTTTAAAATAGCAAAAAGGTGATTGTTTACTTTGCTGGTATTCAAACAGCTCTGAAATGATTCATTAAAAAGCCTAGCTCTTTATTTGCTATGGTCTCTGCCCTTCTAAGCATTTACTTTGCGGCTCAGGCTAGTAATAGGTTGATCAGCAGGCATGTTATTTCATATTTTGATTGTCTGAGCAAACACATTCATTTAGCTAAAAATAATGAAACATAAGGGAGGTCTTTTTTCCCAAGGGAAATCCTGGTCTGTGCGTTCTTAATGATTTTACTTGTGTTACTAAATCAGCACATACTATCATGTGACAAAAAAGCTTTGAAACTGTAAGGTGCTTGTGATCATGAAATATGCAGCATGTATAAAGAAGACCAATGAAAATCATTACTTTAGCTATGTCCCTCATCTAGTTACGCTTATTAACCAGGCAGATATTGCTTCATTAAGTATTTTTCAGTGAGGGCTAATAAATATTTTAACTAGTCTCTTAACTTATGTATGCCTTCTCATACGCATTTTATACTTAAATCACCCTGATTTTAGGTAATGGCTGATAAAGATTTGATGTGTTCAGTTCAGCAAAACTCAGTCAAGGATTCAGAACTTTCACAGACTCAAAACCTAGTGGTTTTGAAAATTTTAAAACTTTGATTTTAAGGGAAAAAAAACATAGTTGAAATAGTGAGTTTTCCCTAATCTGTTTTCTTTTTTAAAAGAGTACCTGTAAGTTTTCTCAACTTTTGATACTCAGAATCTGATTTAGATTGGTGTCCTCGGTGTGGAAAACCTGATCAAAGGCAAAAACAACTCAAAGATCAGTGATCTCTTGTGCTTCAAGCAAGGGAGCATGATGTAGGGCTTGATCCCAAGACCCTGGCTTGATTTTGACACACTTTTAAAGAAATATTTGAAGTAATTCTTCTTTAGAAAATTTAAACCAAGGCTTGGGAAGCTAATTCTTGAAGGACTAGGTTTTGTTTTGTTTTTATTTTAGAGGAAATTAAATCTTAATTGTTAACTTTTTTTAGAAGTGGTAAGTTTACCCATTTGATAGAATTCTTTTCAGATGATATAAATTTAGAAAAATGTAAGCCTCCCTCAGTCCTTGTGTGCTTTGTCCAGTTTCCCTCAGTGGTACCTTGCAAAACTATACTGTATCACAACCAGGATATTGGCACTGATATAATCCACCAATTTTATACAGATTTTTCATTTCTATTTGTGTATATTCTGTTCTATGTAGTTTTATGACCTGGTTCCTGTATCCACCACCACGATCAAGATACTCAACAGTTCTACCACTACACTGATTCCACCTAGTACCATTTTATAACTAACTGCACCTGCCTCCATCCTGTGCCTCCTCCCCCCATACCCTGGCAAGCACTGATCTGTTCTCCATTTCTAAAATTTTGTCATTTCAATATATAAATGGAACCATATGGTATGTAACCTCTGGTTCCTTCTTGTGTCTCACTGTGGCTGCATAGTATTCCATTTGGGGGACAAACTTTATAATTTAATTTACATTAATGGGCATTTATATAAGTCTTGCTATTATAGAAATGCAAGTAGTGGATAACCTCTGTATGCTTGTACAAAGTCTGTAGCAAAACTTTGTAGCTATGAAGTTGAGGAGGCCGTGGCTTTTTGATAGGTTTATTTCCACATTTTTCTTAGAAAAGGTTGTTTCCAGTGTGCAGTTCCAAAACCTTGTATAACAATACCCCCCCTACACAGTATATTCTAGAACATTTAATCCTTGGCAGTTGTTTTTTTTTTTTTTTTTAATCACCACTTGCCTCTCTCTTTAGCAATCATTTTTTGCAGTTGCTTGGTGTTATATTTAGACTAAGTGCACATTAGCTCTCATGACTTGAATATTGCAGGGGAAATTTTTATTGCAAGAAAAAACTCTGGAGTTAAAATATTTCGAAGTCTGTTGTTGGAAAATTTTAATAATCAGTGAAATTTCTGTATAGCAGAGCTTTGGAAGTGAGCCTGTAGTACTTAGTGATGAGGTTTGGACTGTAAGAAGTTAATGTGTAGAGCTTAATGTTCGTAAACAGACTCATTCCCAAGCATGAGTAGGTTTTATCAAGCTTTTTTAGTTGTTTTAAAATCAGTACAAGTTGACTTAATTGAAATAAAAGTCAGGAAAAGAAATAATGCTTATTTCAGACCCCATTTGAGAATGCTGACTCCTTCAGTAGAAGTTAACCAACTGAAAGGAATCTGAGGGAAGTGGGATGGGAAGAGAGATTTTTTTTTTTCCAGAAAACCAGTATTTTCTGAGCTTAGCATTTTTATTGCTCAGTTTAACATTCCCTGGGAACATAATTGTGTTTGATTTTATAGCTGTTCTAAGAGTATTTTGATGATGTACAGTGAATGGAAATGTATTTCTTTAAGAATTAGATACAAAACATGTCCAGAACTGGCTAAAGATATTTACTGAATTTTAATAATATCCACTTTTAGAATGTCTTCAAGGTGCTTTGTGCTATTATTGCACTTAGCAAATATTGATATAATGAAACTGATGGATTTAAGCAGCAAATATATATCCTGAATGGGTAGAAAGAATGTGGGTTAATTGAGGGCAGAAATTGGAGTGTGTGACTTTTATACCAGGGAGAATTCAGACTGAGGACATCCTTATTCTCTGTGTTTTGTGTCTCATTAGTGATCTTCCACTTCAGACTTTGAGAATGTGTTTATGGATCCAGTACATTTTGTTGAAATTGATTAACCCCATTTGTACAGAAAGCCTTGCCTTTTAAAATCCAGTAACCGAGATCTTTCACTGCCAATGAAAAGTTAGAACAGCAAATTAACTTACTCTTATTTAGCTCTTTGGTTACGATTTATATTTTGTAAGAAGCCAGGTCAAAATTCTAGAATCGTTTTCTCTTTAATCCATTTTAATCCTCTTGCTTATTCAAAATAACGTGGCATGACTTTATTACAATTCCAGTTTGCTGCCACAGAAGGATTAGGACTTATTAAAATAAAATGATGAAAGAAGAGTGACCTTTAAAAAGTAATGTGTGTGTAGTACCATAGAGCCAAATCGGGATTTCAAAAATAGTAAATAATTATGAAAGAGACAAAACCCTTCAAACCAATATTTTGGCATCAAGATTAGTTTTCCACCATAGGGCTTTTGGGCTATTCATGTACTGAATTTTGTGGATTGTTAATAAAGTCTGCGTCCCCAAATCCAGATGCCTAAAAAGACCACCAGTAAGTTTCCTTGATACACATAGCCTTGGTCTTTCCACTCCCTAGACCTTTGTTGTCCAGTATGGTAGCCACTAGCCAGTTACATGTGTCCCAAGTTCAGATTAATCTAAATAAAATAAAAAACATAATTTTGCAGTTGATTCCTAAAAAGATAATGCTTTCCTTACAAATTGTTTCTGTTCCTGTTTTTACTGCGGAACCTTGAAACAGCTCCATTGCCAACCAAGAAATACACACTTGCTATGAGAGGGTCTTCAGCCTTCTTTTTTCTCCTGTTATTTTCTTCCCACAGCTGCTGGGCATGTTATGCGCGTGCATCGTGTTGTGCAGAAGGAGTAGAGATCCTGCTTATGAGCTCCTCATCACTGGCGGAACCTATGCATAGTAGAACACGCAAGCCTGAGCTTTTTAGTCTTGTTATTCTGATTTGGAAGGTGAATTGAGCAGGTCGACTGCATTGGCGGCCTGAGTTCATTTAGTTAAAGCACACAGGTGTCGGACAAAGCAGCTTGGCTCTTCATGTGCCCACCTACTTCCCTACCCACCTACGATTTTCTTTTCCTCTAGTCTAGCTGACTCTCCATGTCCCTAAGTTTTTAAGTCTGGCAGTATATGTTCTAATTTCAGAACCATTTGCAGGTTGCATAGTGTGGGAGAATCAAAGGAGGGCCTGGGCCTGCTTCTGTTACCTCCATGCAGTAATGGGGCTGCTGCCAGAGTATCACTGGGCCCTTTCAGTCTTCATGATGGAGAACTCGGGCCAAAAGTTTTTGGGGGGAGGGGGAGGAAACCAGCTGCGGTTAAAGTTAACACCAGATGGTGCCCCTCGTCAGTGTCCTTTTAAAAAACATATACTGTAGTCCAATAAGATAGCAAATGTATAAAATTGCTAAAATAGATTTTAGAATCATACAGTGTGTCTCTTGGTTCATCTTCAAAATCAGACTGATCTTTGAAACTAGCAGTTTTTAATCAAAGCTGGCTTTATAGGAGGAGTATAATGTATGCACTACTGTTTTAAAACAATTAGTGTGAGTGTGTGTGTGTTTTTGTATGATTGAGCCCATTCATTGTAAGTCTAAACTCATTAGGATTTAATGTACCCATGTAGACTAGCAAAATAGTATGTAGATGTGATCTCAGTTGTAAATAGAAAAATCTAATTCAATAAACTCTGTATCACCCCTCAACATGTACTTTTTAATTATTTGGGGATACTTCAGTTCCCAAGCAGCAGTGTAATGTTTTAAATGTTGGTGCTGTCATGATTTGCATGTGTTTTAGTTATATCCGTTGCCAAATTCTAAAGGCCTTGGGATCCAGAAAACCACGGATGCTTTTCAGCCAGTATATCCTACAAATATGGAACAGCTAAGCATGTGTGTACAGTGATGTGATACACCGGCATACAGTGATGGTGCCTTCCTTGCCTTTAAGGGTAATGTGGAGTCCTGTTATAGGAGGCACAGATACAGAAGCAGATAATTTCCCTATATGATTGTAGTAACAAAAGAGTGCAGAGGAGGTACCCAGAGGGGTCAGAGGCCAGCTTCTTGGAGAAGAGGCCTGAACTCAGAGTTTGGATAGGCTTTGCAGGAGAGGATACACAGGAGTATGAGATGGGTTGGAGTGTGCAGGGAGCTGTAAGTAGCTTATTATTCCTGGAGCTTAAAATACAGGGCTGGGAAAAGAAGTTGAAGTGGCAAAGCACAAGTCCTCTAGAGTGTCCCATGACATTCTGTGAAGGTGCAAGATCACCAGAAAATGGAGGCAGCCGAGTATGTGCCAATGGATGTGTTGTGGATGTCCCTGTGGCTGCAGCAGGGAGAATGATTGGAGAGAATGTGACTGGGCTTCAGTGAGGTGTGGGTGTCGTGGTTTGGGGGAGAGTGGGAGTGCCTGGAGTAGGGCACTGTTGGTGGCAGTGGGGAGGAGGGTGGTGGAATTCCATCACTGGTTGCACGTGGGACAGTGAGAAGGGAGAGGATGGAAGGAGTCTAGCATGAGGCCCAGGTTTCTGGCTCAGTCAGTCGAGGAAACAGAATTAGAAACAGAGCTAGGGAGTAAATAAGGACCACATCTAGGGGTATGGATTCACATTCTGTTTTCAATCTGTCAGTTTTGGGGGAAATTATGCAAGTCTGTCCTGCCTGAAAATGGAGGTGTTGAGAGAGGAGTAAAAACTAACTCCTGTTCATAAAGTGGAAATTAACTAAAACAAGTCATGGTTTTTGAGAACTACAGATGGTTTGATATGTCCCCTGACCCATCCCCCCTCTACAGGTTGCACAGCAGGCAGGGATGTTTTGCTTGTCCGCACAACCTTTCACTAGTGCCTCCCCCCTCCAGCCCTGTTTCTTTTCTTCCCCCTTCCGGTTTTTTATGTGTATCATTCTGTGGCTTCCCCGTCACAGGTTGGAGCTGGAGTGCGCAATGATCTGGACTGAGGTTGATTGCCCTCAGCATTTTCTGCCCTCAGCAGAACTGAGCCTCCAGAGTAAGAAATTGCTTTGGGAAGATAGGCCATTGCTAGTCTACCCTTTGAACTTGCCCAAGATGCCCACACACTTCTTTACTCATTCTCTGCTTGCCTGGCAAAAGAACAGCTTCCTCCCTTTAATGGTGGACTAGGAGTTTGTATTACCCTGAAGTTCTTTTCCCCAGTGCTTATTTCTTCAGAGGGCAAAAGAGCCACTTTTTTGGTCTGAATTTAATGGATGAGCCCTCAGGCTGTGCCACTTTCCCCACCATTGTCTGCACATTGGAATCACCTAGAGAACTTTGGATCCCAGATCCTTGAGAGCTTCCAGAGAGCAGTGAAGCTAAGAACTGCAACCATATCCCGTTGAGTTTGGTTATTTTTAAGATTTTATTTATTTATTTGACAAAGGGAGCGAGGATCAGAAGTAGGCAGAGCAGCAGGCAGAGGGAGAGGGGGAAGCAGGCACCCCACTGAGCAGAGAGCCTGATGGTGGGGCTCGATCCCAGGACCTTGAGATCATGACCTGGGCCGAAGGCAGAGTCTTAACCCACTGAGCCACCCCAGCGCTCCCTTGTTGGCTTTTAAAAAATTTTTTTTAATTAATTTTATTTGGAAATAATCTCAAAGTTACAGAAAAATTACAAGAATAAGAATGATGCATCCAAGGCGGCCTCAAAACCCTTCATTTAGATTGACATATTCACATTTTGCCCTGCTTACCCTGTCATTCATGTTCTTGCATGTGCTGTCTCTCTCTGCACCAGTATCATGGCCTTTAGTACTTCAGTAGGTATGTCCTAAGGATAAGTATATTCTAATTGAGCACATGGAACACTGATACAATACTTAAACCTTCCATTTGTGTTTCATTTGACCTCACAACATCCTTTATACCATTTCCCCTCCAGTTCTGGATCCAGTCAAGGACCAGGTGTTATAGTTAGCTGTCCTTTCTCTTTGGTCTCCTGTAATTTAGAACATTGCCATAGCTTTTAATCTTATGACATTGACATTTTGGAAGAATATAGTCCCTTCTTTTAAATGCTGCTGCTCATTTTGGGTTTATCGGATGTTCCCTCTTGGTTAGATTAGGTTTTGCATTCCAGGTGGCTGGAGCACTACCCATGTCACACATCCTCTCAGGGTGTAACAACGGGAGCACACAGTGTCCTCTGGCCCACTATGGGGATGTTTATTTTGATCACCTGGTGTAACATTCAGGGCCCAGTGGGGGGAAAAGTGTAAACAGGAAATGATAGAAACGATTGCTGACTGTGGTAAAGACTGGTTAACTATGAAAAAGGGTTAAAGGAAAAAAAAAAAAGGCCCGAAAGCAACTTAGTAGGAAACAGCTGCCACCCAGAGGGTTGAGAGAGAGAGGACAAGGAACTAGGAAACTTAGAGCAGGGCCCTGCAAGTCTGAGGCTCCAGCCTCCGACAGGAGCATGCCGCCTGCCCTATGCCGCAGGGTAGAGTGCCCGGAGGTGCCTGGCAGCGAGCCAGGAGGGCAGAGTGCTGGCACTGTGGAGAATGCTGCTGGCACCCGTGCCAGACCGAAACGCAGTCTCCTTTAGCTGGGCCATCCTCTTCACAGGCCCCTCTTGGCTAGCTGGCGGAAGAGGAATGTCCCAGCGTGGCAAGGAAGGGAGACGCAGGGCAAGGTTGACACACTTGGGTAAGGTGGTTTCTACTCTGAAGGGTGGAGTTACAACCTAGGCCATTTCTGGAGACGTTCTACTATAAGACGAAATGTTTAACTATCCTGCTCCTCATCAAACTTCCTTCGTGGTTTAGCGAAGATCGCAGTCTGACCTGATTCAGGCTTTCTTCTGATGATTGTTGTTTTAGATTTTTTAGATTTCATCTTTCCTGTGATGGTCGTAAAACACTGTTCCATTCTGGCACTCCTTCCTAATTTACCAGTCCGTCCTCCCTCCCTTCTCCCCCAGTTATTTTATATATCTGTTTATATTTGTTACGGACTGATGGATTCCCATTTTTTTCCAGTGGTCTAGAAGATCTTATTTTCCTTTTGTGTTCTGTTTTTGGTTCTCAAATAGTTCCACATTTGGCCCCTTGGGAGCCTCTTGAGGTTGCTTTCTGTGTCCTGACATTTTTGTTGAACATTTTTGTAATTTCTGACTTAATAAGATGTTCCAGGCTCTTCTTGTACCCCTGGTGCCCAGTCCTGGAATCCGTTTCTGAGGAGCCTTGGTCCCTGGCCCAACCTGTGCTCATTACTACTGGGGTGTCTTTGCCTCTCAGCCTATCAGAGCTTGTCTTACTCTTAAAATTGTTCCCCTCCCTTTTTTGTGTGTTTTACAAAAGTAACAGTTTTTTTAAAAATGTAAATCATAACATATCTATAAAATGTACCCACAGGTAGATAAGTATAACAATGATGTGTATCCTTCCAGACTATTTACATATATAAAACCAGATTTGGTGGTGGGGTTTAGTTTTGCTTTTCACTAATATATGAATTCTGTCCTACAAGGTCTTTTCCTTCTTCACCACATCGTATGTACTCTATATCAGAATGTAGACTTCTGACATTTTTGTTAGCACCATGGATATATTAGTATCATGCTTAACAAGGATACAGTGGGCAGACATTCAGATGGAATCCAGCCTTGCTGCAGTGAATACTTCCATACCCCTATGTGAGTCATTTCAGTTTTTTTTTTTTTTAATTTTTAAAAACTCTTTATTGAGGTGAAATTCACATAGTGTTCACTTAACCACTTTAAAGTGCCCAGTTCAGTGGCATTTAGCACACTCACGGTATTGTGTAGCCACCTCCTCTCTCTGGTTCCAAAGCATTTACATCGCCCATGTTGTGCATTTTTATATGGACTCAAGGATGGAGTTTTTGTAGTGGGTTTACTCTGGACCAAAAGCCACAGTGAAGGTTTTTCATAGCTACATCCACTCGCCCTCCAAAAAGGTTATTCCAGTTTATATTCCCACTAGCAAATGAAAATGCATTTCCCTTTATCCTCGTTGACACTTTGGGTGTTATCAGCCTTTATTTTTCTTCCAGTCTGATAGATAAGAATATGTATTTTTTGACTAGTAGCTAGGCCCAGGATGTTTTCAAAGATGCCTCAATCATTTGTGTCTGTTGGATTTCCAGTTTCTGTCATCTGCGTAGTTTGATAGGTTGTTAGCAGTGGTTTTTTTTTCCCCTTACAGAGCTGTTTACTTAGGAAACTCTTCCGTGAAATTCAGTGCCTGGTGCTGCTGTGGTGTGTGAGCTAATCTTCCTGATCTGTTTCCTGACTGGTTATTGTTGGTGTGTAGGAACACCTGCACTTCGGATACATTGATCTTGTGTCCAGCATCCAGGGGTTCTTGAAAAAAGTTTGTATCTTCTGGCTGACTCTTTATTGCAGTGTCTCTGAGGTCTCCCGAGGGTGTTTGTGACCTTGTAGAAACACCCTAAGGTTTACCTACTGAACACCTTTCTGGACAGTGCTGAGTGCATCGCTAGTGGTGGGGAAATGGACTCACACACAGGTCTTTCTCTCCTGAGTTTATTTGCTGAAAGGAAAGTAGGTATGGAAGTTATAATAATAGGATAGAAGAGAAATTGTTTATCTTTGCATTTCCAGTACCTGGCACATAGTAGGCCCTGAATGTCTGAAATAAGACACTGTGGTGCCATAAGAATATGATTTTTGTTTTTCTCTTTTTTTAAGCTGAAGAGCCCTTTAGCGAAAGATTCTTATCCCTGGCTGCATATTAGAATCACCAGGAGAATGTTTAAAATATTTATGCTCAAACTTAGCTGGCAGAGAATTGGTTTCAGTCTGTCGGAGGCGAGGCCAAAGCATGAGCATTTTCAAAAGACTTGTTAGTAACTGCCCTGCTTGTCTGCCACGTAAACTCTATGAGTAGGGCTTGAGGTAGAGCGGGGCTCCCTCGCTCTTCCCGTCGGCCCCCAGCAGGGTTTGCTGGGCACAGTTTGAAAGCCAAGTCATCCCTTAGAGCGTGTGGAGGCTGGTGTCCACCTGCTGGTGACAGTTTTGTTCGGGGCTTGTACTGCTGCCTCACACGCCAGGATGGGAACAAGGCAGACATCCTGGTTCAGCCAGAGGAGTTGGCTCTCCTGTGCTGAGGTCGCAGGGCCTGGGAATAGCTCTGGGAAGGTGATGGGAATTAGGTGTTGGGCCTCTGTGCATCTTGTTTGGCCAAATAATGGATTGCTTCTCCTTGACTCCTTGTCACCTTTGGAAGGGACTTCCTGGTGTAATCACAGCTCTCCAGATGGCATGCTGTGTGAGGATGGTTATGCCAAGCCCAGGGTTGCTGTTGGTTATAGCCAAGATTCAGAAGTAGTGGGCCTTTTTGTTAAAAGTGGCTTTTAGGTAGTGGTTTTATCTAATTTGAGCTTTATGGGGTTAGCAACTTACACAGAGGGCTTATTGCACCTGTATTACTGATGATGAAAATGTGGTCCAGAGAAATGGCAGCTTGCCTAAGAGCACACAGGGAAGGCTGGGCCTGGCTCCACCCTGATGTTCTGACTTCAGGCGCCATTCTCTACCCTCCCCACTCCATCTGTCTGAGCAGCCCTCTGTTGGGAAGAGGGCTACAGTTATTTGTACCCCCAGTTACACACATGCCAGCCCCCTCTTTGTCTGGCACCATCTCTTCTGCTGGGAGGGCTGTTGGTCCATTGATTGGTTCACAGCCGCTGAAACTCTGACCAGCCTGGTGCACAGAGTGGAGAATGCTGCAGAGGCAATGAATCTGACTCAGATTCATTTGTGGGTTTTTTCCCTGGGATGAATTGTGACCCCCAAGTTGCTTTCAGTTCCATTCTCTCACTCCCTGAATGACTGGAGCACAGGCTCTGTTATCTAACACTCATTACCCAAGTGCCCTCTGGGGCCCGTAGACACTGCAGCACCTGTCAGAGAGATGAAGATAAATATCTAGGCCAAAGGTTTTTTAAAAAAATCTATGCAGTCGAATGGAACGCTCAATCAAGATGACAAGGTATTTTCAGAGGATAAATAAAGCACTGATACCTAACTTTCTCTTTTTCTTACCTCTTGGCTGCCCATACATCACCTGACCCTGGTGGGCAGTCTTCTCGGCTGCCCTGCCTCTTCTGGGCCCTTGCTCAGGCTTTGTCCCTGCTTGCTAACCCCTTCTCTGCCTCCTGCTCTGCCTCCTGTCCATCCTCAAGGCCTGGTTCAGCTCAGAAGTCGCTCCTCACCTCCTTCCTTTCCCCTCTTCCTGCTCCTATCTTACAGCCTGTAAGTTACCAAGTCCTGTTGATCTGCTTCCCTTGTCCTTCCAGAATTGTTCTGCAGCCCCATTGTCACTTCGCAGACGAGCCACCATCACCTCTATGTTGGGTAGCCTGGGCCTGCTCCCATTTCACCATGCTTGCTGTCTGCCTTGTGTCTGAGGGATTATGGCATCTGTGTATCCCTCTCTGGAATGAGTGAGCTCTTTGAAGGCACCCCTTTATCTTAGCACCCTTTGCCCCCATTATCAAATACAGGGTCAGTCAGGTCTCGTGCGTGGCCATCCCAGGCAAGAATTTTCATAGGCCTTTATACACTGACTACTCTGTCCTTTGCAGAGTATAAGACCAAGCATAAGATTACATTTTTATTTCTGAACATCCCTATTTATTAACGTCAGATGGGTCAGGGCATTCGGTCACTTCTCTTGTAGGATATGCCTTACAAGGGAAAAGGACATTTTCAGAAGGATTTAAGCCTCAGTCTGATTTTTCTCAGAAGCCCAAAGCCTTTCCCTACCCCATCTGCCACACATCCTGTGGTCGAAGCACTGGTGGGTGACACCCAGCGAAGGGCCAGCTGGAGTCCTGCTTCCAGGGGGCTACCCTGCCCCAGGCCACCTTGGGCTGTTCCACCCCTGACTGCCCCAGCATGAGTAGTACTTGGGCGGAAACAACCCTTTCACTGCTTAATAGACTCGTGAGGTGTCCGCGCCTGAGAAGTGGAAAGGCTACACTCCAAAGGCACTTTCCCTCCCAGAAGAACAAAGCCTGTCCCCTCTGTCACCAGGTGCCATATTTGCTTAGTCACACACACTTGTTTGCTCAGCTGAGGAAGATGAGGCACAGCTAGAAGTCTACAGGGGCCATGGGAACAGCCCCCTTTAAGGGGCCCTCCTTGCCCTCTGCCTGGTACAGACCTTGGTCAGAGGCCTCATTTTTGTTACCGTGGCACTTAACATTTATTTGCCTGGGCATGCGGGCTTTCGTGGGTGCCACAAGCTGCCTGTCACCAGAAATATTGACATTGACGGCGGTACGTGGTGTCCAGTGCCCGTCCTGGGCAGGGCAGGCAGGCCTCGTGCAGGAGGTCAGATTAGATTCTCCCAGAGGCTCTTCTGGTCCTGGACCCTGGAGATTCCAGTGCTGACCCTCACTTCCTTCTCCACCACACATGAACCCTCTCTCAGCCCATGGCAGACTACTGCAGGCAGGCAGGAGCAGAAGGGAACCTCCTTTACTCTCTCAGAATAGCCTCCCTGTTTCCTTGGCTTTTCTTGGGTCACCTATTCCCAGAAGTCTCATGACTGCTCTCAATCTCATGACTGCTCTCAATCTCAGGACATTTCCTGTACTGTCATTAACTTACTGGGCTGCTTGGTCTCTTGACTGAGTCAAGAGCTCCCTGAATAAAGCAAGGGACTGAGGCTTTACTCCTCTTGCTCTCACATGGGGCAGACCACAGAGGCTTACGAATGAGCAAGCAAAGGAACAGTTCTAGAGAAGGGTGGTCTGCAGGGGACAGTAACCCCTTTCAGCAGGATTTCTCAAGGTGTGTGCAGTGGAGAAGTATGGCATGTCCCCCTACTGCCCCTGCAGTCTGGCCCCTTGTGCTGACAGTGTTGGGCTCCCACAGGCAAGTGAGGGGGAGGCCCAGGACTGAGAAGCCATCAGTTTGCACTGCTCAGTTTGCCCGCATGTGAGTGTGTCTCCCTCACAGTCTGGGAGTTCCCAAACTGGGGCCAGGCTCTTCTCCCCACCAGCAGACCTCAGGACAGACTGGACTGGGCCTCCGTGAGGACACTGAAAGTAAGTAAGCTCTGTCTCCCCAACCCCCAGACTTCTTCCCCCACTCCTTTGCCTCATTTTGGTCGGGGTATTTGGACATGGGGGCAGAAGAGCAAAAGGGACCCCTGAAGACCAAGGAATAAAAATGCACTCCTTTATTCCCTGCAGGAGAGACAGCTCAGGGAGCTGCCAGCATCTGTCCTGGGGGACAGGCTCCATCTTGGGGCCCCAGCAAGGCCAGGGCAATGATTAGGGGTACCACTGGCCCCAGAGGCAGGGCAGGTCCAGGTGGGGGCTGCTGCCCCTTCCTCAGAGCTTTTCCAGGTAGGTACCAGGGACGAAGCCACGCTGCCCATTCCGTTCCACTGTCCACCAGCCATCCTCTCCCTCCAAGATGACTTCCAGGATGTCTCCAGCGGAGATATCCAACTCGTCGGAATTCTGGGCAAGAGAACAAAAGTGCGTTGGGCTGGAAGGGCCGCTTTGGGGGGGACTGGGGCTGGGCTCTGGTTGGCGCCCCACCCCAGGCAGTAAATGCAAGCTTGTCTCCTGGGTGGGCAGAGTTCTCAGAGCTACACGTGGCCTCCTGGAGCCACAGGACGAAGCTGCTCTCTGGGCCAGGGTGGCCTCTGGAGACAGGAAGGGGGTGGGGTATCTGTGGGACTCAGCCTCCCGCCCTCCCTGGTTTGTCACTGTAGGTGTCCCTCACCCTGGGGCTTCTTCTCCCCACTTGCCCCCTGCTGCCCCCATCTCCCAGCTCTGCTCCAGACACAGGGTCAGGTGTGCTCACCATGCTGCACACATTTCCAGGCCCACCGCATGCAGCCTCCCCGCTGCTGGTGAGCCAGCCCCTGTCATGCGAGCGCACTCTCATTCTCTTGGCCTGTCCCCCTGCCAGCCAAGGACCAGACTTTGGGAGTCTGCGCAGCCCACGTAGCCCCGAGGGCATGCTTTCCTTTGATCCGGGTGGACTAAGGGTGCTCTGCAACCCTCACCTCAAAGCATGGAGCAGACTGGACTCCCGAGGATCTTGGCACAGCTGCCCAGCGGCCCCTGACCATCCTCTGTCCCCACAGACCTCGGAAAACCAACCCGGGCCCAGCTGAGGGGCTCATTCTGGCTATGGCCTGTTCTTGGCACCCACAGCCCCAACCCCCAGGGCACAGAGGCTGACCCACAGACCCTTTCCTGCAGGTAGCCACAGCCTCCATCAGCGCACCTGCCCCTGCACGCACACCTAAGCAGACACAGGCCCTCATACCCTTCATCGTTTGCTCAGCACAGGTACACAGTGGCAGCTGCTGTTCCCCCAGCACACTTCCAGGGCACATGCCTCTCTGTGTGACCACGCTCAGGCATACCTGGCCCGCCTGAGGAAGGAAGGGTGAGAGCCTCACCTGGGCCGTGTAGTCATAGAGCACCCTGTATCCCTGGGCTGGCAGGGTTGGGGGGCCCGGCGCCTCCTTCACTGCGATGGAAGAGTAGACAACCTCATTGTGTTCGGGCATTGGGGTCAGGGTCTCTGTGGAGGCGGAAAGCAGCATGAGAGGCCTGGAGCCCACCCGTCAGAGGCAGTGATCCCCAGAGACACCCCCGGCACGGAGCTCCCCCAGGCTTGGCTCAGCCACCCCCACAAAAGCATTTGGACAACCCATCCGTGCCATAAGGAGTCTTCTCCTTTTCCCTGGGGTTAGTTGTTCAGCAGCCCCCATGTCACCCCCAGTCACCTGCAGAAGCTGCCAGTGATATAGTCTTGGGACTTCCATGCAGCAGCCCAGAGAACCTGGGGACAAGAAGGAAAGCGGGTAGGCCCTGGAGGGAGGGGGATGAGGCAGGGGGCCTGCAAAGCTTCAGGGCTAGGGCCATCTGGCCCCCAGGAACAGAGCAATATAGAGTGCCCCTCAGGCCAGAGGGCTCCCCCAAGGGTGGTCCCCTCAGAGTTCAGCCCACTCGTGCCCCCCTGGGACCTTCTCCTGCCTGGACCCAGCCAATCCTAACTCCCTGCACTCCACCGTGACCCGGCCAGCCCAGCTACTACTCCCTGACCGTGCAACCTAGGGACTCCAGTGTCCACATGAGGCAGTGCCAGGGTAATTCACCCCTTCCCCTGTGCCTGGCTCAGGCCTGGGCTGAGCGGGAGTCATGAAGTTTTGTTGAATAAAAGAAGGGAACAAGCAAGAAGCAGACACTCCGTGCACCGGTGGGGAGGCAGATGTGGCTACCCCATGAAGCAGGCAGTGCTGAGGGCTACATAAGTCGAGGCTGATGCTATTCCCAGCTTTAGGAAAGGCTTCCGGGTGGGGTCGAGCCAAGTCCTGAAAGAGCTTTACCAGGGAGATGGCACAAGTGTTGGCCAGTGAGCAGCAGCAGTGCAGGGAGAGCTCCGCATGGGTGGAGGAGTTTGCGAAGTGGGCCCATCTGGGGGTGTCGGAGACAAGACTAGAATAGGGACCAGGCCAGACCCCAAGGGGCCCTGAGTGTGGCTCGCTACTGTGGGAGACTGTCCTGGAGTGCTACCTGGGGCACAAAGGGCCTTTTCCCACAGGTGGGGACACTCAGTGGTTCCACCCTCACAAATGAGCCCCGGGCCTGGAAGTAGACACACATGCCCAGGATGGAGACACAGGGACAGGAGCGTGTGGGCCCCAGGCCAGGCAGCTGCAACGGCAGTGGCATAGTCCTGCCCCTTGGGCCACTGAGTCAGGGTAAAAGCCAGTAGGCCTGTGACTGGGAGGAGATCGTGGGCCCCCCCGACTGCCCGTTTCTCTAGAATTATCTAACCCCATGACACCAGTTCCTTTAGGCACTTCCCGGCTGCTGCACACCCCTCCCCCGCTGAGCCTGGCTTCTAGCTGGCCCCTGTAGTGGCCCCTGCCCATCCTGCCAGGGGCCAGGCCCCCTCCACCCGGTTGGGCGTCCCTCTCTGTCGTCCTCAGGAAGGCACCCCTTTCTCAACACCGCCCAGATGAGCTCTTCCATCCGGTCGTTTAAATGACCATCTGTGTTGAGCTCCAGGTTCTCCCCAGGGCTGCAGGGAGGCCCAAGTCCCCCACGATTCCACCAGGTAAGATGGTGGGGTGGGGGCTGCCCTCCTCCTGGGGTCATTGGCTCCTCACAGTTCCTGGAGGGGCACGCTGGGCTTCCTGTTGAGCACGGGTGGTTGACCTCTGCCTCCAGAGGCAGCCTCCAGGGGAGGCTCCAGGGTTCCTGAGGCCTCAGGAGAAAGCTGTCCTCCGAGGGCTGGGGGACCCATCAGCCCATCCTCATCCTTCCCCACCACCTGCAGCCTGGGCCTTCTCTGCGTGAGGCTGGACGGAGAGAGGGCATCACAGGGGCCTCAGAGTGGGAGTGGGGCGCAGGTACACATAAAACCCACAGATGCTCTCAGATCCCCAGCGACAGGGCACACAGCCCCCTCAGGAATCTGGCTGCTGGAGGGCTCCCTGAGAAGGCTGTAGTGCTCTCAGTGGGCTGTCACCGTTGTGCCCGCCAGGCCTGAACCAAGAGAGCCCTTAGGTTCTGAGTCTGACGCAAACAACTCAGGGGCTCCGGATCTAGAGAAAGCAAGTGACTTGTGCAGGTGACACAGTGACACATGTACGAGGGCCCTCTGCAGCCAGGCCAGAGAAGAGGCCCTGAGAAGCCCGGGGAACTCTCCCAAGAATCTCGGCCCTGCTCCTGTGTCCTGGTCCTACCCCAGCTGGAGAGTATCACCACTGCAACGTGACTGTCCAGGGCACCAACCCAGGATAGCAGCTGGGTCCGAGGGACATGCAAGCCAGCCTGGGGCCTCCCTGGAGCTCCAAGCACAGTCACTGGTGAGTAGTGGGCTGTGATTATTTGCTTAATGTCTGGGACCCCTTGGGCTGTAGGTATCATGAGCCACATTGAGTCTGTCTTGTCCCCAGAGTGCCCAAGACCTAACACAGCGCCAGGTCCACAGCAAGAGCTCAATAAATGCATGTGGAAGAGCCACTTGCAGGTGGGAAGGCTAGACCCTCTTCCTGATGCTTCCCCAGCCCCATCAGGCTCCTCACCTCTTTATCATGCCGCAGGATGGCTGGACGCCAGGGCTGCCCGACGACGGGGTGACCTCCCGATCATAGTAGTTCTGGTAGGGCACAGGAGCTGTGGGCAGCAAGCTGGTGAGGCCCACGGTGGCCGAGGACAGGGCAGGCAGGACCTGTGCCACCTGATACTGCAACTTGTCCCCATCCAGAGACCCAGACTGAGGCCCCACTTTCCCATTCTGGCCCAAGGCTGCCTCCAGGCAGGGGAAGGGGCCTCTCTCTCTTCTATGAGACATGGAACCAAAGAGGTTTTAAGAGGGATCCCCAGCCCTACTCCCCTTTCTGATTGTTGCGGCAGGCAAGGAACCCAGCCAGGGGCCTGCATCGTCCCTGACCCCTCCTCTGGGTCTGCCAAGTCTTCTTCACCCAGAAGTGAGCTGTGAGCTGCCCTATCTTGTCCCTGCAGGGGAGGCTCAGCTGGGGGCCAGGCATCCTTGGGACAGGTGGGGCTGGCCGCAGCGGCTGTGCTGCCTGCGGGCTGGGCCTCACCTGGGGGCTCAGTGCCTGTGCTCTTGGCTTGGATGAAGCCATCGATGTCGGCTTCCACGCTGCAGCCTTCTAGTGTCACCCGCACCTCCTCGTAGAGCTGGGGTTGGGGAAGAGCAGATGCTGAGGGTCTTTGATGCCCACCCTCGTCCAAGTCCTACTCCTCAGTGCGCCTGAACTCTGGCCAGGGACCCCCATCCCACCAGCCTCCTCTCGGGCCTTGTGTGCACAGCTCAGTGCCTGTATTTAGGCACCATGGCATGAGGGGTCAGAGCCCTGGCTACCAGCTTCTCCTGGTTCCTAAACACTAGCTGTGCACAAGGTCCTGTGCGAGGGGTGTCCCTCTCCCCTGCCCTCAGAAGTAGACACCGCTTTCCCCACTTCACAGACAAGGAAACAAGGCAAGTGTCTTGCCCAAGGTCCCAGAGCAAGAATTCAGTGCAGCCAGACTGGATTTCATTTGACAGGATCCAAAGCCCACACTCCTTCTTTAGGAGGCCACCAGGTGGGCTCAAGTCATCTTCAGGGGGGAAAACTCCAAACCCCACAGTCCATGGGCAGAAGGGGTCAGGCAAGGAACAGCAATGGGCATCAGGGAGTCCCAACTACCTCAGAAGAGAGCTCATGGCTCTCAGGCTGCATTAACAGAGGTCAGAGCCCCCGGTGTGGAAGTGGCAGCCCCTCTTTCCTGGGGGAACCCCCCTGACACTCCTGGCATGTAGAGTGCAGTAAGGGGAACCAGGACACCCCACAGGGACTGGGGGCCAAGGAGGGACTCCTGCAAACACCAGGTGGAGTAAGCTGCCCAGGGTCTTCCAGTCTCTGCAAATCTCTGAAAGGCAGTGTCCACTGGCCTCCCCAACCCCAACAGGGGGAACAGGCACTCTTCAGCCCTGAGAGCAGAGCCAAGGACCATGGAGCAGGGTAAGCAAGGAGGCAGATGCCCAGGCAACCCCTGAAGCAGCCTTCCAGGTAGGGAAGCCGGGGCCCTGCACCGAGCCTCTGTCCTCGGGACCCTGAGTACTTGTTGATGGACTCAGATGGACCCAGGCATGCTGCTGTCTGCAGGCTGCCCTCCCTAGTAACCCTACCCCCGGCTTACTCCCTGCCCCTCCCTGCCCACGCCCCCCACCCCCACCTCATCATCCTTGACACACTGCAAGGACAGCTGGTTGCAGTGCACCCACATGGCGTTGCGAAGGATGGTCAGTCGGTCAGACTCTTGCAGCTGGAAGGCCTGGGAGGTGGAGGCGGGAGGGAAGTGAGAAGTGAGGAAGGGCTTTAGGGCCAGGCCAGACTGGGCCCTGCTCGACCCAGCCGGTGCTGACTAGCTTACACCCTGCTCTGCTGAAAGCCAAGTCCAAAGGAAACATCCTCCTTGAGGGATCCCCATCCCCACCTCAGAAGCCTGAGGCTTCTGGTTCCTGCCCTCACCCACCCTCCAGGCTCCACCACACACTGGAAAAAGTCCTGGGGAGTGTTGTAAGAGGAGCACTAGACCCGGAGCCCTGAAGCCTGTGTCCCAGGCCTTGTCTACCAACAGGACCCAGAGAAGCTATGAGTTTTGTCTGAGCCTCCGTTTTGCCTTCAGCAAAAAAGGGGGAGGGATGCCTGCCTATAACAAAAGGGCAGGGCACAAAGCAAGCTGGTGAGTTCCCAGAGACATGGACCCAGCATAGGGCCTGGGAAGAGAGTAGATGGGTGAACGAGGGAATGAGGCCTTCCTCCCACCACTGCCTTGCTTTCCCCCCATGAAGCAGCTGGAGGAATGAACATCTTTCCCATTTTGCAGCTGGGGAAACAGGCTCCATGCCCGAGGTCACTTACCTCACAGGTGGTCCGGTGCTCCTGCTCCCACTCACCCCGCACCTTCTCCAACTGCTCAATGTTCTGCTTGTACACTCGCTCTGGAAGCACAGGAGGTTCTCAAGGAGGCCAAGGCCCAGGCACACTCCCCGACCCCTACCCTTTGCTCCTACAGTGCCCCTGTATGTACAGAGTGCCCTCCAGATCCTTGGAGTGCCCCCTCCTCCCACAGACCTGCCCTGGCTTGTGGTGCCTCATCTGAATGCCTGTTATGGCCACCTATTCTGGTACTGGTCTTTTGAAGGTGACTCTTCACTTCCCACTGTGCTCTGAGCTGCCCAGTGCTGCAGTCGAGCCCATCCCTCAAGATCAGAGTTCAGGCCTCTTGCCATCCCTGGGTCCCACCCCCTCACCCTTTGTAGATGGGAAAGTGAGGCCTGGAGAAGGCAGCACTGAAGTAGGTAGGAGCATGGGAGCTGCGGGGATGGAACCCAGCAGGTTTGGCCATGACCTCCATTCCCAGAAATCTGAGGGACACCTATCTGCCAGCTAAGGGAGAAGCTGGGTCCTGGGAGAGGCAGAGCAGAAAGGAGAGCATTTCCATGGAGAGTGGGGGTGAGCTCTCTGGACTAGGAGGTATGCCAACAGAGACAAAGGGTGTTGGGGGGGAGGGGTTCTGGCATCAGGTGAAAAATAGAAGAGAAAGAGATCTAGAGGAGACTGTGTGAGGTGAGTGTGTCTGTCTCCCGTGATGGCAGGGCTGTGAAAGTCCTGGGCTCTGGAGCCAGAGAGCCTGGGCTGAAATGTAATCACCACCATTTCTTGGCTGTGTGACCTTAGGTAAATTACCTCTCTGTGTGTCAGTTTCCTCATTTGTTAAAAAGGGGGATGCTACAGTGTGGCCAAGCCACTAGGAGCTAACCTTACCCACTAGCACACCTGCAGCAGCTGCAGCCAAACCTGTCAGCTAGCCATGCTGGTCAGTGACTGGCCCTCCCCACCAGCAAGCCTGCAGCAGTCAAGGCCAAGTCACAACAGGAGGATATATGTAGCCCACACAGGTGATACCTCTGGAGTCCTGGTTCTCGTGAACAGGAAGGATTGTGCTAT